>NC_089512.1:72840539-73150213 GCF_036850995.1 Saccopteryx leptura
TTAGTAAGTGGAAGGACTAGAAAGGGTTTGATTCCAGAGTCCATATTCTTGAGCAGTCTTTTGTCAAAGTTCTTTGTAAACTGAACATGTCGTGCAGAGATAGCTGGAGCTTTATTATGTAGTGAGAAGGCAAGGAAAGCACAAATGTTTTAACTAAAGTTTAGTGAGTGATTAATATAACAGCAAAACACTATATGAAGACTTCTTGGATAGAAGTGCTCAGAGTACAGCAATGGAATGTCAGAGCAAACTTGGCTAGTTTCATTTCTTCACTTAACAGTATTTAATGTGCTTTCAGTATTATGAGGCAGAATGCTGGATTTTAAAATAAGGTAGTAATACTATTATAATTAGTAGTTTTATGAAAGATAGGGTTGTTTCTTAGGTAGATAGAAAAGGAGAAAGGGTTTTATAAATGAAAGGAATAAAATGATTTAGTTCTGCAAAGGAGAAAAAGAGAATTATCAACCCAAACAAGAGAAAGTTATTTTTTCCACCAAGCAAGAACTGGTATAACAACTGGTATTGCACAACAGCTGGTATCCAGTGGGCACTCAGTAAATGTCTGTGGCATGGATGCAGACATGAATGAATGAATGAATGAATGAATGAATGAATGAATGAATGAATGAAAATGTTGGCGATGTGAAGGCTATCAGTATAATAATGAACCAAAAGGTCAATGTTTTATCTGTCATCCAATTACTCAACAGATTTATATCGGTCACATTGTACCACTGGGTTCTGCTGATACGGACGGCCGCCTGAGGTCTGGGGATGAATTAATCTGTGTGGATGGGACACCAGTAATTGGAAAATCACACCAGCTTGTGGTCCAACTTATGCAACAAGCTGCCAAGCAAGGCCATGTCAATCTCACAGTGCGACGGAAAGTGGTATTTTCAGGTATGTTTGTTTCTCGTTCATTTCTTCAGACACAACATTGTCACTTTATGCACAAGTGTTTGCAAATGTGACTAAGCTCAAAATTTCTAGATGGTTTGCTTCTCTCAAACCCTGCAAAACTACTGTCATTCAAAAGTACTTCAATGTGCCATTTATACCTGTTCAGTAAAGACTTCTAGAAGAAGGTTAGTTGAAAATATATTACTTCCCCCAGCACCTTGCCTACTAGAACTTAGTCATCGCCTTCATTTGAAGATAACTTTCCACAAAAGAGGTCATTATGACAGTTAGGATAATCATAACTTTAAATTGCATGAGGTACCTAGGTCAGATTTCTAGTGTCAGAAAGAAGAATGGTGGTTTCCAGCGGTGGCAGGAGAGGGAAGTGGTTAATTGGCTTTTCATGGGTTCCAAGTTTCAGTTTGGGGAGGTAATGACGTTCTGCAGATGATGGTGGTGACGGTTGCACAACAGTGTGACTGTACTTAATGCCACTGAACTACCTAATTACTTAAAAATAGTTAAACGGATAAATTTTATGTTCTCTATATTTTACTACAATAAAAAAGAAATCTATGCAAGGAGAAGATTTCCTGGATAAATATGGTCTTATCCTAAAGCTGAACCCACAATTTGCTTTTGGCATGAAACACCAATTGGTTCCAACGACTTTTGTGGCTATTTAAGAGTGATTTACCCAGTCACCTGACAAAGCAATCAATCTGGAATTTCATTAAACTGGAATTCTGAGGGAGGTTAACGTATCCAGTTGTGTGATCAGAGTAAATGATTGACACCTGGAAGCTAGGAAATATACTTCTAACAGGTATCAGGAATCCACAGTATGGCGACCTTAATGGTACTGTCAATTTACAATCTGATGGAAACTTCAAAAGCGAAAACTGTTTGGAAAGCTTAGTAGAACTGACACTTGAGGGTCATGAATGTGCTGGCAAGCTCATGTCTCCCGGGCCAGGATGGTGGTCTTCCTTCTCTGGGCCACACCTCCACTTGCCTTAGGTTTGTCTGATTCGTGCTGCAAACTGGAGTCTGGGTATGGACACTGCTGTCTAGTGGGCTGCAGAGGAGACATGAATTGGGTGCCCTCTTTGGCATTTTTCCGTGGGCTCAGTGTCAGTAGACACTGAAAAGGAACTAATTTTCTCGAGAAGCTCTCTGAAATCTCTGCGCCCGGTTCCCCGAGGCTAGGCCAACCCCCCCACCCTCGTGCACTCCTGTTACCAGGCCAGGGTGGTGACTGATGCCCACGTTTCATGCAGCCCCCAAGGCGGAGGCGGAGGTGCCATCGCCCGCATCGTCGCAGCACAGCAGCACACAGCCCGCGTCGCTGACGGAGGACAAGCGCACCCCGCAGGGCAGCCAGAACTCGCTCAACACAGTCAGCTCGGGCAGCGGCAGCACCAGCGGCATTGGCAGTGGCGGCGGCGGGGGCAGCGGCGTGGTCAGCGCAGTGCAGCCGTACGACGTGGAGATCCGGCGCGGGGACAGCGAGGGCTTCGGCTTCGTCATCGTGTCTTCGGTGAGCCGGCCTGAGGCCGGCACAACTTTTGGTGAGTGCTGGCGAGGCTCTCCCCCGGCCTCCCAGGGCAGCTGATAGCTCGCCAGCAGAAATGCCTCCCAGCTTTTCGCTGCAGGTAACTGCAGTTTGGATGGGGGATGCAGAGTATTTGGTAGCTTTTTCTATTCTGAGTTAGTGTTAGCACACAAGCAGCCTAAAGCAGATGTGAACTCTGCATGAAATTGCAGAATAACCCCTTGACAGTATAGTGAGTGAGAGATTCTTGCCAGGGAAAGCTGCTTGCAAGGTCCTGGGTGGGACAGCATTAACAGTAGTAGCACCAGAAGATCTAAGAGTTTTTCAAAGAAACATATGGCAGTACAAATGCTTAGGAAAAAATAGAGGTGTAAGGAATAAAAGGATCATATGCAATGCCCTTTCCACCTTATTTATCTGTGTCCTTTACTCTGATCCCATCTGAAAATTTTTAATTTTAAATAGTATTTTTTACTCTTGCCTGGTTTGAATCTAAAGTCTGAGAGTCATTTGTCTTCATTGCCCTCGAATTCTAGCGGGGGTGATTTTCCCACCTTCTCCAGGTGTTGGGGATTTCAGCAGAGTATGGAGAAATTTGATTGCCACCCTCTCGGAAGGTTCACTCCCTGCTGGGTGCACCAGCAGAGACAAATAGGAGCCCAGAGGATTCCAGGAATTACTAATCTGGGACTCTATTACCAATTGAATGGATTATAAATAGGTACTCCAAGAATGATCCAAGTTCTTCATTGGATGAAAAGTCATTTGTTATTCCCCAAGTACATTTGTTTAATATGGACTGGGGTGGGAGGTGGGAAAGGCTGAGCAGGTTTTGAAGGTACCTTAGCCCTGTCCCCAAATGACTTATCGACCAGGACCAGGGGCCCAGGTTACTTGCTGGTTGAGGTCAGCTGGGTGTGGCATCCCTTTAGCTTCCTGCCCCTGTAGAGCTCCCTGGCCTCCCTGTGGTTTCTGTCCTTTGCTTCCTGCTAAAGCCCTCTTCTCTAGGGTTTGCTCAGTAGGGGACAGTGAGCCAGCAGGTCTGCATGTGTGGCTGCAGTAACACGCACATTACTAACGGGGCTTTTGTCAGCTACTTTAATGATCCATGTCTTGGAGGGATGACATAACATCAAAGCAAGGTTTTAAAAATTAATTTTGGAGACTTTTTCTACTTATTTAAAAATAAAAAGAAAGGCAAGGAGTTGAGAACTCCCAAGTTGTCTTCAGATCCACGTTTTGACTGGCCCCATGTACCGTTTGATGTTCTCAGGATTTCAAAATTCTCAGTTTTACTTCCTAGAAGGAAGTAGCAGATACGTCAGGTGGGAGGCTATGTGTTATTTAATGAATATTGAATGTCTTCACTCACAATTGGTCTTTGATTGTTTTCCTCTGGCTCTTAAAAGGAATGAATCAAACTTTCCCTGATACCTTGCATGAAACTTCTGTTCAGAGCTATGCAGAACTTTCCTCATGCCTGCTGTTTGAAACCTTTCTCCTGCAAGTTGTCCATGGATATGGGCTAAACTCAAGACCTTGAATTTGAGTATGGATGCTTTCCAACAACCATGCCTATTGGATTAAAAAAAAAACAAAAAACTGTTTAACTTTCTTTTAAAAAATTCCTTTGCCACAGTGTTACATCCAATAATATAAACTCAGGCAAATGTGCCAAAATTCAAAGGATTAGAGTTCCTTTTCCCACACATTTGTATTTTCAGGGTCCAAGTTATGCTGAAAGACCCTTCTCAGGTTCAGTGCTTCCCATGCTAATTTTGTCACCTGTTCCAAAAGGTGGCTCAACTGCAAAACTCTTCACAGTCCCCAGGAAGTCAAATTCCCAAAATAGGTGAAAGTGCATGAGAAACTTTGAAGCTAAATATCGATTAGTTGAAAGTTCTGTGTGAGGCTTCAAAGCCAATTTTCTACATCTATCTAGAAGTTAGCAGTGGTCTTATTTGAGACATGGAATTCCTTACAGTGCACAGTAAATGTCCCCCTTCAAATGCACTCTTCCTGGTTTTTCATATTATAGATGGGTAGTAACTGATAAGAAGAGAGGAAATGATTAAGGGTTGAAAACTGATTTGAACCTAACTTTGGGTCACCATCCTCAGCCTGATTAGGCACTAGAGTTTCATGCTCCTCTGAGGGGATTTCTGTGAGGGTGGAGGAGGAGTTCACAGCTCCCAAGCCGTGTGGGCCCTACCCTGACAGCACAGTAGATATGCCGGCTGAGCAAGGATCAGAAAAGCAAACTCAGGTGTCAAGGTTGGGGCTTTCTTTGCTCATCTCTTATTTTTCTAAAGCTTCCATCATTCTGGATAGAAGGCAGGAAGTCGAAGTGGTTTTCCAGTAGGTGTTTTCAGGTTGAATTTTTGGTGCTAGCAGACTCCCATGCCCCACCAGACTCCCACTGATTATTTTTCTAAATGGAGAAAGAACAAAACATTGGCAGAAGCTTAGACAACAGCTGGCAAAAGTGGAGTGATGTGAACACAGAATGTGTAAAAGCATACATCCCGGCTCCGGGCTGCACATTTGAATTCCTAAAATAAGCCAATGGCGAATTATTTTGGGGCTCTTGAGAATCTTTGAAGTTGCTAAGTATGCCAAATTTTATAGTTGATTTAATGACAGGAGCTGGGGGTTTTCCTTCATTTTGAATCAGGAAAGGACTGCAGGTCCTGGCAGTAGCTTCATACACAAACGTCCTGAGTGTTGCCAATGTTTTGACCATCGGCGCAGAGCTCTCCTTTAATAACATTTGCTTAATGCTTTAATTAATTAACACTTAACCTTCTCTTTCCCTTTTCAACCCTTTTTCTCCTCCCTGTACTGTATTCCCACATAACTTTAAAAAAATTAAAACTCAATATCAAAGCAGGCAATGCATGTGTGGCTATGCCTCACAAAATAGGTCGGATTATTGAGGGGAGCCCTGCTGACCGATGTGGCAAGCTGAAAGTAGGAGACCGGATCTTGGCAGTAAATGGATGTTCCATCACCAACAAGTCCCATTCAGACATTGTCAACCTAATCAAGGAAGCGGGAAACACTGTTACCCTCCGCATCATTCCCGGGGATGGTAAAGTATACCTATTGTCTCTCTCTCTCTGCATCTTTCTTTCTCTCTCTCTCTCTCTCTTGATCTCTTATCATTAGTGTTCATGTAATTGAATAGTGTTGAGTTAGAGGCAGGCTTATCCATCCCTAACTGAACATGACCATCAAACAAATGTGAGCCATTGTTACTAAACCTTACCTCACCCTCTTTACGTGATCCTCTAGCTTTTAATATCTGTCATGCTGCCACTGTAAACATCTCAGAAAATCTTCAACTTCCCTGATTTATTTTGGTTTTGGTGCCCTTGACTTTAAAACAATAGAATAGTTTGAATACAGGTGGTAAACATTCCCTGATGTTCTATCTGGAAATCAGTAAGGTTTTTTTTTTTAAACAATCAGTAAAATTTAACTGTATAATATGGTGATATCACAAAATCTACATAATTATAGTACAGAGTCAGTAGTGTTTTTTCAGAATACATGAATGTGTCAAATTTTTATTTAATTGAGAAAGTCTTAAGAGTTTGTGCATCCATGATTTTTTTCTAACTTTTACATGTGACTGAAGAATTAAATCTCTATGTTTTTCATTTAATTATAGGTGCTATCTATATTAAACTAGGCCTGTTCTTGTTTGGTTGGTTGGTTAAATTCAAATCTTTGGTTCTTTAACTGCAGTGGTAGTACCCCCCCCAGGATATTTGGCATTGTCTAGAGTGAGTGCTAATGGCATATAACGGGTAGACCCAGGGATGCTTCCAACATCGTACAGAACACTGGATAGCTCCCCACAATACAAAGTTACCCAGCCAAAAATATCAATACTCCATGTATTATTCCTATTTAATAAAAATGAAGTTGATACAGTAATGTCACTAAGGATAGATTCTTTTTTTTTTACAGAGACAGAGAGAGAGTCAGAGAGAGGGATAGACAGGGACAGACAGATAGGAACGGAGAGATTTTTCGTTGCGTGTTGCAACACCTTAGTTGTTCATTGATTGCTTTCTCATATGTGCCTTGACCACGGGCCTTCAGCAGACCGAGTAGCCCCTTGCTCAAGCCAGTGACCTTGGGTCCAAGCTGGTGAGCTTTTGCTCAAGCTGGCGACCTCAGGGTCTCGAACCTGGGTCCTCCGCATCCCAGTCCGACGCGCTATCCACTGCGCCACCACCTGGTCAGGCAGGATAGATTCTTCAGAGAATTAGTTCCTGATGATCAGTTCCCTCGAAGCAGATTTGGGCCTTGGGAAGAAACTGAGGCCTGGCCCAGGTGTTCCAGGGTTTTTCATCCCTGCTTCACATGTGATAAAACATAGATTCTCAAAGTCAGTATTTCTCAAGAGGAAATGTGGTTTTATGGAGCTAGTGTGATATAAATTTTATGCCATTGATGTGTAAAAAAAAGAAAAATCAAGATTTTTATCAAAATGGAATTCACCAAATAAATATTTTTATATAGGAGCTGTTAGAAAGTGAGCTCTATGTTAAAATTTGAGTCGTACAGACTGCCTTTCAGAAGTAAATCCAAAATCAAACAATAATATTGAAAATGGTTGGTTCCAAGAACTGAGAATCTTCTCTGCACCAAAAATACCTCACACCAAATGTTGAGGAAAAATTAGCTGCTTGAAAGATGGTCTCCTTCAGCCTGCCTCAAATGCATGGTTAATAACAGCCCATCTGGTCTGAAGTCCATTCTACCAGTTCACCACTTTGGAAAGCTATTATAATTTAGGAAAGAGATCACAAGATGAAAGAGAGCATAGGTTCCTGATGGAAAGAATGAAGGACACCAGAAAAATTAAGTTTGAAATGGCTGAGAGAGCCAACTATAGTATATAAATTTAGATACATGGAGAGATTTTAAATAACAAATCCAGAAGAACTGGCCAAGGAATTGACTTGCTGGATCAATATTGATTAGTTTTACTGTAGAAATGAGAATGTCAAAAAAAAAAAAGAGAAAGGAAGGAAGGAAGGAAAAAATCACTCCTTGAGGAAAGGGTTTAGCAAAAGAGAAGTCAGGAAATACAGAAATATGCAGAAGCAACTTATGCCACTGCCTACGTACTAGGTGTTGATTTAATTTTTAAAAGTACAATGGAAAATACTTTTGGAGAACCTGAACACCAAAGCAGTATAATGCAAGGTGAGTTATCCAATAACAGTTGTTGATAAAAAGACATTTTAAAAACTTCAATACTTCAAAAATGTAAAATTCAGATAACACATCCACAGGCTGCATTGGTTAGAAGAAAGTAAACATTGTGGTTGATACAATATAGTCAAGGACTGATGCACTGATGAGTATGTGGCCTCATCCAAGACACTGCAGGAATTGTAGCCATGATAATAAGCTCTCCAGAAGTGACATTTTAAGTTTCGGAGGCCAGAGGAAAGCAATCGGCAGAAGGTGGATTTGTGATGCTCATCTTTTAACTGGGGCCAAAAATTACTTTCTTGGAAACTATAGTCAAGGCAGGGGAGTTTGATTTCTGGAGATATGCTGGAGCAACCCAGGAGGGTTTTACAAACACCTAGAAGACAGATAATGACCACTACACTTGGATGAAGGGAACTTCATGGTGGTTACACTTCCTGTCTGTGAATGTGTGTTAGACGCGGTCGACTGTGGGGTAAAAGGGAGGTGGTCTGTGTTAAGGACCCCTACTCTCTTTCAGATCTTTAACTCTAATGTTTCATTTATCAGGTAGCCCAAAGACAGTTTCTTTTGTGATCCTCACAAGGAGACTGAAGTTCAATCAGAACGCTTTCTAAAGCTCTTAGAAATGCATCTTGTGCAGAGAACTGTTCTCAGAAACCCTAGGAGACATCTCAGCAGGACGCATTCTTGGTTGGACAGTGCTTGGAACTCACTCCAAATTCATTTCTTTATCTTACTCATGCTGCCTGATCCTTTTTGCTTGTCATCACTCAACTCATTTTTTACAACTTCACTTTTCTGGGTCTGTAGTTTTCCGCACTCTGCTTCTTCCTCTCTCTTTTTCTCTCCTCCTCTCTCTCTCCTTCTCTCTCTCTCTCTCTCTGTGTCAGCCCCCTCCAACAAAAGTTCTGTGACATTATATTGTTAGAAGGCCTACCTTCACAATGTCGGATAAGCCCTGATCGGAGAGTCACCACCGTCTCTGCTTTTGCTGTCTCTGGGACCAGGTGGGGGGTGGAGGGGGGCAGAACCTTGTGTCCTGTGAGATGGGGTCAGGGGTAGGACATACTTAATGGCATCATGGAAAGGCCCAGAGACCAGCTGAACATACTGGATCTGAACTTTAAATATGACAAGTCAAACCACACATGCTTCCTACCACTTGTACTGTATAGAGATACTCTGAAGTCTGGATGGGAATGAGACTTGAATCAGATAGGGTGGACCCTGACTGAGCCAGGCTAACATGGAACCATCAGACTAAATCAAGTTCAAAATAATGAGAATGTTTATGAGCTTAAAAATATATTACTTAAATTATGGTCATAATTTGTACTGCTGATCACTCTGATTCAAAGTATTTGCTTAAATAGGAGGTAGGGTTTGGCAACACAGGTATGGATATCTCCTTGGCAAAGGCGCAGAATCGTGTTAAGTTGATCTTAGTAGAAGGCTCTGTGGTTATGATACTAGCATAGACTTGGGCAAAGGGAACAGTATTCCAACTGTACACATTTAAAAAATCTCCCCAAGCTTTTCAAATACTGATGGATTCAGCTTTTCAAAGGCTTCCTTCAGATATTTATGACATTTATGCTTGTGCATTACAGTGTTTATGAAAGGAACAGTTGTATTCTTTGCTGATTTGCTTGCCTTTGGAATGTGGATCCGTAAGGGAGGCTAAGGATATCACCATAGAGGCAAGGTTAGAATTGTAGTCTCTTGTAGCAGAGAGATGTCCCTGTCAGAAGTCAGTGCCCTGATTTAGCACAGCATGGTGACACACCTCCAGAGCTTACCTATACTTTTCTTTGTGCTAAATTGCTATGCAAAGTAGTAATATCCATTTTCATTACTCCAAGGGAGCTAATGTGGGTGTAAACACTGTTTAATAAAGGATGTAGGGTACTTTGGGAATTTATCATAAAAACAGCCAATCTGGCCACCAGCTATGGAGATTTTAAAGCCGAATACATTGATACCCCTTCAGATTACTGCTGCTGGAGTATACTCTTATATCAGGCCCTCCTTTCATATTTCTTTTCCATTCTACGGGGCAAATTTTGCTTTGGAACAGAGCTATAAATATATGATAGTGGGCTTCATATCTGTATTTTTTAAAAGCTAGAAAGAATTTCAGCACTTAAAGTCTTGCTTTAATTTTGAATGAAGACTTAAAAGTCGCTAGTGTCTCCACTTGCTCTCTGGATGACCTTGGACATGTTACTTGCTTTTACTAAGCCTTAGTGTCTCCATCTATAAAATAGGGGTATTACTTGCACCTGTTTCATTGAGCTGTATGAATTAAATGAAGTAATACATGTGATAATGCACATAGCATAGCACTTGGCAGATTGTAAGTGATTAGGAATGGTGGTAGTTCATAGATTAAGAAAAACAACAAGAAAATTCAGGGAGCTCAAATAGTCATTTACATATTAAATGTTAATTTAATCTCAGCATTTTTTAAATGCTGAAAGTTTAGCTTCAACCCAAAATAGGTTTGTATATAAATAGGTGAAACATAGCAAATGTAGGCTAGGAGGAAACTTAATAAAACAGGTGTTTTTATGTGTATTGAGTAATTATCTCAGCAATCATGAAAACGGCAGAAATATAAACACTGTTTGAGAATGGGATCTGATCTACCTGGAAAACTCTGGCCACCAAAACCACGCAGGCATTCTGAGGGAGAGCCGCACAATCCAGTAATTATAATGATTTTCATTAGAAGTAAATGTCCTTTTTGGTATCCTGATTATGATTTCCCCATGGCTCAAGTAATCTTGTGATTTCTCAGAGAGTCTCCCTAAGAGTAATTATAGTGAATAATATCAAGTTTTTCCAAAGTGCCCATCTGTGTGTGTATGCAAGTCCTGGGTATCATAAGGAGAGGCTGTGCCGTCTCAGTCCTTTGTGCTCACACAGTGGGTGTACTTTATGAAATATCTTAAATGTATCACCTTGGTTGTACCAGTTTAATACTGATGATAACAGTAATGTTAGATTTTGGCCTGGCACTTGATCAGGTACCACAAGAAACCAAAATGATACTTAGAATAACTAGTAGAGTCCAGGTAGTCCAGTTGGGGATACTTAAAATATTTTCCCAGAGGAACTTTGTTATACATGATGGGTAGATATATGTATTTGACAAACATTAGAGTGCCTCCTGTGAACCACAGAACTTTTGGAAACTTTGAGACTTCCTGGCACCCTGTGATTTAAACAGGCATGTATAATAAGCTAACCTTAGAATCTATCCACCATTGTTAGCATTTTCTTGAATAGAAAATTGATGCCATGTTCCACTCAACCTAAACAGAAATACTTAAAGTGCAACTTGCTTATGGTTGCTTGCTATCTGCTTTGATCATAATGGAGAAATAATTCATTAAAAATATGTAATCATTATTAAATGGTCATGTGTGTGCTGCTCTGCCATGTATAGGCGTGCTTGTGAATGTTTTCACATCTGGATCTCCTCGCTGCTAGTTGCTAATGAATGTGGTTAGTGGAGAAGAAAGTCAATTTACATAGGAATATAATCATATTTATTATGTTAGGGTAGCTTCATGATTTATACAACTTGTGTTTACAAACTCGGGCTCTAGCGAATGCAAGTGTAAAATCAATTTCTCCTGAGTGATCCTAGACGAGCTGTCAGGAGCTCCACACTTCCAGTTGTGCTTCATTAAAAGCAATGCAGAAGAAAGTCGATGGTGTGTGTGTTTAACAAGATGTTAACACACTTGTAATTTTAATATTCACGTGAAGAAATCAAGCAGACTCACTAAATATTGCTAATGAGTTGCAGGAAATGTTAGGAAAGATACTTATCAGCATGTAAGACTCCGGGAAATAATTCTGGTGTGGGCTGGCATTTTTCAGTGGCGGAGGAGGGAAAGACACCTGTCTAGGCTGCAGTTTTAGGGTAGCATTTTCTTAGGCAAACTCTGTTTCATTTGTGGGGATGTCTGGTTGGGAGAAGAGTAATGGGGTATATATGGCTCACATCATAGAAGATCTTAAAATGGTTCTTCAGACTCTTGTTTAGAAATTCAAGTCAGAACTGCTTGAAATGGTGACAGGGAAGCCCAACTTGTCATTCAGATATGGGGCTTCTGCTCACCTCCCAGTGTGACCGTGTCTTCGGGGCCCTCATTTTATTGTGCTCTGTCTCATCCTGCAGAGTCTTCCAATGCCACTCTTCTGACCAATGCGGAGAAGATCGCCACCATCACCACCACACACACCCCTTCTCAGCAAGGGGCCCAGGAGTCCAGGTCAGACATGGCTTTGGTTTCTTTGGTTAGTTTAAAGGACAAAATGTAACTCCAGGCATGGTGTACCTGTGCTGGGATCTTTCTGTTTCCCCACGGGCTGCTTTTATATTTCTTCCTCTGTTCTTGGCAGGAATACCACCAAACCAAAGCCAGAATCTCAGTTTGAGTTCAAAGCACCCCAGGCAACACAGGTGAGGGCCATGTTTCTTTTTCCTTTGTTTGCTTTGTACATGTTTTTCCAGGTTTCTTTATTTTTTAGAGATATCTTTTACAAGTTACCTCAAAATAAATAACCTTTGGTGAGGGGATGTGCTAAATATATATTCACACTAGTTGTCTAGGAAATGACATTTTATTTTACTACCTTTGAAAAATATTCCTAGATATCCTTTTCTAGGGGGAAAAACAAACAAAATAAAAAGCTATAATTGGTGACCAATGCAAGAAGAGCAAAACAGCTGATGTCTGCTCATGGTATTCATAGTTGTACTTAAGCCAAGAAAATGTCCTTTTCTTAAGGTGTTTCTTAGACTTGTGAATTTCAGGTGGGGCCCATAGAGCTGCACCCCTATCCCATACAGCGGTAATGGAGGGTAGACACATAAGAGCGGGTGAAGCAAATTTGGGGAGCACTGTGTGACGTAAAATTAAATAGGTTCCCTTCGTACCGTCCTCCTGAGCCTGTTGGTGTTCTAATGATGGACACTGCTGGCATCTTCAGGCACTGGGCAAGAGGCTGACCCTCCGGCAGCATGCAGGGCATGCACACAGGGAATGCATTTCCCTGCTGCACGTGCAGAATCACAGCCTCACTGACTCAATGTTGATGTATGCATGTTGGTGTGCCGTCTGCAGGCACACTTCATGAATGTTTTCAGGTTCTGGATCTTCAAATTTCGAAGGTTAATGGGTATTAATAAAAAATTGAGGATCACCAAGAGGGGGATAGTGATTATGGCTTTTGGTCAAATCGGCATAACAAAGAATGTTTGGGAAGAGGAGAGAAATAGGTGTAGGTATATGTTCTCACAGAACGATTACATTTATTTTCTTGAAATAGGAGCAGGACTTTTACACTGTGGAACTGGAAAGAGGAGCCAAGGGATTTGGCTTTAGTCTTCGAGGGGGCCGAGAGTATAACATGGACCTGTACGTTCTGCGCTTAGCGGAGGATGGTCCTGCAGAAAGGTGTGGAAAGATGAGGGTAAGTCACAAGAGGAATCTGGGGTTGATGGAAAGTCATCTGCAGTGACTTTGACATTCTAGGGCGAGAACCCTCTTCCTGAGATTATAGCTTTCAGGACACTGAAGTGCGTGACCCCACCCTAGTTGTATCCCCTGCCTGGAGCATCGTTAGATGTAACTGCTAAAGTGAGGTGAACCCTTTCAACTCTTTGGGATTGACTAAAGGATTACAGTTATTTACAAGATTATTAAAGGAGATATTTCTGAATCCCAGCTCCCTAGTTGTTATACTTAATCCCATGAGGCAGACATATCACTTCACAGGAGTTCCTGGGTGTGCCAGGCTGCTTGGAGAGCAGCAAAGCCCTTAGTTCTGCAGGCGCTGGGTGGGAAGCTCCATTCTGTCTCGAGCTAGTTGCCAACCATCTCACTCTCGCCTCAGGAGCATGTGGACTTCACCTCCGCAAAGGGACAGTTACTCCATGGCATAAATATTCAAGGTCACTCTGTAGTAGTCAAGGTTAAAAAATTTAAATACACAAGTGCAAAACGTCTACTCCGCTCTGTTTAGATACCTAATGTCTGTTATCGTCTGAATGTGCTGCTGTCCTGGGCAGATTAGATGATTAAAGGAAGAAAACTCACCTGCTCATTTTAGATAAGTCACATGGACTGAAACCCACACATGGGAAGCAGGTTGCAGCGAATTAAAAAAATCAGGATTCAAGTCAGGAAGAGAAAACAGTGAATGAAATTTTCCCTGAGCAGAAAAAGAAAAAAATGACCAAGGATAGGGAAGTTAATATTTGTACTTAAGACACAATAATGATTTTTAAGCTGCTTCAGATTGGTATTTTTTTTTTGTATTGATTGATTTTAGAGATAGAGAGGAAGGGACAGAGAAAGACATTCATGTGCTCCACTTAGTTGTGCATTTATTGTTCGCTTCCCATATGTGCCCTGGTTGCAAGGACTGAACCTGCAACCTTGGTGTTTCAGGAGAATACTCGAACCAACTGAGTTAAGCAGCCAGGGTCTCACATTGAATTTTTTAATGAGTTTTTTTCCCAACTGGGAAAGTAGACCATGTGGGTGGTTTTTTAAAAATTAAACAGTGAAAAAAAATGGTGTATACTAAAAAATACAGTTTCCGAGATCAAACAATATTTGTTATCTATTCTTCCTTTGTACACATACAAGTACAATTTGTGTCTATAGAAGTCAATAAATATATAGTGACATAAATATTTTGTTTAAATTGCAGGCACATGGGATATACTTTTCCTTGTCTTTATTCACTTAAAAGAGTTTCTGATTGAATGAAATACCATTATCATGATATTTTGTGTAATGCTGTATAGATCACAAGATATGTACAGGGATGATCTCATTTGATGCCCTCAGCTTGGTAGGAATGGAGTATTATCTCCTTCTAGAGATGAGGAACTGAACTCCAAGAAGTTAACTTGAACAAGGTCACTTAGCTAACAAGCGGCGAGACTCAAATTCAAGGCTTTCCAGTCCAAAGCTAGTGCTTCTCTTCCTCCTTTGAGATGATAAGCTCCACAGCGCAAGGATCTGTCCTGTCTGGTTTACTCCCCTGTATCCAGTGCCTGGAATAGCATAGGTGTGTTTTTCTAATTTTCTCGTTAATCATATTTTCCCCATTAGAATGTCATCTCCATCAAGGCAGGAATGCCTTTTTCACTGCTACATCCTAAGCAACGGATTTTCTGGCATAGACTCAATGAGTATCTAGGAAGTCAATAAATGAAAGAATTTTAAATCTCAAAGCACCTCAGTAGACAGTAAAACCCTATTGTGATTTTCTCACTTTGTTCTCAGATTGGTGATGAAATTTTAGAGATCAATGGTGAAACCACCAAAAACATGAAGCATTCTCGGGCTATAGAACTGATTAAGAATGGCGGCCGTAGAGTGCGTCTGTCTCTGAAGCGGGGAGACGGCTCCGTACCAGAATATGGTGGGTCAAACTATGAAAACATTTCTTCCTACCCTGGCATGACTCCATGAATTTGTCTCCAGAACTGCAGCAGAAAAGCCTTTTTGTTTCCCCTATTCACCAGTGTCTTACCAGCCTTCTGCACCATGTGATTATTTGCCTCGCTTGTTCTGAAATCTCTACACATTTCATCCTTTTGCTTGCTTACGTGGACTGGGGCATGGCCTAAGACAAGATCTTGATAGCCCCCTTTCTGATAATCAGAGAGAACATTTTGTCTAGTCCGACCAAGAGCGAAGGAATGATTGTTTGAACTGTGCCAAACTGTTTCTCAGATTCAACTGTTAGCACAAAATGACTATACTCCTTTTAAGAAGCAGGAAAGCAGGTTTCCTGAGTGATATGTTGAGGCACAATTCTTTTATTTTTCTTTTGTGGTCGATATTTTACTTATGAGATGTGAAATTTTGAGATAATTTAGGGGGCCTTGTTCACCTCCTTTAAGCTCTGTATACAACACTTCTGCTTCCCCCCTCTGGTCCCTACCCCAAATCAGACCACCTGAGCCCACTACTATGAAACAAACAAAACTATTGATTTGTTAGCTGTATGTTTTTAAGGGAGAAACGATGGAACAGATACCCAGTGTTCATCGTGAAGGAAACACATGACTATACCTTTCCTATGGGGAAAGCCAGTTATACATAGAGTTCCTTTGTCCTATCTACAGACATGATTTGACTAAATAGCAATGATCTTTACATAGCTTAGTGTCCTGGTGGCAAAATATTATATATTATAATAACTGTCCTATTTATTTGAGATTCTTGTTTAAAATTAAAAAAGAAAAAAAGCTATGCCCTAAATGTAGGGCTTTTCTTCCCAACCAAAGGTCTACAAAGTTTCTATAGAAACTGTGATTGAATGGTCCCATATATGTCTGTCCCCTTTATTAGGGATTTTATCTGTTATCACCCTCTTTTCTGAAAGTCATTCTGCACAATTTCCAGTTGCATTTTGGACTTGATAAGATCCTTAATTCAAATGCAGCTCAAGGACAAGGATAACTCCTTTGAAGGATAGCCTTCCCAGGTGTTGGGCATCCATACAGATGCAGAATATGAGGGGCCGAGGATAGGGGGGAGGTGGGTATCAGATGAAGCCCCCTCAGACGTGGCCGGCCACACCTGGGGAAGGTAGTGGAACAACATTCAGATGTTAAGCTGTGCAGTGTACTGAACCACTGAAACTGTGTAACATTGTGTCCCTTTTCTGTCTTCCCTATGCTTCTGTTGGATATGATATTTCATTTGAGAGTCACCATCAGTAACCTGTGTACCCTTCTCAAAACCTATGTCTCTTGCACTGAGGATGAAAATCCAACACTAACAAATGTTCTTTGGGCTAAAAATAAAGATTATTTAAATGCTCGGTTTTCCAAGAAGGATTGAACATGCCAGGGTTGTGCTGCTGTAATGTCTCCATGTGTCATTTGGACTAAATCTCTCTAATTCTATTTATTAGAGTCACAAATGGGTTATATGTTAAGTTCCAATATTTTTCTGACTTGATTGGAACCTGCTTCTCTGTGAGGCTATTTTTGTAATGAGTTTTTTGTACTTAATTTAACTGCCGCGGTCTTCAAGGGGGAGGGAGGGAACTTTGTTTTTTTGTTGTTTATTGTTAATGCTATCCTATGCCAGCCTGTCATTGTTCCAGTTGTTTGAAGGAAAAAAAAAGGATGCATCTATTGTCTGGGTCCTTGAGTCACCTTATATGGCTGTCTAAAAGCGTTACTGTTCTGAGTGCGGTCTCTGCAGCCTTATTTGAGTGTTGCCTTAGACTGTCTGACTGGACAAATAAACTCTCTTTGCGCTATGTTAACAAATGCAGATTTTTTTTCTTTCTTCTTTGTTATAGGGAATCTAAATGTTCAACTTTTTCTCTTTCTCTTTCTCTCTTTCTCTCTGACTGTTCTTGGTGCTGGGCCCTCCCTCCTACAGCGATGATACCTCCTAATATCGCTGCATGTATGAGAAATGAAAAGCTCGGGGAGGCTTGCTTCTACCTTATGGGCCATAATCAAACTACGGTTTGTAGCTCAATCAATACTAGGTGTTTCTGTGCTGTGGCCTAATTTCCTCATTGCTTCTGCTTAGCTCTATTTTGATATGTTTGGCAATTCATTCTGAGCACCCTGCGTTCTTTGAATTGTAAGTACACTGCTGACCCTGTTGAAGTCTTGCTCTCCTGTAAGATTAGGTATAAAAAAATCCCAATGTTAGATTTATGATAATGCTCTAAGAACCTTCCCTCACCCAAATCTTAAAAGGACTTTGTGTTAATTCTAATACCTACCCAGCATTTAGAAAGAACAAACCTCTTATCACAGAGCTCTCACCAAGGTAGATAGGGCTTTGCTAGACAGAAAGATGAGATGAGATTTCCTGCTTGATTAGTTATCTCCTGGCAAAGGGCAACCCATGGGCCCAATCCTGCCCACAGCCTATTTTGTGTAAGTAAAGTTTAGTAACACAACATATTTTATGTGTTGTCTAAGGCTGCTTTTACACTACAATGCCATTGAGTCATTGTAACAAATTATGTGACCCACAAAGCCAAAAATATCTATTCTTTGACCCTTTACAGAAAAAAAGTTTGCCAACTCCTGCTCAAGGCTACATTCCTGCTTTTGTTAATACCTACCCACAGTTTTAAGAGATCATTTGTGAAACATACTGCTTACTATTGATTGTCTTTGTTCATGAAAGATCCTTAAAGAACATCCACTTCGTCTCTGTCACTGCCCCCTGGTTTGCCCTGCACGCTGCCGCACACCATTCCTGGTGCCTTGCCTAAAATATGTGTAATGTGTATGACTTGTTGGGTTTAGTTGTAAGAAAGTATCCCCACTTTGAAAAGAGCTCTCATAAACTCAGGAGGCTTCCTAAAACATTTTTTGCACTGTTATTTCAAATAGTTTAATAATAAAAGCCTTTGGGTGTTGCCCTGATTTAAATCTATCGTTATCTTGATGTTGTGAGCAGTCCAATAACTCCATAGCTCATTGATGTAATTGTGGTTGAGCCTAAAGAAAAGTATCTCTAAATTTAAGGACATTATTTGAATTCCATCTGCTGTCAACTGTGTCCCTGACAAACTCCCTTCCTCTCCCTTTTATCTGTCAGAAGACTCCACATTTTAAGAATAGTTCCTTAACCTTACACAAAAGTAAAGACAATTGTTGAATAATGTGCACAAAGGCAGAGAGAATGTTTAATGGACCCTCACTTTATGTCACATTTACCAGTTGTCAACATCTGGCCCTACTGCCTGTATAATCCCCTTGGCTCACACCCTGGATTATTTTTTTAATGGAAGTATTTTTAAATAGAAATATATTGTGCATGCAGTAAAATGCATAAAGCCTAAGAATACAAAGCAGTGAGTTTTTACTGAGTCTGTACCCATTTAATAACCACCCAGATCAAAACATGGGCTATTAACATTTCCCCAGAAAGTTACCCCATGCCCATATTATTTTTAAGCAAATTAAAACAGGTATTCTTTAAAATAATTTTTTTTTCATGAGGGCAGGGGAGGGGTGGGCAAAGGAGAAGGGTTGGTGGGTGGGGAGAGAAGAGAAGGGATCTAGTGGGGACGTTTGGGTACTTCTAGACAGACCAGGTGGTGCCGATACGTTGTAAATTCCTTAGTGAGCTGTGTCTTGAGAGAATAGTGGGCTAGTCCCTGAAAGCTACAAGCGCTAGTTTTTAACTTAACTAGTCGCGGTTATATTTAACCAGGACTCAGCTGGCTTTGATTCTCACCGCTTTAAGAGTGGCTTGTTTGTTGTGACTGAGAGCTCGAGCGTGGGAGTGGGGACAGGAGCACAAGGACCTTCTCACCCAACTGTTGCTCTGTCTCCTTTCCCCGCAGAGCCCAGCAGCGAGCGGCACGGCGCCCCCGCCGGTGCACAAGGGCTCCCGGCAGTGAGGCCCGCGCCGGCCGGCCGCCGGCCGCACCCGCCACTGGAGTCCAGTCATCCACCCGATCTTCACAAATCATCACCACACGGGGAACAGCGGGCACAGGGGAAAGAGTCCAAAGGCAGCAGGGAGTACGGCAGGAAGCCCAGTGAGCATCACACGTGGAACGGAACGTCTAGGACAGCCGACGGCGGGGCTGGCCGCCCCAGGGACCGGGCGCCCGAGGGCCGCAGAGCCGCGCCGCCCGAGCGGCCGGTGGCCAACGGCCCCGGCGGGAGGTCCCCGGAGAAGCGGAGGGAAGGGACCCGGAGCGCCGACAACACGTTGGAGCGAAGGGAGAAGCGCGAGAAGAGAAAAGAGCTTTCTCCCGAGCGGAGGCGAGAGCGCTCGCCCACTCGCCACAGGGACAGCTCTCCCGGCCGCAGGAGGCGGTCCCTGGAGAGGCTCCCGGAGCAGAGGAGGTCTCCGGAGCGGAGGGGCGGCTCGCCCGAGAGGAGGGCGAAGTCGACCGACCGGAGGCGAGCCAGGTCCCCGGAGCGGAGGCGGGAGCGGTCCCTGGAGAAGAGGAACAGAGAGGACCGCGTCAGCCACCGGGACAAGGAGGAGCCCAGTCTGAAGCAGGATGCCGGCAGGAGTGGCAGACATCCCCCAGAGCAGAGAAGGCGACCTTACAAAGAATGTAGCACCGACCTCAGTATCTAAGCCGAGTCACATTCCAACCTTTACCATGTCAAAGGTTCTAAAAGGAAGGCCACAAACCTGAAATAATTTAGTTTCTTACCTAATGAAGCATCTGTCACCTGACGATCCTACGAATAGCAACAAACATTTTATGCATTTGAAATCTTATAAGAAAAAATATATATATGAAAAATGTTGTGCCTGATGTATAATATTAAAGAAAGTATTTTTAAATGCACACTTTTTTGGAAATTATTTGCCAAATGCTGCCCCAAAGTGATATAAATTTTGTTTCTACATAAACTGTAGAATTGTCAAGAATTGTTCCCTTTTTTGGGCACTCTTTTTCTCCTGGTTAAATAGGGCTGTTGATCATTTTCTCTAAGGGAAGTTATTGATTAAGTTTAATTAATTTGATATAAACTGTTATGTAATGATATAGTACCATACTGTTAGTAGTTTTTCTTTTTTTAAAAAAAGGCAAAAGTTATATTTGTAAAAGCTGAGGACTCTTTGGGGTGGGTTAGGATTGCCATGATCCTAAAATCAAGCAAACTGTATGAAGAGACTACTATTGCAAATGAAGGATATTTATAGCAAACCTACACAGCACACAGAATGTTATGTTAAGTCATAATTGTTTCAGAAAACAGTTCGTACTCTCCCTCGCTATAGAAAGGCATAAAAAGGAGAAGGTTGGCCACCATTACCCAAATGCAGCCCAGGTACAGATAGGTTCATTAGCATTATCAACGTCTACTAACATCTCATGAAGGCAGTGCCCACAGCTTTGCTCAACTCCTGGAAGGAATGGACAACAAACACCTTCTATGTTGTTTAATTTGAGGCTGAAGAGTAAATGGAGTCGGGGACCATATGCCCATTTTATGGTTTGAAGGAACCATAAAAATTCCTAATACAGAAGGCAGGTTCCCCTTTTTAGCATAACCCCACAGTTCCCCTTCACCAAATTGAGGAGGAGAGAATGAGCCTTGGTAGAGTTAATTCTCTGTTGATATTTAGTATTGAAGGTGCTTATTTTAGAAATGCCCGACTTCCATGCGTAAGAGTCTCCAGAATGATTGAAGAGAAAAGGATGTGATCTCACTGGTTCTAGATCTAGTTGGCAAACTTCTGCCCTCATGACACTGTCCTTTGAGTTTTTGGACAGCAGAACAAAACATAGTAATTTTTCTTTTTAAAAAAGACTCATTCTTTTGCAATCCTACCTAAGGTGTGGTTGGGTTGGCTGTAGCACCGGGAAGTGATTGAAATGGATTACTGCCTAGCTGAGCCAAAATGTTTGCTTGTGCCTGTTGGACCAGTACAGCAAACTGCTGCTTACAATACATTGTATATTTCCGTAGTACTGTTTTGCATTTTCCGTATAGATACTAAACTTTGCAAGTCAATCACTGTTGTTCTCATGGTACTGTTAAAAAAGTGGGGGGGGGGGAGAAAACCAGCCAATCATTGTGTGTACAGTTAAAAATTGTAATTAATAGAGCCTGTTTAAAAAAATAAAAAACAACTGTTGCCTTTTTTTCTTGTATAAAAGAGAATTTATGACAAAAAGTTAGCTGTGAGGAATGTGATATGTGTTTATATTTCTGAATATGGAACAAATTGATCATTGGGATATATTTTAATGTAATCTAAATCAGGTATGTAAAGCTGTTTTAAAATGGGAGACTATATAAGTAATTCTTCAAAGCTTTAGTTGGTTTGAATATCATTTCCTCCATGGTGAGCCTGCCTGTGAATTCTTAAGCATTTGTTTGCATTCCGTTCTTGACTCATTTCTTACAGTGTGCTATGAACTTATACTGTTTCTGTATTGATGAAAAGCAGTATGTGGGCCAATCGTTTTATAAAACACTATGCATATATAAATACTACATTGTTCATAACTTTATTTGACTTATAGATTTATATAGAACATTAGAATCAGTAGCTGTAGTTGTATGAACATTCACAAAAGAAGATCCTTTCTTGGAACAGACATAATGAATACTTTATAGCTAAACAGGAAGGAAAACTTTGTGACTGCTCTTCTGATCAATTTTCCCTACAAAGCATACACTGAGTTGGATAGGCTGAGGGAGAAGACAACTGAATAATGATGTGCTTTTTCATCCATTTCCTAAGAGCCAACTTGGGGATTTTATTCCTAAGGTTCCACTGCTAGGAATTTTCTCACTATTTCTAGCAAAATTTGTGATGTTAAATGATGAATGCTCTCAACTGTGGTCCAGAGTTTTAAGGAAATGAAATCAAGGTTGAGTTTTGGAGTAGTACACCTTGAAGTTAATATTTTGATGTCTTTATGGTTGTCAGAGATGACATTTCACATTTTAAAATCTATGTGCTACCCACCTGGGCTTGTCTCAATCTGAAGACTTTTGGTGTGGCAATTTCCTCTGAATTCCACACAGATTTGCTTTGGAAATATTGTACTGTACAGGGACTATGCACTAAGCAGAACAATGTGGTTTTCTCTGAACTACTGTAACCTTAAATTGGAGACTGATTCTTGTGAGCCTACTTTCCCTAATCCCCCATTTCCTGTAAATGTCTTGATGAGAGATAATGGATGAGTATTTTGTATGATGAAGTCAAACCATTTAGAAATTTCCCTCCCACTCATTACACAGTGGAAGCCTGGAATAATGTGTGTCAAGGGGGTGGGAGGATTCAACACCCTACTTGTATTTTTTAAGTTTCTTTTGTGAAAGATTTTTTAATGCATTTTTACTGTAAAAATACATGGAACTATATGCATTCCATAACCACTATTGCTTCTGGGTTGAAATCCTTGTCTCCGTGTTGTCTCAAATGTATCAAGGTCAAGTAATCAAGTTGGAGTGGCTCTGGCTTGAAATACACCATTCCGTTGAGAGAGAAAGAATTATGCCTTTGCAGTAGTATAGGGAGGGCTTTGCTACCCAGTGTGGTCCATGACCAAGTCCTCCTAATCAATGCAGAACCTATTAGAGATGTAGAATCTCTGGGCCCACCCTGGACCTACTGGGTCAGAATGTGCCTGTCACAAGGTCCCTGGCTAATTCAGTATGCTCAGGAAAGTTTGGGCAGCATGGTAAAGCATGGAATCCTGGTAATAAAGCATTACTGTAGGGCCAGGGGCCGCCACCATCGTGCCCATGCAGGTTCTCATTGGATTCGGGCAGACCGTAAAGAAGCAGTGGAGCCAAAACTGGTGGGCCATTCCTTTATTAAAGTCTCGCACCGGCCAACCAAGCAAATAGGCAGGGAAAACACTTCCCTTTCATTAGGGCTTCCAAAGCCCTGACACGTTCTCCAGCTTCTAGAGTCAAAGGCCTCACCAGTCTCAGTGGAGCTCATAAAGCCCCTCAGCTCTGGTTCTCCATCTGCACACCTTCCCTCCAAAAACTTGCTTCTTCTTCAGCACTCTGCATTCTCTCTGCTCTCCCTGCAAAACTGCCTGGGCCCTAAAACAGTGGTCCCCAACCTTTTTTGGGCCACAGACCGGTTTAATGTCAGAAAATATTTTCACCGACCGGCCTTTAGGGTGGGATGGATAAATGCATCACGTGACCGAAACAAGCGTCAATAGTGAGTCTTAGACGGATGTGACAGAGGGAATCTGGTCATTTTTTAAAAATAAAACATCATTCAGACTTAAATATAAATATAAATAAAACGGAAATAATGTAAGTTATTTATTCTTTCTCTGGGGACCAGTACCGGTCAGCCTGGGGCTGGGGACCACTGCCCTAAAAGACCCCTCCTCCAGCAAACATTAGCAAAACAATGGCCCCTCCCAAGCAGGAATGCAATCAGCAACTTGCAATCCACTGCCCTGCTCTGAGGGCAAGCACACAGGTGGCTGGCTGCCAAGTGCCATTTTTTAACAATGAATGTGAGCAAACAAAAAATACAAATTTTACAAATCCATTTGCCCAACAAATACCTATCAATTAAAGAGCTTCTTCACTTCATATTTATGATATTGGGCAAGTTCCTTAACCTCAGTTTCCTCATCTTTAAAAAGCTACACCTAATAGAGTTGGGAAGAATCAAGGCAAAGTGCTTAACACACCTGACAAACAGAAGAATCCTCAGTAAAAGACATTTTTTTGAGGAGGAGACAGTATTCTATTTCCATTTCCATTTTCCTGGTTTGTTTTTCCATCAAAATGAAATATTTTATCACTCTATTAAAATGGGGAAGAAGGCCTATTTTTATGATAAAGTTCACGAACAACATGGCTTATGTTACTTCACAGGTATAATTGGGCTCACCAGTGTAGGTATAATTGGGCTCACCAGTGTTTTGAAATATGAAACCAAAGGGTTGTGCTGTGAAACTTAACACATAGTCAAGGACCATAACTGACAGATAGAGATGTTTGTGGAGTTAAGACTGCATTACTAATCTTACTAGATGAAAAGTTCAACCCATTAGTGAGTGACTGAATATCGTTCCTGCTTGATCATGTAGTTTCTAATGATGTTCCAGTTCCCTCACACAGTTTTTGGATTGTTCCTTCAGTATGACTTTGGGTTTTCCTACAGAACCTAAGTTCCTGGGCACTCAAAAGTTTACTGTGTTTAATAGTATACCGGCCTTCCTACAATTCATCTCTTTTGCTGTACAGTGTGTCCGTAAAGTCATGGTGCACTTTTGACTGGTCACAGGAAAGCAACAAAAGACGATAGAAATGTGAAATCTGCACCAAATAAAAGGAAAACCCTCCCAGTTTCTGTAGGATGATGTGGCAGCATGTGCGCATGCGCAGATGATGATGTAACACCGTGTATACAGCGGAGCAGCCCACGGCCATGCCAGTCGAGATATGGACGGTACAGAGGAAAGTTCAATGTGTTCTGTGGCTCCCTAAATTCGAATCCGTGACCAAAGTGCAACGTGAATATTGGCGCGTTTATAACGAAGCGCCACCACATAGGAATAACATTACTTGGTGGGATAAGCAGTTGAAGGAAACCGGCAGTTTGGTGGAGAAACCTCGTTCTGGTAGGCCATCAGTCAGTGACGAGTCTGTAGAGGCTATATGGGATAGCTACCCAAGGAGCCCTAAAAAATCTGCGTGAGCTCACATGGAACTGCACTGAATAGGTATGAAACTGGGAGAGTTTTCCTTTTATTTGGTGCAGATTTCACATTTCTATCATCTTTTGTTGCTTTCCTGTGACTGGACAAAAGTGCACCATGACTTTTACAGACACACTGTATTTTGCTTTATTTTGTCACCAACATGGTTATTATGGACATTGGTTTTTTTTGTTGTTTTTTTGTTTTGTTTTTTTGTTTTTTTACAGAGACAGAGTCAGAGAGAGGGATAGATAGGGACAGACAGACAGGAATGGAGAGAGATGAGAAGCATCAATCATCAGTTTTTTGTTGCGACACCTTAGTTGTTCATTGATTGCTTTCTCATATGTGCCTTGACCGTGGGGCTACAGCAGACTGAGTAGCCCCTTGCTCAAGCCAGCGACCTTGGGTCCAAGCTGGTGAGCTTTTGTTCAAACTAGATGAGCCCATGCTCAAGCTGGTGACCTCGGGGTCTCAAACCCGGGTCCTCTGCATCCCAGTCCGATGCTCTATCCACTGCGCCACCACCTGGTCAGGCGACACTGGTATTTTTTTGTTGTTGTTAAAGATGGCATCTAGAAATGGTCCCTGGCTTAAATGTAGCTACTTGTAAAGACCTTATGTCACAGAAGTTCTTTGCCATAAATAGCCACACTAAAAAGAATGCGAGGTGACTCAGCTATGGCTCTCAGGGAGTTCTTCCTGCTGGCGAGCAGTCGGAGACCACCTTTGATGGTCTGCATTAATGGTTAAAGAAGGAGGCCTTTCAAGTTCCTCCAGGTAGTTTTTCTCATAATCAGGCCACATGATCAGCATTGGGGGTGAGGTGTCAGCACAATATGATCCTAGTACTTTTGGAATACATGTCATTACAAGCTTTGAAGAAGGGAATGACAAAGGTGGGCCCTCTCCCACACGATTATTTGGAGTGAGATTTTGTTTTGTTTTTTGGAGTTTGCTTTCTGTGAAAAGTTTTTGACAAGTTTCACCCAGTGAGGTCTTTATACATTGTGCCCACCATCAGGAGCAGGGGAACGACTGTAATTCTGTAATGTGAGCAGCGAATCTTTTTGAAAGAAGATGGATTTAAGCAAGGTGTTATGAACAGTAAATACTCAAGTAGTACATGTGACTGCTAGCCTCTATCACCTTTCTCCTTCACCGTCATGTCCCGCAAGATCCACTTGGTCTGAGTGGCCTGGTACTCTAAACACCACACCAATTAGGACTGTATTTATCCCTCAGGGAATAAAGTCTCTGACCTGAGATGATCAGAGTTGAAGGGAAATAGCTCAGAAAGGCTACTAATTCTACCTGCATAATAGGCAAGGCTTGGTACTGGATTGTTTCTGCAGTCCATGCTGAGGACTGACTCTGCCAGGCACTCGGTGGGACTAGAAACATGTTTGGTGGGGAAAGACAAATACCCATGAACCACACACAGAATCCTATGAAGGTAATTCACAGGGGATTTCGCTAGATTGAGGAAGGTTATAATCCCAGGAGGCGGAGAAGGAATGAACTGAAAAAGAGGAAGTTCGAACATCAGGGGGCAGAGTGCGTTACGAAATGGGAGGAGTTACAGTACACCATGAAGGGGCAGGCTGGCCTTGTTTGAATTTTAGACTTAGGAGTAACAGGAGATTGTTGAAGAGGTTAACAGGACCTCCAGGGAGCTCCATGTTGCTGGGCCAGGGGGTGGTGACCACCTCAGGTTTGAGCTTCAGAAGGATGGCCTCAGAGCAGAGTAGGGGACAGTGGGAGTGTGTCCAGTTAGGCTCTGCAAGTCCGGCAGCGACCCTTGTGGAAAACCAAGGGGAGGCAGGCAGGATTCTCAGGGCTGCAGAGGCCCCGGGCCCATGTTGATCCTCCTCTTATTACAAGAGTTCATTTTCCTTCCAAACTGAATCCTGCCTTCATGCATGTGGAACACTTTGCACCCGATTTCTTCTGTTAGCTAAGGTCAGTCATTTACTCTCTACCTGGGTTACTCCAGGTGTAAGTTCCCCACCCCTTTCTTTTCCAGATCCTGATTGCAAGCCTTGTGATTTTGTTTTCCTGTTTTTTGAAACTATGTCTTTCTTAATCTGTAGAAAACCACTTAAAATGATGTAGTCTTTGTCAGATATTGCTATGTTTGAGTGTAAGAGAGAAGCCATTCCTCTGATATCTTACTTTGAAAAGCAGTTTTTTTAATTTACAAAGTTATACTTACAGTAAAATATTCAAGCATGTCAGGAGACTATAACACTGTTTCTTACCACCTGTCAATCCTGAGCCACAGAAGTACCATAACTATTGCTAATAGCTTAGTTTGAGATATCTATGATCTCTTTCTACTTATATATAAATATGTATGCAGTCATCTCCCCTTAGCCACGGTTTCACTCTGCTGTTTCAGTTAGCAACTCTGGTCCAAAAATAATAAGTGGAAAGTTCCAGAAATAAAGAACTCACAAGTTATAAATTGCAGGCCATTCTGAGTAGCATGATTAGATCTTGTGCCTCACACATGAACCATGCCATTGCCCCGCATCTGCACGTTGTGGACGCCCCTGTCCCTTAGTCACTTAGTAGTCTCTGTCTTGTGATGAGACCTACTGTCAGGATATCGCAGTGCTTGTGTTCAGATAATCATTATTTTACTTAACAATGGCCCCAAAGCACAAGAGTTCTGAGGCTGGCAATATGATAAGCCACAGAGGAAGCCATAAAGTGCTTCCTCTAAGTAAAAAGGTGAATTAGCAACTTAAGGAAGGAAAAGAAAAAAATCGTATGCTGAGGTTGGTAAGGTCTACAGCAGGGGTTGTCAACCTTTTTATACCTACCACCCACTTTTGTATCTCTGTTTGTAGAAAATTTTCTAACCACCCACCGGTTCCACAGTCATGGTGATTTATAAAGTAGGGAAGTAACTTTACTTTATAAAATATATAAAGCAAAGGTACAGCAAGTTAAAGCATATAATAATAATTACTTACCAAGTACTTTATGTCGGATTTTCGCTAAGTTTGGCAGAATAAATCTTTATAAAACAACTTATTATAGTTAAATCTATCTTTTTATTTATACTTTGGTTGCTCTGCTACTGCCCACCATGAAAGCTGGAGCGCCCCCTAGGGGGCGGTAGGGGTCAGGTTGACTACCACTGGTCTACAGTAAGAATGGATCATCTATCTGAAATTGTGAAAAAGGAAAAGAATCTGTGCAAGTTCTGCTGTCATGCCTCAAACTACGAGCGTTATGGCTGCGGTTCTTTAGGCTTAGTTAAGATGGAAAAGGTGGGAGGAACTTTGTGGGTGGAAGATGTGAATGGAAAGAGACCATATTCACAAAATATTTTTTAAAGTATATCTTTATGATTGTTCTAGTTTTACTATTATTTATTCCTCTTAATCTCTTATTGTGCCTAATTCACAAATTAAACTTTATCCTAGGGATACATATAAGAAAAACATAGTCTGTGCAGGGCTCAGTGCTGCCTGCGGTTTCAGGCATCCACTGGTGTCTTCCAATGTATCCTGTGCAGGTAAGGGGAGGTTAACATACAGGTATATAGTTTGGGATTTTTTTTTCTTTTTCTTTTTTTTATGACAAAGACAGAGAGAGAGAGAGAGAGAGAGAGAGAGAGACAGAGGGACAGATAGGGACAGACAGGAAGAGAGAGAGATGAAAAGCATCAATTCCTTGTAGTGGCACCTTAGTGGTAATTGATTGCTTTCTCATATGTGCCTTGACCAGGGGTGGGGGTGAGAGGGAGGCTACAGCAGAGCAAGTGACCCTTTGCTCAAGCCAGCAACCTTGGGCTCAAGCGAGCAACACTGGGCTTCAAGCCAGCAACCTTTGGGCTCAAGGTAGCAACCATGGGGTCATATCTATGATATCACGTTCAAGCCAGTGGCCCGTGCTCAAGCTGGTGAGCCCACGCTCAAGCCGGATGAGCCCGTGCTCAAGCCAGTGACATCAGGGGTTCGAACCTGGGTCCTCCGCATCCCAGTCCAATGCTCTATTCACTGTGCCAACACCTGGTCAGGCAGGGGTTTTGTTTTTATACAAAGAGAATGGGCCAATAAGTATAGTCTTTTATGCACTGTACCTTTACCTTATATATGTGGATAATTTTTCATGTCACATTATGTTATATATATTTATTCTAATATACCAAAATGTATTTTCATTCTCTGTCCTGTCTCACCTCTCTTCCATATACTGCAGTGGCTTCCCTCCTGTTCCTCTTCCTTTACCCTTGCCCATCCACCTACATACTTCATCCAGCAGTAGAGTAATTCTTTTAAGATGCCATGAGGAAGTGCAGAGCCCTTAACAGTAGGTATAAGGCCCCATGTGATCCAGCCTCTCCTCTCCACTCTGACCATTCCTCGCAGGTTGCTCCAGCCATGCCCCAGGCACGCACCCTGCCTTCCCGCAGCCTTTGCTTTACTTGTTGTTCTGCCTGGAAAGCTCTTTCCCCAAATACTCAGGTCTGATGCCCTCGTTTCATTAAACTCTTTGCTCAAATCTCATTCTTCCAATGTACCCACCCTGACCACCCTGTTTAAAGTTGCAGCTTGACTTCTCTTCTATATTCTACTTTCCCCTCCATTAGCACTCACCACCTCTGACATGCTGAATAATTTACGTACTTACTATCTGTATATTGTCTCCCGCTAGAACCTGGGCTGGCTGGAAGGCACGCAGCCTGCGCATTCTTGTGAGGCTGCACTCAAAAGGACCCTGGTTTCATTTAACGCTCTGCTGTCCCCATCTTGAAATTTTTGAAAAATTATAATTTTTGAAATTTTATAATTATATAGCTGACCTTACCTAGAATGTAAGCTTCACAAAGATGAGGAGCTTTGTCCTGGACTCTGTTGAATTCAAAGTTTCTGGAACAAGATCTCATTTGTAGTAAGTGCACATAGTAGGCACTTCGTATATAGAAGTATTCTATTGTTCTCTCTTTTAGCAGTTCATATTCTGAGGTTGACCACCATTTATTTAACTAGTCCATTATGGATAACAAAGCATACAGCAATGAAAAACCTTAGAAATAAAACTTGGTACCCTTGAAGATTCGGTACAAATACTGTTGAAGGGATACATTGTGACTCCTGGTTCTTTTTTACTTCTGCTGACACAGATATAATTGAGGTTTTGCATGCTTTCATTGGAAACAGCTGTTTTTACCAAAGTACTTGCAGGCTTCAGATCTATATCTCATCAGATGAGAGTTACAAAGCACAGTGAAGCTACTAAACCCAAAGTTCATACACATTGGAATCATCTGGGAGCTTCAAAGATGCTCAGGCCTAGGCCCACCCTCCAGACATCCTGGGGTGGAGGTCACAGGTGATTGTAACAGGCGGCCATTACATTTGCCATCTGCATTAGCCTCAGAAACTGGAATTGAAGGTCTGCTCTGCTTCCTTCTCTATTTCTACTATCTACTGTTGCCTCTCTTTTATTTGTTTGGGTTTTTTTTTGAAGTGAGAAGCAAAGGAGAAACAGACTCCCACATGTGCCCGACTGGGATCCACCTGGCAAGTCCACCAGGGGGCGGTGCTTGGCCCCTCTGGGGTGTTGCTCTGTTGCAATTGGAGCCATTCCAGTGCCTGAGGTGGAGGCCATGGAGCCATCCTCAGTGCCCGGGCCAACTTTGCTCCAGTGGAGCCTTGGCTGCAGGAAGGGAAGAGAGAGACAGAGAGGAAGGAGGGGGGAAGGGAGGGAGAAGCAGATGGGCGCTTCTCCTGTGTGCCCTGGCCGAGAATTGAACCCAGGACAACCACATACGCCAGGCTGATTCTCTACCACTGAGCCAATCAGCCAGGGCCTGTTGTCTCCTTTTAATTTGCAGTATAGCCGTAGCCCCAAGGCAAGGTGGTTAGAAAACACTTTTCCAAAATAAACTAAAAAATCTTCTGATTCTAAGAAGTTACTAGCCAAATATAAACACAATGGGCACATATGTGTTAATTATGAGTTCTCTTCTACATATATTTCTGTCACCACTAAACTTACTCATTTAAAAGGATAATTGAGAGACTTCTACACTCTCGATAAGAGAGCAAAACACTATCATTTATCCAAAATTCCACCAGTTCTTTTGTAGTAGGCATTAGACAGATGTGAGCAGAGGAGGAAGACAGGCCTGGTGCAGAGGGTCACCAGGGCAGAGAGCCCTGGGTGCCTAGCAACAGGCAAACCGACAAGCCCTCGTATCACCATTCTTTAAGCATTAGCCCTGGAGATGACTTCTAGGCCTCAACTGTGTTTAAGCTCCAGGCCCAGAGAGGTGGCAAAATCAGTCAGAGTGACTCCATGGCATTGACTATGACCCCTTGCCCTGGTGCTGGCCAATCAGTGGAGACCGAGGCCCTGAGGGGCACACCCGGAAGGCTGAGGACTGTCCTACTGAGACCCTCTCCTGAGCCCTCTCTGCAGGAACCTGAGCCTCTCCTCCTTCTTTTGTTCCTAAGTTTCAAGGGTCCTTTCACTATCTGTGTAACTTTCTAAATAAATTTTCTCTTATAATTTGAGTTCCTTGGCTCTGAATTCTTCTAAATAAAAACTCAAGTGCCAAAGTTACTGAACTGAAGTTTTAATTAACACTTGGTGCCGTTTTTCACTGCCAACATTTTCATTAAAGTTCGTCTGAGAAATATTTTAGTGTTCTGATTAAATGGGAGTGGGCTATGTTAAAACCTAATAGAAAAAGAGAATATTGAATGATCAGCAATGAACCATCATGTGGATGAAAGATTCTTCCTAATAAGTTCTTCTGGAGTGTGTATATCCCCCCAACACATGCGCGCGCGCACACACACACACACACACACACACTCCAGCAGACAGCTTTGGGGATGAAAGTCATTGTGTCAAGGCTGAATAAGTGGAATGTGTCATTACTATGACCAAAATTTAAGGGGAACAAAATTCTTGGAAAGATGCTGCTGGAAATAAAGGCAACTCAGCCAGAAACTCCATTGCTAACAAAAGAGACTCCGACATCAGCCCTGCTGACATTGGCACTGGTCGGTGGTGCAGAGTCCACTCCTGGTATGACTTGCCCTAACTCTGGACCCAAGGTAAACTGGAGAATCAGTTTGAGATAGTCTTGAAATACAGAACCAGTAGTATCCCTCTTTTACTGGCTACAAACTATGGTAAGACCAGCGAATGTTTCCTCTGTCTTTCCACATCCATGAATTTCCCAGACATCCCTAGGGCCACCCCATCTCAAAAGGATTGTTTTGAGTCAGGCTCTTTACTATCCTTGGAAATTATATCTTAGTTGACTTTAAGTCATTCGATTATCTCCTAAAATACATAGTTTAGTTGTTTGTTTTTAAATACATACTGGGAACTTTTCCAGGCATGATTTTGGACACTCAGTGTCAAACAAGGTAACGCAAAACCAGCCTTTCTGAAGGTTAGAGTCTAGCAGAACAGACAGGCATTAAATGATTGAGTGAAATTGTGGTAAGAGCTATGGAGTTGTAGATGGTGACCATGGCTGCTGATAAGAAGGGCTTAGTCTGGATGGTACAGAGAAAGGAGGAACGGCTTTCTGAGGAGAAAGCTCATCCTGGGCAAAGGCCTCATGGCTAATTCCTGGAGGGAAGCAAAAGCCCGTGGGACTAAAGTTCTCACATAGCCAAGAGAGAAAAGACAGAAGCAAGACCTGGAATGTGTCTGTGAGTCTTAGGGAGAGAGACTCACTGCCTGTTCACACTGGGAGAGAAAAGGGAGACCAAAGGATAAATTTATAGGGAGCCACCTATAAATTTACATTCCCCCATCCAATGCTAAACTAACTCCTACAACAAAAAAATGAAACAGCCCATTTCTACATATTATCCAAATATCTGCTAGAATAACCACAATCATATGAAGGGAAAATCATGTGTTGGTTCCCTTTTTAAAAAAGGAGCAGATTATTTATTCTTCCTGCAAGAGCCAATGTGTGGGTCACAGAAAGTGTGCTTCGGTTGGGACTGCTTTGGCTGCTGGTCACTTACTAGGCAGGTCTCACTGTAAACTTGTAACACAGGAGAGCATGTCCTGCAGATACGTGGGCAAAATTATTGAGCAATGTCATGAATCCCGTAAAATCACCCAGTCTGGCTTTGATGTCTGTTCTTCTCAACCAATTCTGGTTTTATTTAGTAATCTATTTCATGGAGAGTTATTTTTATTACTTTGGTATATTTTGTCTGGATAGTCTGTTTCATTCTTTATTGTTATTAAACTATTTTTCTCTCTCCTGAATGCCACTGAAAAGAATTGAATGAGAAATCCCAGGGGCACATGTCTAAAGAGTGAATTATCTTAATTTTCCTTCCTACTAATGAACTTTGTGTTTTGAGGAAGGGGTGATTTCTTCTCTCTGCCCTTCCCCTCCAGCATCCTGGGACGTTACATTCAAAGGTTGGGAAATTGCCTGGTTCATTTATAGTGTTTAGATCAAAAGAAGTCCATATTTTCTATGGTTTATGCTACTTTTAGGAGAGCCCCCATGTGACATCACTGAGAACATAGCTCAGGCTTTGAAGAGACCAGGAAGAGCAGGTGGTACCAAAAGGGAAAAAAAGCTTAGTTTTTTATTTGTTTTATGAAATAACTAATACATACATTTTTGTTTTTGAAAATTCCAAATAGTATAGAAGCCCCTCATGACCACACCCCTCCCAAACCCCAGGCTTCTCCTGAACTGCTGTTGTCAGATTGCAGCTCTTCTTCAAGACATATCATGATATCTATGCAAACACATTAAAGCATATGTGCATAGTTTTTGTCTGTGGGGTCTGCAGATAAGAAGGGAATGATAATGTACATATGGTTTGGTGGTGCTGTTTTCTCCCACTTAATACACCTTGTAGATCTCTCCAGGTTATCAAGAATTATCGTGTCTCCCCCCCCCCCCTTTTTTTTAAAACACCTTCTGGATAGTACTCTATATAATATCTTAGTCTGCTCAGGTTGTCATAACAGAATACTATAGACTGGGTGACTTAAAGAACAGCATCTAATTTCTTCATCCTCACGTGGAGGTTGGAAGTCCAAGATCAAGGTGTAGGATTGACTCCTGGTGAGGAATCTCTTCCTGGCTTGCAGACAGCCACCTTCTCACTGTGAGCTCACATAGCCTTTGCTTTCTGCATGCACACTGCTGGTGCCTCTTGCTCTTCATAAAAGGACACCAGTCCTTTCTAACTAGGGTCCCACTCTGATGACTTCATTTAACTGCAATTAACTCCTTAAATACTCTATCTCCAAATATAGTCACATTGGGAATTAAGGCTTCAACATATGAATCTTAAAAGTAAATTTTTTAAAGACTTTATTCATTTTAGAGAAGGAGAGAGAGAGAGAAAACAAGAGAGAGAGAGAGAGAGAAGGGGGAGGAGCAGGAAGTATCAACTCCCACATGTGCCTTGACCGGGCAAGCCCAGGGTTTTGAACCAGTAACATCAGCGTTCCAGGTTGACATTTTATCCACTGCGCCACCACAGGTCAGGCAACACATGACTTTTATAAGTACACCAATCAGTTCATCCCTTAAACTTTATCTGCCATGAGGTAAATTTCATCACATTTTTTGAAGCTTAACTACCACAGTATGATTTTGTCTGATAGGTCTAAAGGACACCAAGATTTTCTTCATCGCTGGGGGTGTGGGAAGGTCAGAGAATGGGAATGGAGATGAAGAGGGATAAAGAAGAAAAGACTGATTTCTAAAAGGTTGATACCCAATTACTCTTTCTCACTAGCCCACTGAGTTTTTGGCTTCTCCTCCCAGCTAAGAAAGTGGGAGTGTCTGGCATTTGCGGGTGCAAAGTTGGAGGAGGCACTCAAGGCCAGAAATGTCCTGTGTGGGCTGCATGTCTACCTTGGAAATTAGCTTTGCCAGTGGGAAAGCTGGAGAGTTGAAGAAGCTCCAGGCCACAGGCAGACACCCCCAGCTCAGTTTCCAGCCACTACCCAGAGTTGTCCAGGGTATTGCAACCTCTTCCCAAAAGGCAACACTCAGGACTCTGCGCACCTTTTAGGAACCCTCTGTGTGCATATACCTGTCACCTTAGGCCATGGGAAAATCTGGAATTCATCGAGATCAAAGAGTAATGACCCATGAAAGAAACAAAAAATTCTTTCCTGGTAAATCAAGAGCCCTTTGGATATGTGCAATACTGGAGAGAAATACTTTGACTCTCTAAGCCAGTGATTCTCACGCAGTGGCAATTTTGCCCTCCAGGGCATAGTTAGCAATGTCTAGAGACATTTTATTGTCAAAACTGGGAGAAAGGAGAGGTGGTGTGCTACTGGCATATAGTAAGCTGAGGTCAGGAGTACTTCTAAACATTTCATAATGCACAGGGAAGCCTCCCAAATAAAATTATCCAGTCCAAAATGTCAGCTGTGCCAAGGCTGAGAAGAACTGATCTAACCTGAATAATGGAGACTTGCTGGGGCCTCAAAGTAAGGCAAATAATTTCGAAGAATACTGACACCTTAATTTTGTAGAAGAGGTCATTCTTAGATAAGCCTGCATTCCTCCCAAATTGCTGATTTGAATGTTTCTTTGAAACAGATCTCTTAGTAAACAATAGCCTTTTATTGTTTTCAGACTGCTACTGAAGCAGTCTGTTCAATTTCTTACTTCAGTGGTCCCCAACTTTTTTTGGGCCACGAACAGGTTTAATGTCAGAAAATATTTTCACGGACCGGCCTTTAGGGTGGGACGGATAAATGTATCACGTGACCGAGACAAGCGTCAAGAGTGAGTCTTAGACGGATGTAACAGAGGGAATCTGGTCATTTTAAAAAAATAAAACATCATTCAGACTTAAATATAAATAAAACGGAAATAATGTAAGTTATTTATTCTTTCTCTGCGGACCGGTACCAAATGGCCCACGGACCGGTATCGGTCCGCGGCCCGGGGTTTGGGGACCACTGCCTTAGTTATAACACAAATCATCCTTGGAGAGAACGGCTTGTGACATCTTCAGCCAACCTGAGTTTGGTTGCATATCCAGTTATATTTAAATTTCAACCAGCAACTGAAATGTCTCCTTGAGTTAAAAAAAATAATACATGCTTCAGAAGGTGTTATGAGTATTAATTAGTTAACTTTTGTAAGGTGTTTTAAAGATAAAAAATTCTCTTTGAGTTTTAACTGTTATAATTAGGCAAATTAGGCACTTTTTAGCCATTACTGAGGGCTTTGATCTTGCGCACCTGCTCACTTGCCTGAGCAGTGGGTTCACTGGGAGAAAGGATGTTGGAACGAGCTGTAGTCTCACAGTGGAAAAATGCAACCCTCATTTGTAATGGCTATTTTCAGATTTTCTTTTAGTGGGAGATGAAGAGAAAAACATCCCCAAGGGAAATTAAAATCCCTTCGTAGTGATGGAAGACTTCAGGGTGTTGCCTCTGAAATACCGATAAGTAAATTGGTGTGTTCTCTCGTGCATATTCATTCATGCATTGTCTCTTCCCTCCACCTCCCTCCCCCACCCGTCCTGTGTTCCCACTGGGACAAGAGGAAGCATGGTTATGAGACTGGTAAAAATTTCTCAAGTAAACCACACCTATGTTGGGGAAATCTTTATTTTCTGTGTAGACTCTACCTTTTAAACCTTTTGGAGTGTCCTTCCTTCTTCCCTTATAACTGCCACCATTGCTACTGTCATCATCATCTTACATTTGCATAGCTCTTTGTAGTTTAGAAAAAAAATGGAAGCCAAGATATATCAGGCACTGTTCAGGGGGCTGAATATGCCTTCTCACCCTCACCATGCCAGTGAAATAGGTACAATTACCCCCATTTAAAGTAACCGAAGCTCACAGAGGCTGCTGTCACGACCATGGTCACAGAGCTGGGAAGTGATGACTGTGGGACTGATTGTTTCAAAATCAATGTTGTATTCTTTCTAGAACCTCATCTAAAAGAAGTTTCACTTGTAATTTTTTTTTATTATCCAGCTTTTGTCCTCCTGGGAATCCAGTAGAAAAGGTGGCATTTTCTCTGTTCTTCAGATAAAGAAACAAGGGATAAAATATTTGCCTATGAACACCAGTAAGTCTGTTGGTGAATTTACCTCGTTCATCCTCATGTGCTCCTCAACCGCTGCAGCTGGGCCTCCACATTCACACTCTGTGACCCTGAGACCACAAAAGCTGCCTGTCCTAATAGACAGGCCTGATGGAACATCTCTGTGGCCCCTCTCTGACCCCCTCCTGCAGCACTGACCACAGCTGACCACAGCATCTCTGATCTCCTCTTTGTCCTTGCTGTTTTCTCCCTGCCCTCTGCATGGATCCTCACCCTCTCTGTGGTCTCCTTGTCCCTACGTACCTTTAGACACGATAGCTCCCCAGAGAACCATCTGGTGCATTCTTTTCTGCTTCGGTGATTTCATCTGTTTCCGTGGCTTAGATCAGTGATTCCTAAACTTTGCTGCATGTGAGATCACCTGAGGGAGCTTTAAAACATCACAGAGCCAGACTGTACCATAGACTAAGTCAGAATATCTGCTCAGTGGTGTTTGTTTGTTCTTAAGCTCTCTATGTGATACTAAGATGCAGCCAAGTACAAGAACCAGAGGCATGCATCTTTCTTTATGTGATTCTCAGCTGTGTACCTTTAGCTGAGACTTCATCCTTCAATGTGAGACATGTCTCCAACTCTACCTTGTGTCCCATGGACTCCTCAAATGCAGCTCCTCCAAAGAGTAGAGCTGCCAAATTTAGCAAGTAAAAAATACATAAAGCTGCAGTACATTTGTATTTTAGATAAACAATGAGTAACTTTTTAGCATAAGTATGTCCCACACATACTTATGCTAAAAGGTTATTTGTTGGTTATCTGAAATTCAAACATAATTTGGGCCTCCGGCATCTTTCTGGAAGCCCTGCAGACAACAAAGTGGTTTGTCTTTGGATTGCCTCTCAGCCTGTGTGTTCTTCATCTCAGGGGAGTGTTTCACAGTTTCCCCCATACTCCCAGTGATAGGACTCAAGAGTTTTTTTTGACCCAAGTCTTTCTCTTCCAGTGCCGCATCCAATCATAAGCTCTTTTGACCCGTCCACTGCAATCCTGAAATGCTTCTAAGGTCTTTCCTTCTCACTTCTTGGCTGATGTTTCTGTCTCAAAGTCGCCCTGATCCTCTTGTTCTTTTAAGATGATGTTAGCTTTGTGACTAGACCCCCTTGGCTTCTAAACCATCTGATAATCTGATTTCCATGATTTGTCCAAATAACCTTATAAAGTAGATCTGGCCATGTCCCTCTTCCCTGTAAAAGACAAGGTAGTGTGTGCCCCTCAGAGTCCTACCTGAACCACACTCCCCCACAGCTCCCTACCAGTGCCTGGGCAGCTGGTCATGAAGAAACCAGGTCCTCGCACTTGCCTCTGCCTGCTGCTCCTTGGCCTCGAATGCCTTCCCCTTCCTAACAAAATAAAAACAAACAAACCGAACAAACCCACCTAGTAGTCATCCTTGTCAATTTCTAGCTTATCGCTAGTTTCTTAGACTTCCTTATAACCCTTGTCAGCTGTCAACCACTTCTAGCCATTCTCACCACTGATGCTCTATCGAGATACTAGCACCTTGAACCTGGACTAATGTAATAGCTTTCTAATTGGTCTTCCTGTTTCCACACTGGTCCTTCTTCTAGAGTGGGTCTTTTCAGAAGTAGATTTGATCTTGTCCCTTATCTGGCCTCTTCTGAACTCATCACAACCACTTCGCTTGCTGGTTATGTCAGACAACTGTTTTCGTGCATGCCAGCAGGACTTCCAAAGGTCAGAAGTCGAATTTTGATGCCTGCAAGCTTTCTCTGGCCAGTGGAGCTCGTTCTAACTATGTAATGCCAGGGAGGTACATATCCCAACTTCAGCAAGCCCTCTACCAATGCTGACAAGCCTCAGGTATGTGACCTGCACTGTTTCTCAGAAGTCCCCAGCAGGACTCATCCTCAGCTGCTCCAGTGGTGATTTCCTCAATAACTCACTTGTTAACCCATTCATTGGGGCTTTCTGGTCACTGTCTAGGTTTCTCACTCCTGTCTTGGCATTTCCTGGATCACCTCCCAAATAAGCTATTTGCTGTCAGATCCTCAACTTGGGGTGTGTTGCTGATAGGGTCCCCAAATTAAGACTGCACTAAACTCTTAGTAGTGTCCTCAGCGTGTTAGGTCATTAGCAACCACTGTGCTTACGAGGAGGAGCACATAGAGAACCAAAGGGCTGCTCTGAGTCAACATCTGAACGATGTCTTTTTATGATATCATAAAATTCCTTGCTTTCCTTCCTGCCTTATCGAAGCTTACCCTACTTCTGGGCTATCATAAGCACTTTGGGCTTGACTAAACAACAAATAGTCTCTAACCCTGTTCATAGATGATTAAGCCAGAATGACCCTCTGACCCAACTGGACCAATAAAATCCACTCTTTCAGGAATGTGGAGGTAAGACTAGAAAAATAAAACATAAAAACAATGGGACAGCCACCACCCATATTTTCTATCACATGGGCTAAGTAATAGAACAGTCTAGTTCTGCAGAGAATAGAAGCAGAGCAAGGAGAGATGAGAGAAGAGGAGGACTATCTTGGTTCCTGGCTGATTTCCTTGTCTCCTCCTGAAGCTCAGGGGCATCTCTGTCCATGGGTTCTGAGAGACAACCTGCATCTTTCTTTAAAGAAAGCGTTAAAAATGGGGTAGCTAGTTCAAGGTGGTTTTTGTTACTTGCCACCGAAAGGTTTGAATGAATGCTGTTATGCTTTCCTGGTGGAAGATATCTGTTCAGATCATTCAAGTGGCCCAACCCCTCCTGCGCCCGGAGGAGGGCGGTCTCAGTGAAGGTGAGGGTGGTGCTCTGCGTGGCCCCACCCCTCCTGCGCCCCGAGGAGGGTGGTCTCAGTGAAGGTGGGGGCGGTGCTCTGCGTGGCCCCACCCCTCCTGCGCCCCGAGGAGGGTGGTCTCAGTGAAGGTGGGGGCGGTGCTCTGCGTGGCCCCACCCCTCCTGCGCCCCGAGGAGGGCGGTCTCAGTGAAGGTGAGGGTGGTGCTCTGCGTGGCCCCACCCCTCCTGCGCCCCGAGGAGGGTGGTCTCAGTGAAGGTGGGGGCGGTGCTCTGCGTGGCCCAACCCCTCCTGCGCCCCGAGGAGGGCGGTCTCAGTGAAGGTGGGGGCAGTGCTCTGCGTGGCCCAACCCCTCCTGCGCCCCGAGGAGGGTGGTCTGAGGAAAGGTGGGGGCGGTGCTCTGCGTGGCCCAACCCCTCCTGCGCCCCGAGGAGGGCGGTCCGAGTGAAGGTGGGGGCAATGTTCTGTGTGGCCCAACCCCTCCTGCGCCCCGAGGAGGGTGGTCTGAGGGAAGGTGGGGGCAATGTTCTGTGTGGCCCAACCCCTCCTGCGCCCCGAGGAGGGTGGTCTGAGGAAAGGTGGGGGCGGTGCTCTGCGTGGCCCAACCCCTCCTGCGCCCCGAGGAGGGCGGTCCGAGTGAAGGTGGGGGCAATGTTCTGTGTGGCCCAACCCCTCCTGCGCCCCGAGGAGGGCGGTCTGAGTGAAGGTGGGGGCGGTGCTCTGCGTGGCCCAACCCCTCCTGCGCCCCGAGGAGGGCGGTCTCAGTGAAGGTGGGGGTGGTGCTCTGCGTGGCCCAACCCCTCCTGCGCCCCGAGGAGGGTGGTCTCAGTGAAGGTGGGGGCGGTGCTCTGTGTGGCCCAACCCCTCCTGCGCCCCGAGGAGGGTGGTCTCAGTGAAGGTGGGGGCGGTGCTCTGCGTGGCCCAACCCCTCCTGCGCCTGAGGAGGGTGGTCTGAGTGAAGGTGAGGGCGGTGCTCTGTGTAGCCCAACCCCTCCTGCGCCCTGAGGAGGGTGGTCTGAGTGAAGGTGGGGGCGGTGCTCTGTGTGGCCCAACCCCTCCTGCGTCCCGAGGAGGGTGGTCTCAGTGAAGGTGGGGGCGGTGCTTTCTGTTTAGGGTTGCTGACAGGCTTTTATTTTTTGGAATTTTCCCCCTTTAGATCGCCCATTCAAATAGAGTATTTTGGTGCCATTTCACTTCCTAAGACTTTTTGTCTCTGTTAAATACTAACTTTTGGGGGAAAATGTATTTAATGGTGATCACCCTTGAAATGATAAAATACTTCTCTTAAGCATGGTTAGATAGAGAAAATAAGCAATGTACATCTTTCAGCTATTCTAAAATCTTGGTATTTGGAACACAGATTTTCAAAGACTCTGAATCAATGAACTGATTTCTCTCACCCTTCCCCTGGTTACATGATAGTATGGTGTTCCAACCCTGAGAAAGCATGTCAGTAACAAGCTGGTATTGGATTGGCTAAGTGGTAGACCAGCTGCATTGATGCCCCTAGTTAATGGTCTCTCTGTATTCATTCCTCTGCCCTGAAACTCTGTAGCTCCATTTCAGTATGATTCTGGGCTGGCTTTGTGACTTGTTCTAGCCTAAAGAATTTTGTGTAAATGACAGCATGACAGTTTAGAGCTTGAGTCTCAAGAGCCCTGGCACAAGGCACTTGCTGTCCTGCACAGTTAGCCCTGCTCAGGCTTGGGCTCCAACCATGCCATGAGCATCAGCCCCGGTTGGTATTTGGGAGGATGAGAGACCACATGGAACATCTCCAAGTCATCTGGGTCAGGGCCATCTGAGACCAGCTAGTCCCTGCCAACTCCCCAGCTGACGGCCGACACATAACCAAGCCCAACCAAGATCAGCAAACCAGGCCCAATTAGTATAATGACCCAGGTGACCCAAAGATTTTGAAGAAATGATAGCTGGCCGTTGTTCTACAGTGATTGTTATATTTCCTCACAGTAGTAATAGATAGATACAGCTGATATGCTACCAAATATTTTCCTATTGGAATTATAGCTTAAGTTCTTAACATAAATTTGAAAAGAAAGGGTATAATAGTTCTGTCTACATGCATTCCTATAAATTTTAAACAGCATTGAAGGCTATATTCCAAAGAATTGTCTAAATATGGGCTGTATTGTATACAGGGAAGTCACTCTACAGTTGACTTGGCTATCATCAGAAAGAGATTAACCCTACAGAGCAGAGCTTGGCAAACTAGTGTCCATAGGCCAAATCCCACCCATGGCCAGTTTTTGGGAAAGAAAGTTTAAGTGGAACACAGCCACACTCATTTATTTACATTTGTGATTACTCTTGTGCCCCAGTGGTAGAGTTGTATAATTTCAATAGACAGAGATAATAAGGCCTGCAATGTTTAAAATAAATACTACCTGGCCCTTTATAGAGAAAGTTTTCCAATCCCAGCTTTAAAAAAAGCTGAAATGTAGGTACTGTGTGCTAATAATTGGAAGAGATGCCCATATGGATAAAGGAGGCAAGGGCGGAGGATAGAGCACTTTTGAATAGGAAGCAGACCTGAAGTTGCGGAGGTAGGTGCTCCAGATGACAGCCACCCATTGGGATGTAGGTGCACATGCTCCATGGACAGAAACAGCAGGGACTTATTTAATTAATGGCCAATAGCAACTTCTCTACTCAACAACAGGGAACCCAGGTTGTTCTAAACATAAATGTCACCCTTAAACCCCTTGAAAAATCACTTTTGTCTGTAGTCAACATCTCAGAGTCTGTAGTCTTTTTCTCTGGAATGCAATATTATTTGGAATGTAAGAAATATAGGGAAAAATATGGTAAAGAGATTGGTTCCAATTAACTCTGACACTGATTGACTGTCAAATAAATAGGGGAGAGTCATGAAGATTAACCAAGTTCCTCAATGATGATGGATCCCAGACACTCAAACAGTTCCTCTCATCAACTGTTCCACCTTAGCATGAAAGCATTGGAAGCAAAAGGCTATGGGTAAATGACATGGATAAATTTTCTCCCCAGAGTTGTCTTAGTTGAAATGCATAAGGAAATGCGTAATTAAACAAACCGTTTATAAGCCTTAGTAAAATATATATAATTCTATGCTGTGACTGTCCAGGTGTGCCTGCTTCCCCCTGCCTGCCGCCATTTTCTGCTCCATTGATGGAACTCTTGCTATGAGCAAGCCTTGTGCAAGCCCCCCACCAAATGCTAGAGAAACATGCCAAAGCCAGCCCGGCCCAGCTGACACTCTTGGTTCCTCCACCTCAGTTGGCTCTGCCCAGTCCTCCCCAGCCTAGCCCCACCCAGCCTAACCCACACCTCAAACTCCCATTTCTTTGGCGTCTGTTGCCCTCATCTCTCCCATAAATATATCATTGAATTCTGTCAGTTTTTCTATCACAATACAACCTAAATGCGACACCCTCTGCATATCCTTATGCCGTCACTGCAGTCTTCAGCACTAGCAGCTATTAATGGCTCTACCCTCTAGGTCCATTCTCCCTGCAGCAGACTCCACAGATTTTCAAGATAAAAATCAGGCCAAATCTTTTCCTTGCTCAAACCTTCCAATAGAGAGAGAGGGACAAATAGAAACAGGCAGGAAAAGAGACAAGATGACGCTGGAGTAGGCAGATGTACCAGCATCTACCTCCCAGAACCAAAGTGGATTACAAACTAATTTTATGAACTATCATCTGGAAAAACCAACTTTGGACTAAACTAAGAGGACTCTTCAACCAAGGAACACTGAAGAAGCCACACTGAGACTGGTAGGAAAAGCGGAAACGCGGAGAGGGCTGCCCAGCTCCTCAGAGTGAACGGCAGCAGGGAGAGACTCGCGTGGCGGGAAGTGAGTTTAGCAGAGAGGGAAGGGTCCTGAGCCCCAGGAACAAAGCCCCAGCCTGCAGCCCCAGAGCCCAGAAGAGGCGTAAGGACAGTATTTAGCTGGAAACAAGTCAGGATACTGTTTGTGAGAGAGTCTGATTTCTCAGACCCAGGATCCTTCTTAAAGGGACCGCGCAGAACATCTCTCTCAAAAACAATCACCTGGGGCTCCTGGGGACGAGGGGAGAGAGGAGAGGACTACAGTAACAGGAAGAGAGTGTAATCTAGGAGGCATAGGGAGAAACATTTTGGGAGATAGCCACCCTAACCCCTGGGATGAGTCACTCCCCAAAGCTGAAGTGAATATTTCCCCCGGAAACAGCAATACCAGCAAAGGGAAGCAGGAGAGCAGCCAAACAAGCTCCCCGGCGGCATTCAGAGCAGAGTCGCATAGAAGGAGGGAGCTTTCGGGTCTACAGTAGTAAGTCTTAGGGTCCAAGCTGCAACGCCCACACCCACGCGGCTGAGGGCGCACCGGAGAGTGGGCGGCAGTGGGAGACAAAAGCGCGGTTCTGCTGGCAGGGGCGGAAGCCGGCTGGCCACCACTGGGCTCAGGTGTGAGCTCAATCTTGCCCAGCTGGGGAGAAGGGGGCGTGCAAAAGCGGTCAAGCTCAGCTGCCGGCAGCCTGTAATCTAGCCTCCGGGAGAAGGGCGGAACCCTGGAAAGGGTGGAGACCAGCCCCGGAGCAAGGGCAGAGGAGCACAGCCCTGCCCTGCCGTGCAACCCAGGCTTGCAGTCTGACTTGCTAGCTGGCTCCTCCCGCGGGGGTGGAACCAAAAGCCCAGAAGAGGCAGAGTTCTGCTACGGAGCTGAGCTTGGGCACGCAGCCCTGCCCAGTGGTAGAGCCAAGGCTAGCAGCTGTTCCTTGAGTGGGATCCTCTTGCAAGGGCAGGGCAAAAGCTCGGAAACAGGCAGAGACCCGCAGCTGAGCAAAGGTGCTCGCCAGTGCCCTCAGGGCCGAGCATAACATCACACACAGGGCGGGGCAAAGGCCAAGGCCACCAACCCTTGTGCACCCGAGCATGTGATCACAGCCACTCCCGTGAAGAGAAAATGCGGAGGCAGAGAAATACAACACAAATAAACCAAGAGAAATCCCCAGAAAAGGACCTAAGTGAATCAGATATAACCAAATTACCAGATGCAGAGTTTAAAATAACAATTGTTAGGATGCTCAAAGACATTAGAACAACCATAGATGGCCATTACGAAAACCTAAAGAGATAACAAATATAAAAAAGGACATTGAAATAATAAAAAAGAATCAGTCAGAAATGACAAATACAATATCTGAAATAAAGAATACAATGGAAGGAATTAAAAGCAGGATGGATGAAGCAGAGAATCAAATCAATGAGTTAGAGGACACAATAAATAAAGGCATGGAAGCAGAGCAGAAAAAAGAAAAGAGACTCAAAAAGTCTGAGGAAACTCTAAGAGAGCTCTGTGACAACATGAAGAGAAATAACATCTGCATTATAGGGGTTCCTGAAGAAGAAGAGAAAGAACAAGGTATAGAGACTCTGTTCAAACATATTATAGCGGAAAACTTCCCCCAATTAAGGCAGGAAAACATTTCACATGTTCAGGAAGCACAGAGAACTCCATTAAGGAGAAACCCAAAGAAACCAACACCAAGACACATCATAATTAAAATATCAAAGCTAAATGATAAAGAGAAAATATTAAAAGCTGCTAGAGAAAAAAAGACTATCACCTACAAAGGAGCCCCCATAAGGATGACTTCTGACTTCTCAACAGAAACATTTGAGGCCAGAAGGGAATGGCAAGAAATATTCAAAGTAATGCAGAACAAGAACCTACAACCAAGACTACTTTATCCAGCAAGGCTATCATTTAAAATTGAAGGAGAAATAAAAAGCTTTACAGACAAAAAAAAAACTCAAGGATTTCACTACAACCAAACCAAGGCTGCAAGAAATGCTAAGGGACCTGTTGTAAACAGATCAAAGGAAAAAAAGAATATAGCAAAAGAGGAATACAGTTTTAAAGAAAAAAATGGCAATAAACAATTACATATCAGTAATAACCTTAAATGTTAATGGATTAAATGATCCAATCAAGAGACATAGAGTAGCTGCGTGGATAAGAAAACAGGACCCATACATATGCTGTCTACAAGAGACACACCCTAAATCAAAAGATGCACACAGACTGAAGATAAAAGGATGGAAAAAAATATTTCACGCAAATGGAAATGAAAAAAAAGCTGGGGTAGCAATACTTATATCAGACAAAATGGACTTTAAAACAAAGACCATAGTTAGAGATAAAGAAGGTCACTACATAATGATAAAGGGAGCAATCCAAAAGGAAGATATAACCATTATAAATATCTACACCCTAATATAGGAGCACCTAAATATATAAAGCACACTTTGATGGACTTAAAGGGTGAGATCAACAGCAATACTATAATAGTAGGGGATTTCAATACCCTATTAACATCATTAGATAGATCCTCAAGAAAGAAAATTAACAAAGAAACAGCAGACTTAAAGGACATATTAGGTCAACTCGATTTAATAGATATCTTCAGAACCTTTCACCCTAAAACAGCAGAATATACATTCTTTTCAAGTGCTCATGGTACATCCTCTAGAATAGACCACATGTTAGGGCACAAAAGTGGGCTCAACAAATTTAAGAAGATTGAAATCATACCGAGCACTTTCTCTGATCACAATGGCATTAAACTAGAAATCAACCACAATAGAAAAATTGGAAAACATTCAAACACTTGGAAACTAAATAACACGTTATTAAACAATAAATGGGTTAACATTGAGATCAAAGAAGGAATTAAAAAATTCCTAGAAACAAATGATAATGAGCATACATCAACTCAAAATTTATGGGACACAGCAAAAGCAGTCCTGAGAGGGAAGTTTATAGCATTACAGGCATACCTCAAGAAGCTAGAAAAAGCTCAAATAAACAACTTAACCCTGCATCTAAAAGAACTAGAAAAAGAACAGCAAGTAAAGCCCAGAGGTAGTAGAAGGAAGGAAATAATAGAGATCAGAGCAGAAATAAATGACATAGAGGCTAAAGAAACAATACAGAGGATCAACAAAACCAGAAGCTGGTTCTTTGAAAAGGTAAACAAGATCGATGAACCTTTAACCAGACTGACCAAGAAAAAAAAAGAGAGGACTCAAATAAATAAAATTAGAAACGAGAGGGGAGAAATAACAACTGACACAACAGAAATACAAAACATTGTAAGAAAACACTATGAAGAACTGTATGCCAAAAAACTAGACAACCTAGATGAAATGGACAAATTCCTTGAATCATATAATCTTCCAAAAATCAATCTGGAAGAATCAGAAAACCTAAACAGACCAATTACAACAAATGAGATTGAAACAGCTATCAAAAAACTTCCAAAAAAGAAAAGTCCTGGGCCTGATGGCTTTACAAGTGAATTCTACCAAACATTCAAAGAAGAACTAACTCCTATCCTTCTCAAGCTATTTCAAAAAATTCAAGAGGAAGGAAGACTTCCAAACTCCTTTTATGAGGCGAGCATAATTCTGATTCCAAAACCAGGCAAAGACAACACAGAAAAAGAAAATTATAGGCCAATATCCCTGATGAACTTAGATGCAAAAATCCTCAACAAAATATTAGCAAACCGGATCCAGCAATATATGGAAAAAATCATACACCATGATCAAGTAGGATTTATTCTTGGGAGGCAAGGCTGGTACAATATTCGCAAATCAATCAATGTGATTCATCACATAAACAAAAGAAAGGAGAAAAATCACATGATAATATCAATAGATGCAGAAAAAGCATTTGATAAAGTCCAGCACCCATTCATGATCAAAACTCTCAGCAAAGTGGGAATACAGGGAACATACCTCAACATGATAAAAGCCATCTATGACAAACCCACAGCCAGCATCATACTCAATGGGCAAAAATTAAAAGCAATCCCCTTAAGATCAGGAACAAGGCAGGGGTGCCCCCTTTCACCACTCTTATTCAACATAGTTCTGGAAGTCCTAGCCACAGCAATGAGACAAGAAAAAGAAATAAAAGGCATCCAAATTGGAAAAGAAGAAGTAAAACTATCATTATTTGCAGATGACATGATATTGTATATAGAAAACCCTAAAGTCTCCATCAAAAAACTACTAGACCTGATAAATGAATTTGGCAAGGTGGCAGGATATAAAATCAATACTCAGTAATCAGAGGCATTTTTATACACTAATAATGAACTGTCAGAAAGAGAAATCAAGGAATCAATTCCCTTTACCATTGCAACCAAAAAAATAAAGTACCTAGGAATAAATCTAACCAAGGAGATTAAAGACTTGTACTCGGAAAATTACAAAACATTGATAAAAAAAATCAGGGAAGATACGAATAAGTGGAGGCATATACCATGCTCATGGTTAGGAAGAATAAACATCATTAAAATGTCTATATTACCCAAAGCAATTTATAAATTCAATGCAATACCAATTAAAATACCAATGACTTACTTCAAAGACATAGAATACATATTCCAAAAATTTATATGGAACCAAAAAAGAACACAAATAGCCTCAGCAATCTTGAAAAGGAAGAAAAAAGCGGGAGGTATCACACTTCTAGATATCAAGTTATACTACAAGGCCATTGTACTCAAAACAGCATGGTATTGGCATAAGAACAGGCACATAGATCAATGGAACAGAACAGAGAACCCAGAAATAAACCCACAGCTCTATGGACAACTGATATTTGACAAAGGAGGTAAGACAATACAATGGAGTAAAGACAGCCTCTTCAACAAATGGTGTTGGGAAAACTGGACAGCTACCTGCAAAAAAATGAAACTAGACCACCAACTTACACCACTCACAAAAATAAACTCAAAATGGATAAAAGACTTGAATGTAAGCCGTGAAACCATAAGCATCTTAGAAGAAAACATAGGCAGTAAGCTCTCTGACATCTGTCGCAGCAATATATTTGCTGATTTGTCTCCACAGGCAAGTGAAATAAAAGACAGGATCAACAAATGGGACTTTATCAAACTAAAAAGCTTCTGCACAGCTAAAGACAATAAGAACAGAATAAAAAGACAAACTACACAATGGGAGAATATATTTGACATAGCGTCTGATAAGGGGTTAATAAGCAAAATTTATAAAGAACTTGTAAAACTTAATACCAGGAAGACAAACAATCCAATCCAAAAATGGGCAAAAGAAATGAATAGACACTTCTCCAAAGAGGATACACAGATGGCCAATAGGCATATGAAAAAATGTTCAACATCACTAATGATTAGAGAAATGCAAATTAAAACCACAATGAGATATCACCTCACACCAGTCAGAATGGCGCTCATCAATAAAACAACACAGAATAAGTGCTGGCGAGGATGTGGAGAAAAGGGAACCCTCCTGCACTGCTGGTGGGAATGCAGACTGGTGCAGTCACTGTGGAAAACAGTATGGAGATTCCTCAAAAAATTAAAAATGGAACTGCCTTTTGACCCAGCTATCCCACTTTAGGAATATACCCCAAGAACACCATAGCACTGTTTGAAAAGAAGAAATGCACCCCATGTTTATGGCAGCATTGTTCACAATAGCAAAGATCTGGAAACAGCCCAAGTGTCCATCAGAGGATGAGTGGATTAAAAAGCTTTGGTATATATATACTATGGAATACTACTCAGCCATAAGAAATGATGACATAGGATCTTTTACAACAACATGGATGGGCCTTGATAACATTATACTGAGTGAAAGAAGTAAATCAGAAAAAACTAAGAACTATATGATTCCATACATAGGTGGGACATAAAGATGAGACTCAGAGACATGAACAACAGTGTTGGGGTTACAGGGTGGGGGGAGGAGAAGGAGGGGGTTGGGGAGGGGAGGGGCACAAAGACCATGGCTTTTCAGCATTTGCCATATTCCCCCCTTAATCTATAGACAGACAGCAAATATCTACGTATGGTGTTCCCACTATAAAGACTGCTGTCTTAGGGACAAAGGCTGATAAACTATTTCAGCAGTTCCTCCTTCTTCAAAGACTTATATGTCAACATAGAGCTCCATGTTTCATAGGACATACTCAAGCTCACTCCATGCTTCCTGGAGCTTTAGCACAAGGAAATAAGAGAATGCCCCCCCCCTTTTTGTTTGTTTCTTTTTGTTTTTTTGTTGTAGTATTTATTTATTTATTTATTTATTTATTTATTTATTTATTGTATTTTTCTGAGGATGGAGATGGGGAGGCAGTCAGACAGACTCCTGCATGCACCTGACTGGGATCCACCTGGCATGCCTACCAGGGGGGAATACTCTGCCCATCTGGGGTGTTGCTCTGTTACAACCAGAGCCATTCTGGCAACTGGCGTGGAGGCCATGGGGCCATCCTTAGTGCCCGGGGTGGCTTTGCTCCGGTGGAGCCTTGGCTGTGGGTGGGAGGAGAGAGACGAAGAGGCAGGAGAGGGGGAGGGGTGGAGAGGTAGATGGGCGCTTCTCCTGTATGCTCTGGCCAGGAATCGAACCCGGAAATCCTGCACACCAGGCCAATGACTCCGACGGGTCTACCATATCATGCTTTTTACTTAAAAAAAAAAATTTACATTTCTTTTGAATGCTGATGAACAGGAGACACCAAATCTTTTTCGCCTGCAAACTACTACCTTCTTTATTAGATCTAGCTAATAACACTGTTTTGTCTTTTTCCAAACAGCTCCAGATATATGGAAAAGATTTATATAGGCGGATGGGGATCCTCAAACCCCTCAGCGAGATCTTCTGAGAATGGCTTTTAAGATACCTAGAGGCAGAAAAAGCCCAATAGAGATCAGGGGAACTACCAGCTTTTAGGATACACCCTTAAAGGCTCCAACGCCCCAAAGGGGTCTCATAGGATGCCATATGGGTCCTGCTTCAATAGTGGAAAGGAAGGTCATTGAGCTAAAGCCTGCCAGGCTTACACACCTCTGCTGTGAGGAAACAGGGACACTGGAAGGTGGGCTTCCCCCTCGCTCCTCTAAGGGAGGGTTCAGTCTCTTCCAGCCCTGCTCCAGCCACCTATGACCTAACCTTGCCCAGAAAGCTGGGGTTTGCCACTGAGGGCTGAAGGTGCCCAGGGCCGTCGGCCCCATCTACGACACTGTGGACGAGCCTAGGGTATTTCTTCCAAGAAGCAGGTAAACTGATCTCATTTGCACAAGGGCCACTTAACTATGTTTTGCCTGAATAGTCAGATTTTTTATTCTTCTCTCAAAGATCTCTGTTGTGGGTGTTGATAGTCCTATTTTCTGCTGCTTTGCTTAATATATAGTGTTTCCTTTATCCCTCCTACCTCAATGCCCCACTCATATTTCAGGCTGGGACCTACTCCTAATTTAGAGCTCTCTTTCCTCCCTTTGCCAACTTGTATTATGAATTTACCTTTGCCACCCAGCTTAGTGTATCCCAAGGTTCTCTTTACCATGCCACAGTCACAGAGCTCCAGGGAAAAGCAACCTGGTCTCAACTCTTCAGGCAGAGGAGAACAGAAGTTCCATATCCACACATGCTGCAAATGGCTTTTTCCAGTCTACCTGAATCATTACCAGCTAGAAGCAGCAGTCATTGGGACTTGGACATGAGCTGCAAAGTATAGAATGGTGATAACAATTCCAGTGCCATGCGGACTTTTCCTGTGGGAAAATTTCCTGGACTCCTGATCCCTGTGACAGCTCCTAACAGACTGAACTGTGGTTGGGTTGCATTTTTCAGGGATTTGGCATGGTGATGGGGCCAACTTGGACTTGGTGAATATGTTAAGGACACTACTCTTTTATTGATTCTTGCTGTATTGGCCAAGAGTTTGCTTAAAGGCTTTTAATCACTGTAAAAAAAATAGAGGACTGGATAAAGAAGATGGGGCACATATACACCATGGTATACTATTCAGCTAGGAGAAATGATGACATCGGATCACTTACAGTGGAATGGGGGAGTCTTGGTAGCATTGTGCGGGGTGAAATAAGCGAATCAGAAAAAAACAGGAACTGCAGGATTCCATACATAGGTGGGACATAAAAGCGAGACTAAGAGGCATGGACAGGAGTGTGGTGGTTACGGGGGGTGGGGGGAGGGAAGGAGGGAGAGGGGAAGGGGGAGGGGGAGGGGTAAAGAGAGAACTGGATGGAGGGTGGCGGAGGACTATCTCTGTTCGGGTGATGGGTATGCAACAGAACTAAATGACAGGATAACCTGGAAATGTTTTCTTTGAATGTATGTACCCTGATTTATTGATGTCACCCCATTAAAATAAAAATTTATTTATAAAACAAACAAACAAAAAAACCTTTCCAATAACTTCTCCTGCCACTCAAATTGTAACCCTCTTCCTGTCATCGCTTAGACCCTGTACGGTCTAGCCCCTTCCTGCTTCTCTGACTTCCCTTTTGACTCCATTCTTCTTCTCTGACTTCAGCCAACTGGCCTTCGAGACTTCTTCCTGCTCATCCAACTCACTGGCTCATTTCCAGCCCTCGCACTTGCCCTTGCCCCGCCTGGAAGGCTCCACCCTTAAACAACCACATCGCTCTCCCCTGCCCTCTGCTCCAGTGGTTCTCAATGGGGGCAGTTTTGCCCCACAGAGGCAAGCGTCTAGATACGTATCTGATTGTCACACTGAGGAGGGGCCCTGCTGGCATCTAGTGGAAAAGAGGAAGGGATGCCGGCATGCTGTATTACCCAGGCCAGCCACATGATGAGGAATGATCTGGCCCCACGTCAGTAGCACCAACGATGAGAAACCCAGTCCTACTCAGTTCTCTGCTTAATTGTTTTCTCCTCATAAAACTTTTGACACACTCTCTAGGAAACGGCTTCCCATCTTCTATCCCACTCATTCCTTATTCCCTTATCCAGCTTCACACTACTTGGAATTAGAGTGGCTATTTATGTTTTTTGTTTCTTGCCTCTACCACTTGAATGTAAGCTTCCTGAGGGCAGCATCTTAGCCTGGTTCACCACCGGTTCTTCAGTGCCTAGGCCAGTGCCTGGCACATAACAGGCCTTCAATAAATGTCAACAGCAAGATTAAATAACTTGCCCAACATCACATGTGGCTAGTAAGAAGCAAAGCCACCCATGTGTCCATCAGCCCCTTAATTTTTTTTTTAAATTATTTTTATTTTATTTATTCGTTTCAGAGAAGAGAGAGAGAAAGAGAGAGAGAGAAAAGGTAGGGAGGAGCAGGAAGCATCAACTCCCATATATGCCTTGACCAGGCAAGCCCAGGGTTTCAAACCAGCGACCTCAGCGTTCCAGGTCAAGGCTTTATCCACTGCGCCACCACAGGTCAGGCCATCAGCCCCTTTAAAACACTGAACAGACACATAGAATCCAAGGAATAGCTTTGTGCTGCGATTATAAATGCAATTTTAAGACAGTTTTTTCAGCTTTGCCCTTCTAATTTCTCACACTCTCCTCATGCCTTATTGCAAGTCTCTCCTAAGTAGAAAGTATAGATCCTTTAAAAACCAGGTCCTCTGACCATGTGACATATGCTTATTTCTCATTCCTTTCTGACTTCCTTTCCTATCAAAAGTGGCTGATAGAGTGACTTGGAGATGCTAGGCAGGCGGGAGCCAGATCACACACGAGCTGTCAGTCTGTCAGCAATCCCACTGTCAATACTGAATGAATTGCTTGCTTAACCTCAAGTTCTCTGCAGCTTTTCCCTCCCAGCCAAAATTACCAGTATCCTGTAGCACCAACTTGGCAATAACAGAGAAAGGCTTGAAATGATTATTCTAATTTAAAGATAGTATGAATTTTTGTCTCTTTTCTTATGAACAGAAAAATAGTGAGTGTCCTCTGTTCTTTCAAAAGCATGAGCTATAAAAAAAGTCATTTATTTCTCCTTGACTTTTCTGTACTTTAAAATTACTTCAAATTTTATTTTTTCAGACTTAGCATTTCTATATTTTAATATCGAACACTTTCATTTTGGGCTTTGTCCATTTCTCTAGATTTTCCTCATTTCTACCTCTGCTCCCCTTACACACACACACACACACACACACACACACACACACACACACACACACTGATTACTCATTTTGGATGCTGAATAAATAGCCATTGTGACTGTGAAAATTATCTTGACCAGGGAGACCCAGTTGTCAAAGAGAGCCCTTAGTTGATGCTACCAAGGCTGTAAAACGGAAGAAGCCACTTCCTTCTTGGAAGGAGGTCCCAGACTTGGCACTGGGCACACCTTTCTGCCCTCATCAAAAGCTGTGCACTTTTTATGGCACTGAAGCCTGTTCCTTAATGAAATAATTTCTTGGCAACCTTCTTGATGTGTCGCTGAGCACTGCAGTTTCTCGTCTGGGATTTCCTGTCAGCCTTTACCTCCCAAATATGCTCTGGCTGGGAACAGAGCGTGCAGACTGGCCTGGAGCCAGCGTTGAGTGTGAAAGACCTTTCCTTTAGAGACAAGCGACACTGGTTCCCTCTCCATCATCCCCCTGAGATCTTCAATTTCAAAAACCCTGAAGCTTTTTGAATCACATTTGATCAGCTGTTGTGTTGCTGAAAAATTTAAATTAGCCAAGTCCAGGAGACAGTAACTGAGACAATTAACATTTCAAGGAGCTGGTGTATACTGAACATGAGACAGGGTGATGCAGAGTGAGACAAAGTCAAGCTTTGGAGGAAGGTATTGGTTCAAATTTTATTCAACTGTGTATAAGCTGTGTGATCCAGGCTAAATCACTGAACCTCTCTGGGTTTCAATTTCCTCCATAAGATGGGATTTATAATACCTATCATTTTAGAGTTTGCAGAAAGATTGAGAAAATAGTATGTAGAGTACCTAATAAAGGGACTGACAGAGAGTAAGAGCAGCTGGTGTTTTTACTGAAAATCTTATCTATTCAATCTTTGTTTTCTGTGAAAACCTCAGTGTCTGTGTTTTCATCAAGCCTGACCAAGCGGTGGCGCAATGGATATAGTGTCAGACTGGGATGCAGTGAACACAGGTTCGAAACGCTGAGGTTGCCGGCTTGCAAGTGGGCTCATCTGACTTGAGTGCAAGCTCACCAGCTTGGCATGGGATCACTGGCTTGAACGTGGGATCATAGACATGACCCCATGGTTACTAGCTTGAGCCCAAAGGTCGCTGGCTTGAAGCCCAAGGTCACTAGCTTGATCCCAAGGTCACTGGCTTGAGCAAGGGATCACTGTCTCTGCTGTAGCCCCCTGGTCAAGGCACATATGAGAAAGCAATCAATGAACAATTAAGGTGCTGCAACAAAGAGTTGATGCTTCTCATTTCTCTCCCTTCCTGTCTCTGTCTCTCTGTCCCTATCTGTCCCTCTCTCTCTCTCTCTCTCTCTCTCTCTCTCTCTCTCTCTCTCTCTCTCTCACACACACACACACACACACACACACACACACACACAGTCCATGATCAGTTTCTAACAGGTTTCTTCTAATACTGACCTTGTAACCGTCAGCCACAAGCACTCCCCTGGAATGCTCCTATTTAAGGAATCTAAAGTGTCACTCTGAGGGTGCACTAACATGGATCCCATCAGCCTGTGGCCTTGTGTGCGAAATCACTTGAGTGACAGGCCGAGTTTCTAGTCTGATTCTCTTAGCATTCCTATGGCCGACTTCCTTGAGCCCAGTACATTCTGCCAGATGCCTGATGAGAACTCACAACTGACTCTGAGCTGTGGCCCTGCCTTAGTGTTGTGTTCTAAAGCTTTACAAAGTGATATGACTATAAAATGGCATTACCCTCAGCCCTGAGAGGTGTGTGTGATAAATTTGTGTTCATTTTATAGATGAGAAAACTGAGACCTAAAAGCAGCTTGCTCAGAGTCTGATGACAGAGGATTGAAGCCCCATCCCCATGGGCCCCCCACGATGGCATGAGGGCCGCCCTGCTGTCGGGAGCCTCAGAGCAGCAGTCTGACACTATGCTGACATTCAGCCTCATTAAAGCCCTGCCTGCAGAGTTTGTACTGGATAATGTTTCCAGGACACATTTCTTCAAATCTGAGTAGTTTCTTCTTATCCTCTTCCAACTTATAGTCAGTGATGGCTTTTTAGCAGAGGGCCTGAAAACCTTTTGACAGAGTATGAGTGGATAATAATGATGGTGATGGTGCGAATAATAGCAGCTAATATTTATTTAAAGCTTGCAGAGGTCCTGCGTAAGTGCTTAACAGAGGTGATCTTATTTAACCTCATTTAATGAGCTTCATAATAATCTTACGCAGAACTTGGTGTGTCTATCCGTATGTGACAGATGAGGAAACTGAGGTAGAATGGCAGGGTAACATGTAGAAAAGCCAGGATAGGAACTTGGCTCTTTCTGGTTCCAGAGCCCACACATTTAACAATTTTATGCTGCCCTTGAAACAACAGCCTAAACTTTCAATAGACAAACACATTTAGCAAAACTTTCCTGTATGTCTCCTGGATGCCCAGTACTCTATTAGGTCCTGGACAGATATCAGCTCTGACTGTAGAAGCAGTGAGTTTGTGGGGAAGACAAACAGATAAACAGGCAGGTCAAACTCTACTGATAGTGTTCTAGTAGATGAAGCATGAAGCATTGCAAAAACTTAAAGAAAGGAACAAATAACTTTTTTTTTTAAGTAACTCTTTCTGAGAACATCAGAGATGATGTTCTGGAAACAGTTGGGAATGAGAAGTTTACTTGGAGGAGAAGCAAAGTGAGTGTACCAGGGGAAAACAACAGCAGGCATACATGCGCACAAAAGCATGGCATAGCTTTGGAAATATTGATAGGTGTGTGTGTGTGTGTGTGTGTGTGTGTGTGTGTGTGTGTGTGTGTAACAGATGGAATAAGAAAGGGAGAAGAAAAGAAAATAGAATGGAGAAAGATAACCTGAAGCAAGACAAGGAATGACATTACATAGCAATCTAGAAAGTTGAACTGGTTACTGAAAGAAATAAGAACACACCATGTTTGGGCAGGGGCATGCCAGGACAAGATAAAATTGTGGGGAGATCACTCTGTCGCTTGGCAGATGGACAGCAAAGGGCAGAGATGATTAGAAAGCCTGGTCAATTACCAAAGAACTTGTGTGAGTTAGTATTCTTGTTTGATAATGACAGAAATCCAATTAACAAAATCCCAGCTTCTCATTTTGACTCAGAGGTGTTGAGTTACTCTATCACAGTAGCTAGCTAGGTCTACAAGTTACGACTCTTCAATCAAATCTAGGGTTCTGAGGAAGACTGTTGACAGCACACCAACACTTATATCATCTTTCCTAAAATATTGTGAGACCATGAGATCAAGTTCTAGTCCATGGACTGGGCAGAAGGCATGAGTGCCAACCACCTCGGCACCAGCCGGCCAGACTCCCGCACCCATCCCTCCAGGTTCTTTCTTTGCCAGAATGGATCGAATGGAGGCAGCCCTAGGCACCGTGGAAGTCTTAAGTTGGTGATCATAAAGCTCCACCAGTTTGGGTCCCCAAATGACTGCATGGGAAGGACCCTCTGTGACCTTGTTTACCTACTCAGACCTGTTTACAAGCCAGAAATAAACCATGTTGTGTTTGTGCTGCTATATATTTTAGGGGCTATCTGTTACAGCAGTTAGCCCACCCTCAGCCAGAAGTTTGTTCCTTCGTTTTGCTATACCATGCTCTTCTGTGGTTTGCTATACAATGGGCTTCTGTGGTTTTACAAATAATAATTTATTCTCTCAGTGTGAAATAGAGGAATTCCAGATCCACAGTGGTCATATTTTGAATAGGATCAGACTGTCTGTTTCCCTGTTGAATTTCCTGTGTGAATTTGACTTGTCCTGATTACAAAGACAGTGAAGGCGAAATGACATCATTTTTTCAAGATGTCCAATAAGCTATAGTGAAACTTATATTAGAAGCAGAAAGTCATGCATTATTCTTGCAAGGCAGCTTTAAATTTAATCACAGTAACTTTTTTCTTGTTTTCTTACAGCCCTTGGTTCCCAAGGCCTCTTTACTTCAGGTTTGTTAGCATGCTGTCTCTATTTTTAGAGGACTCTCTATTTCTCTCCTTTCGCAGTGGCTCAAAGACAGACTGCAAATCAGTCTTTCCTGATGAAAGGGGAGGAAGGCTGGCTTCTGCAACCCTTTGCTGATAGCACCTGCTCCCCAGGGAAGGCTCAGGAGGCTGTGACAGTGGGAACAGATGAGGCCATTGTATACCAACAATAACGACACAGCTACAGCTTCAGTACTGCTGCTGTTCGTCGACTGTTCTCCATGTGCCAGTGTGTGTATTACACACGTTGTTTTGTTTTATCACATTACTCGAGGTAGGTATTATTACCGTATTTTCCTGGAGAGCAAACTGAAGCTCATCACATTGAGATAGCTTATTCTGTTTAGCAGTGGCTCCAGAGCCTGGAGTTGAGACAGCCACCCTGGCTCGAAAGCTGAGCCCAGAGTCAGTCTGAAAACTACTCCTCCACTCAGATGTCCGGGAAGGCAGATGAGGATGAATTCATTGTGGTTAGGAACTTTGTTTGGAGAGAACATGGTGGAAAGGGAGATTTGGGGAGGGAGAGGAAAACAAGCATCTTGCAGGTTGGCAGGACCATGGGTTCTTGCTGATGGAGAGAGGTGCTGTGTGATGCCGTGGACTGTCCATTGAGGGGCGCAGTGACACTCCCATTGACTGAGGTGTGTCCCAGAGTCATGCCGGAGTACTTGAACCTGACGTGTCTAGTCCAAGTGGCCCCCAATGACCAGTTTGCTCTTCTGATTCAACTCCTTGTGATGCCCAGACAGCATATGTATCCTCTGCAAGTCACATGCTTTATCTTGTACTACTTCTTCTATTATTTTATCCTTCCACTTTCCCCTCTTCAAGGAATTATCCTATTTGTGAATGTCTTAGGTTGTGTTCCCCAGAAGCTGAACTCAAGACACAAGTAGTTTATTTGTAAGGTGACCCCAGGAAGCTGGGAAGGTGATGAGAAAGTGACAGGGAAGAAGGAAGTCAACACTGTTTGGTCCCCCGAGAGGAATCATGCAGGAGGAGGAAGGGGGAACCACGTCTGGGTGCAGACAGGCTGAGGATGAAAAAGGTGTCAGCAGCTAGTGCTGCTTAGAGAGCTACTTTACAAGGCGAGGGTGGGAAAGAAGCTGCTGCCACAACAGGAAGATAAGGCAGACATTTGTCAGAGGCGGCTGCGTCCATTGCTTGCAGTTAGAACAAGATGTCTGCCTTGAAGGACTTTCCTAGTTTCCCAGGGCACTCTGTCCTTGGTGACTTTGTATCCATGCAGGGATTCGGCTGCTGGTCATCTTCCTATGGTGGGAAAAGGGGGAGGGAAGTTTGCACCTTTCAAACACAAGGTACCTTTGTTAGCAGGCTACCTCTAAGGACAGCGGGGGCCCAGTCCTAGGGGACGATGTGGAACATCTTTAGAGGTGTTCCTCATCAGTGACACTATAAGCTGAGTAATGAGAGCTTAGGGGTGACAGTGTGGCAGGAATATACCTGCTGCAGTGGATCTGGTGAAGGAACCAGTGTCTGCATTGGGGAGGGTCATGCTCAAGTGGGGAAGGGGTGGGCGAAAGAACCCCACCAGGAAAGCAGGAGAGATATCTTCCGGCTTGGACTGAAAACGAATTTCCCTCTTTAGGCCTCTGATTTGTCTCATCTGTAAGGAAAGGAACATGGAGTGAATGCTCTTGTAGCCACTTCCAGCTCAGAGAGTCAAGGGGTCTTTTAATCAAAGTCCTGTGATGGACTCAAAGAAACAGGCCAATGTTCCCTACCAGCATCTTAACCAAAAGAATACATTAGGATAGCTATCTTCCACTGAACACTTCTGCACCAAAGACTAAAAAGCTTACTTGTGATATTTTATTTCCTCTTCACAGCAGTACTAGGAAAGTAATCATTGCTTTTATCTCTATTTTGTAGAAGCAGAAAGAGAGCAAGGTTGGCTCATGGGTCTGCGCTGCTTGGAAAATAAGTGACATGCTGGGGTTTGAGCTCCCACCACTCTGACTCATAAACACTACATTGCACTGCCTCCTGCGTATGTGGTGCTGGACCAGAACACCTGTGCTCTGGAATCATCTCACATGTGGGTGCACATGTGAGAGCTCAGTGGAACCCTTGATCTGGGATGTGTAGTGGGGCCCAGGCATTATGAACACAGTCCAGATCTGTCCATGTTACAAGCTGTGTCCTCGAATGGGAATCTGTAACTAAAGTACTGTTTTCCCAACAGCGTCATTGCTGTCCTTATTGTCACAGCATCAGTAACTTTGTGATGACGTGCTACATGCCTGGCACTACTCTCAGCGTGTTACATTTGTCAACTTGGCCAATCTGTACAACAAGTTCATGAGGTAGGTATAGTTACTATCCTCATTTTTCATATGAGAAAATTGAAGCACAGAGTTGTGATTAACTTGGCTGGGTCTCATGGCCAAGTGTGACCTGGGTAAGTGGCAGAGCAAGGAGGTTGGCTTGGAGACCATACTCATTCCACCTAGTTTACCTTTCCAAAGTCTCTGGTGCTTAGCCACCTTGGCATTTGTGTTTGTGTGGTGGTCTGTTAAGTTAGAGCTCAGACTCGTCTCATGGTACCACTCTAGAAACTAACAGGAGTGACTGGGAGCCATGTCAGACTAGGCCACCCAGGTGCCAGTATGTGGCTTAAAAGGGAGCAATTTCAGGTTTTCTTTGCTCCCTGGTACATTCTGTGTATTGCTAATGCTCTTTGCCTTTTTTTTCACCCGTTCAGAAACATGGCATATGTCTGAGTTTTTATTATTGTTTAAAACTGTGTTGTATCCGTGTCCCCATAGTATCTCCTCTTTATCTGCTCCCATTACTCTTGAGCTGGACCAGGCTGCATTATCCTGCACAGTAGCCAGGTCTCACTGGTGATGGTGTTTCTGGCTGCAGGCTCTGAGAGCATTCTCGAAGTGACCACGAACAGGACAAGACTGGCCATTGCAGGCACTTGTGATGAGTCTTCACCTAGTTATGCTGAATTCATTCATTCATTCTTTCATTGTACATTTATTCAAGCTCTGCACAGCAATTCACAGTCAGTTCTCTATCAGGCACCATGGGGAGCACTAAGAATGAACAAGTCTTATTCAGAATCCTCAAAGATCCATTGGCCAACTTTATAAAATATGAAATTGAAGAGGCATAGATAGGGTTACAACCAGTTAATCATGGAAAGAAATTAGAATACAATCCTGTTATTCATGGAAAAAATATTAAATCGTGAAAAGTTATTATGTTAAAAATTTGGCCTTCAGAAAATGATAAAACCATTTTGGTTGTGAAATATCAAAAGTATTTCTCAGACTAGAAAAAAGAGAGGGATAAAACATGGCACATTTTTAAAATAAATAACTTAATTGTGAATCAAGAGACCATCCTGAGTATTTTTTTAAAGAAGTTTGCTTAATTATTTTTCCTTTAGTTATTTAGCAGGGTTAAAATTAAATCAGATTGTATAAGTAGCTCATTCAAACTCAACCTCTGATCTTAGCCTTGAGGGCTTGCAAAGCTTGTTGCCAATCAGGGATAGGTAGAGTTCCTTAGATGAATCTGAAGGCAGTTTGTAATTAAGCAAGAAGAGGGGAAGAAACTAAGGTTATTTCTGAAAGTGACAGTTACAAGTGTCGAAGTAGGGACTTCCCTCAGCAGTGACAGATCTATTTGTCCTTAGGACAGAAGAGAGCTGAAGGCCTGCAGGGTAAAATACTACCTTTCCAGGGAGGCTGGCCCACTCTGACCTTTGCAGGTGGCTTGGCTGGATTATTTAAAGAGCACTGGAGGTCATATATAAGGGAAGAGTCAATAATGACACAGTATGTGGGTCCCATGACCTACTGAAAAATAAATTGACGCTAGGCATTACAATTGCGTGCTTTTTTTTTTTTGATTTTTGTATTTTTCCGAAGTTAGAAGCAGGGAGGCAGAGAGACAGACTCCCACATGCACCTGGCCAGGATTCACCCGGCATGCCCACCAGGGGGTGATACTCTGCCCATCTGGGGCATTACTCCATTGCAACCGGAGCCATTCTAGCACCAGAGGTGGAGGCCATGGAGCCATCCTCAGCGCCTGGGCCAACTTTGCTCTAATGGAGCCTTGGCTGCAGGAGGGGAAGAGAGAGACAGAGAGAAAGGACAGGGGGAAGGGTGTAGAAGCAGATGGGTGCTTCTCCTATGTGCCCTGACTGGGAATCGATCCCAGGACTTCCACATGTCGGGCCAACGCTCTACCTCTGAGCCAACCAGCCAAGGCACGTACATGCTTTTTATTCCTGAGTTGACAAGACTCCTCAAACTGTGAAAAATAAATGCATACCATGTTTTTGTACCTGTTTATCTTACACTATGAATGTCAACTACCATTGACATTATAATGTTCTGCCTACCTATCTTCATAATTGGTTCACTTCTTGTTTTCCTATCCACTTACCCCTCTTCTGATCACAGATACAATGGGAATGTTATCCTACTCCTATCTTTATCTCTGAAAGTTGTGTCATGTGTACTTTATCTACAAAGATTGACAAAATAGCATCCTGAGTTCAGGAGGTAATTTTTTATGTGTTAGAGGTGATACCATAGCAACACTGAAATACAGGCTATTTACTTGGCAAATTCATCACTTTAGAACAACAATAAAAAGCCAAAATGAAAAAAAAAAGGATTCTGAGGGATAAAGTATAGTTCAGCTCAGACATACAATCTCATGGGAGAATTCTTCAGGCCTTGATAGATACTCCTTTTGTTTTACACAGTTTTAACAAGCTGATTTAATTGGTCTCTAAATCAGATTAATTATAGTAATTACTTTTGGGTAACCAAAATGGATATTTCAGAACAGTGCTGGCCAAGAGAACTTTCCACCATTATGGAAACATTCTATATCTGTACTGTCCATTATGGCAGCTGCCAGGTATGTGTGGCTTCTGAGTACTTGAAATATGACTAATGTGACTCAGGAACTGAAATTTTTATTTTACTTAATTTTTATTAGTGTAAATTTAAATCTAAAAAGCCACATGTGGCTAATATATACTATATTAGACAATACACCTCTAAATAGTCTGACTGGCTGTAGTGAGGTAACCAAAGCATTATTGTGCTGGGCCATTTAGTCTAGGAACAAAGAGCCAAGGTATCAGCAATCACTGTGTTATTGAGTTATAGCTCTGATCATTCATTTATTTATCCACTTTTCATTTGATAAATATTTATTAATCAGGCCCAGGTTGGTTGAATCAGTGGTAGAGCATTGGACTGGTGTGTGGAAGACCTGGGTTTGATTTCTGGTCAGGGCACACAGGAGAAGCAACCATCTGCTTCTCCACCCCTCCTTCTCTCTCTTCTCTCTCTCTCTCTCTCTCTCTCTCTCTCTCTCCTCTTCCTCCTTCTCCTCCTGTAGCTAGCCATGGCTTGAATTATTTGAGCAAAGTTGGCCATGGGCGCTGAGGATGGCTCCATGGCATCAGCCTCAGGTGCTAAAATAGCTCAGTTGCTGAGCAACAGAGCTGTGGCCCAGCTGGGCAGAGCATTACCTGGTAGAGGCTTGCTGGGTGGATCCCAGTTGGGGTGCACGCGGGAGTCTGTCTCTGCCTCCCTGCATCTCACTTAATAAAAAAAGAAAAATTAGCCACCATGTGCTTGCACTTTTCTAGGTGCTGGAAATATAACAGTGAACAGAATGGAAAGAAATCTCTGTCTTTATGCAGCATATATTTTAGTGGGGAAATGTTTCCACTAAATAAATAAGTTATAACAATGTATGGAATACCAACTGATGATGAGTGATACTCATAAGTCAGAGAAAAGAGATAAGTAGAGGGGAGGATGTGGGAGTTGCAACTGTAACTGGGAAGGCCTCACTGAGAAGTTGGGGGAGGTGAGAGATCAAACTGTAAAGTTACCTGGTGAGAGAGCATGCCAGCTAGAGGGAACTAGAAGCTCAAAAGTCCTGAGTTGGGAGGTTGACTGGTGATTCAAGGAATAGCTATCGGAGGAGTATGGTGGAAAGGAGAATTGTTAGAGATGGAAAAAAAAATGGAGATTTGTACCTAGGTGGATGTAGTGGAGGTGGATATCCATTGCTGGTGGAGCTATTAACATTTGCTGACAATTTAGATGTGACCTGTAAAAGTAAAAGAGGAGTCTAGGATGATTTCAAAGATTTTAGCTCAATCAAGTCAAATGATGGAGTTGTCATTTACTAACATGATAGACCATAATTACTACAACAGTATCATGACTTTTCATAAAGAGGTTAAAGCAGAGATTGTCAATACCTGGAAGTGAGCATCATATTCATGGCAGGCACCGAGCATGGGCTTGAATGTGGGCTTGGCATCATTTTGAACGCAGTTCTCCCGGAAGCAAATAGGTGTCAAAGTTGGCCCTGAATATGAAGCCATCACTAGATTCAATGATACATGTGATTCAGTTAGTAAGGTTCAGAAATGTGTGACCCATATCATAAAGCGTTCTAACTAAGAAATGACCTAATTTCTATTAAATGTAGTTAATTCTATTAATATGCTTCAATTCTCTGCTATTCATTACCCTGAGAATCCATGCAAGGAAATGATTATAGAGTGAACTCTCTTATGATGTGGGCCTGACTTACTTCACTTAGCATGGTTCTCTGAAGAGCAGGAACCATGTTTCATTCATATTCATCTGTCCAGTAATTGGATCATTGTCAATGATCAATAGGTTGGTTAACTTGAACATTTTTGAATTAACAAAAGATCTGATTTTAAGGTGTCTTCACCACATTAAATAACACCATTAAGGATTTATTAAGTGCCTACTGTGTGCTACGTACAAGAGATTTGGTAGTGCCCACCATGAGAATGGTATAAACAATATTTAATTATTATTAAGCCAACATTTATTAAGAACATACTGCATATCCCCAACTGGGCTAGGCACTGGTATACAATGCCTTGGAAGATTTCATTCTGACCCTCAAGTAGCTCAGAATATCACAGGAATACTCTCAATCAAATGTCATGGCTTCACTGAGTATCACAGATTCTCATAAGCATCGGCCTTGAACAGAGCTCTCAGGGGGTCACATTGTCCAACTTCCTATCCTTAGGCACATGGGATAAGATTTTCCTCCCTGTCTAGGTGAAGAGCCAAGGGCCAAAGAGGACCAATAACTTCTCCAAGGGCACACACCTGAGCTGTTATGGGATTACATTTTCAAATGGGAGAATTTTGCCCTCCAAAGGACAGTCGGCAATGTTTGGAGATATTTTGGTTGTCACACTGGGAAGGTGCTGCTGACATTCAACTCAAGAGGGGTGAACTAAGGCAGGTGCTATTGCACAACCAGTAATGTGAGGTCAGCCCCACAACAAGGGATCGTGCAGGCCTAATGTCAGCAGCGCCAAAGCCAAGAACCTCAGTTTTACTCTTGCCAAATCTGAAGGAGAGGATGAACATGCAGTTTATTCTAGAAACACAAAGATGACACAAAGCCCCTTTTAACTGTGAAGACTCCCTGGGTGCACCCTGGACGGTGTGGGAGTGTCGCTTACACAGGTGCTCTGGACCGCTCAGCTCTGCTTTCATCTTACGGAGCTTTGGACTTTGTTTTGGCGAGTGTTTGTGTGTTCTTAGTCAAAATGGATGGTGTTTGTCCAGACAAAAATCAGGAGGTTGGCTTAGAAAAAGAAAGAGGAAAAAAATTACACTTTGCTGTTTTGTTGGCAACTTGCTGTTGACCTAAATGAAACCAGGAAGAGCAAAGAAGCAAAAGTTTCACTGCAAGGACATTAGGTTCACGATGGCGAACCCTCCTATGTGGGTGTCATGGGTGACAACTTGTAAATTCTCTTTCCTTTGAAGCAGATAAAAGAAAAACTGTCAAACTCAGGACAATGGTGAGCATCAGAGAGAGGCTCAAACAATACTTTGGTCTCTCCAGAGGTGGCTGAAGGTTGGTTGAGGCCCTGGGCACAGAAGAAAATATTGGACCCCTTAAAAAGGAGAGAGAGACAGGGAAAATAAAAATACATGTTAACCATATTTTAAATAAAAACTATTATGTACTATTCATGTTAAAATTGCACATATGAAACCAAACTTGGTATCATTAGAAAAAAGTGTCAAGTTAGGGTCTTGCGGGGCCCATCAGGGGTCGGGATATGAAACCAAACTTGGTATCATTAGAAAAAAGTGTCAAGTTAGGGTCTCGCGGGGCCCATCAGGGGCCGGGAGCCAAGGCACACTGGGTGTGCTCGCCGCCAGCCCTTAAGTCTGCCTCTGGGTCGGTCTCTCACTACATGAGTGGGTCTTGAGAAGAAATATTCTGGACTTCCAATGGCTTCTTGACATGCTTTAAGTAAAAGAGCCAAGTTCTTAGCACAGTCTGCAAGGCCCTGCCGCCCTCTGACCTCCTGTCCCTGCCGCACCCCTGGCCTCCTCTCTGTCCCTTGAGCACAGGAGGCTCAGCCCCACCTCAGCGCCTTTGCATTTGCGGTTCCCTCTGCGTGGTGCTCTCTTTGACTGTGATCTATTCTTGGAAGTACTATCCCATCACTTCTGCCGCATTTTATTTGTTAAAGCAAGTGGCATCCTTCTAATAAGTATTATACATGTGCTGGGCACTGTCCTAGGTACTGAGGTGCAGCAGGGGACAAACACACAAACCACAGAGTGAATTACCTCAGATGATAAAGAAGGTAAGGGAGCAAAGACGATGTTGGGGTGATGGCTTCTCTGAGCAGAGACATGAAGGGCGTGAGGGAGCGAGGTACGTGCAGGCATCAGGAAGACCGGAGGTTTTCGAGGCCTCGGCTTCCTTCCTCACGTGGGCGGGAGCCCCCTTGCAGCCCAGATGTCTGACCACAGAATCCGTGACAGACCAGCGTCCTGTTTGAAGTAGCTTACTTTTAGAGTCCTTTGATATGCAACAATAGATAACTAATACCTCTGAATGAGTTTTAACCAGTTTCCTCACCTGTAAAATGTGGATAATAAAGGACCCACCCATATAGGTGTGTTGTGGGGACTAAAGGAGAGAAAGATGAGTAAGAAACGATCCCTTCTACCAAGGAGGCTCCTACCAGGAAGGTGCAGGAGGCTGCACGTGGTGGGAGCGGCGCTTGCCTGGGGACAGGCGACAGGGCATGCGCGGTGGAGCAAGCGTGTACAGACGCTTCCTGCGGGCAGTGTGGGGCAGGGGGCCTGAGGCCAGGAGTTTGGGAGGGAGAACCTGGAGGGGAGGCTGGGATCCAGTCAAAGGCAAATGCTTCAGAGAGCTTGTATGTCCTGAGAGGACAGGGCACAGGGGAATAGGTGCATTGAATTGTTTTGACTATAGAATGTGGCAAAAGTAGGTTTACAGTTCAATATGGAAAATAATACATAATTAATAAAAAATTAATAAAAGACTAAACTGTGTTTCATGTACTCAGAACTATATGTTGGAAGGGTCTGGGACCATAAAGGATTTTAAGTCCTTAAATTGCTTTTATTTTGTATTTTTAAAATGCATGAGCAATGTGTGTATTCTCATAAATAGTTAATAGAAAGTAAAGTCACCCTTTTTTCCTCCTCCTGTTCCCTCCCTAAAGGCATCCTAGTTTCGATTTGTGGTATCACACACCCAGATACAACAGTCAGTGAAGTGTCAGATCCAGCTTCTAACAACACTTGTGTTTAGGGACATCACATTAGTAGCTTGAAATTGGTCATATTTGTGCTACGTAAATTGCCAAAGACTACAGATCAGAGCTCCCCCTGCAAACATTCTTTAGAAGAATAACATAGTTTACGGGTATCCACTAAGATCCCTTTCTACTTGTTCACTTGTAAAAATTTATTGCAAACTGAGCGCTAGAAAAATGCAGTTAAAGGTTTAGAGCATGGACCCTGCAGTCAGGCAGCTTGAACTGAAATCTTAACTCTATCCTATGCTAAGTGGCCTTGGCTGAGCAATTTGAGCCTTAGCTTCTTTGTCCATAGATGGCACACTATTGTAGAGCCTATCCCATAGACTCACAGTGAGGGTGAAATGAGCGAACACATGGACAAAGCTTGGAGCAGTGCCTGCCACCCAGAAAGTCTCCGGGAAGTTCGGTTAATATTGTTAACATGAATGGGGCCCTACAACAACATCTACTTCTCTTCTGTCCCCCCCACCTCCTTAATCCTTGCAACTAATCTGATCTCCATTTCTGTAATTTTTCAAATTTCAACCACGTTATGGAAATAGCATTTTATAGTATATACCCTTTTTGGGATTGACTCTTCGCTCAGCACATTTCTCTGGATAGGCATTTGGTTGTTGCAAGCTCCTTCGTACTGCTGAGTAGCAGTCCACAGTACGAGTGTGTCTCCATTCGTCTGCCTTTTTCACCCATTGGATCTTCAGCTTGTTTCCACTTGGGGCCATTAAGAATGTTGCTAACATTTGTGTATAGGGGGTTGTGAACTTCCTTGGCCCCAGTTCTAGGCTGTGTAATCATCCCCCTGATTACAGACTCCCAGCTGATCTACCTTCTTCATTCCCCTCAGTTTCCTTATGTTTATTTTATATGTATTGTCCAGAGTTTTAGTTATATGTATCAGGAGGAATAAGGAAAAGTATGTCTGTTTACTTTTTCTGGAGACAGAAGGGCCAGCATTCTAACTGCTGAATATCAGCCTGCAGTGTGAATGTATAGATATATCATAATTATTTCATCCATCTTCCACATTTTTCCAGATTTTTACTTTCAAAATCATGCTCCACAGGATGGCCTTGCATATTGCGAGGATCTTTTTCTATAATATTACCTAATCAGAGTAGGATTGCTTGGTCAAGGGGTATAAAGTTTTATATATAGATACTCCAAAATGTCCTCCAAGAAGGCTTTTCTAGCTTATACTCCCACTCATTCTAATATGTACTGGATAAAACCTGTGGGCACAGAAAGCCGGCTCCACCCTCTCCGGATGTTTAGTGGGTGCAGGTGGAGTAAGTGAGATATATCTGTTGTGACCTGGAGGTGGACTCAAACATGGGCTCTTTTTTCTTTTGCATCTGAGAATGGAGTGTTTAAAGAGGTGGACAGGGCCTGATGAGGTGCTGGTGTCACAGCTGTCACTCTGGTGTACCAGTTGAGGCCCTTGCTGATTAGAAGAGAGAAATGTGCCCACTGACGGGAAGATTCATGTGGTAATCAAGCCCTTACACCTTCTCTCCAATGGAAACAGAAGGTTTGGTCAGCTGGAAAAATCAGCCTGGGTTCAGAGCCAAGAACTAACCATGCCACAGATCTAAAGCTGGAGTCTCACTAAGGTCAGGGGGATGGCAGGGATTGCTTGCACCGTGGAGAGAGAAAGGGAGTTGAGTGGAAGGAAAGGAGCAGTGATGTGCCCGGGGAAGCGGAAACCTACAAGATGAGAGTCGATCATACAGATGTGTATTTGAAGTTCTGGCAATGCATGTGGCAACATGCAGAGATATCCTCCTAGGATAACAAGACCCAGAGTCCCCATGTGGGTAAGGGATAGTGGGAAAAGGCTGCAAAGCAAACTTCTAGGGAAGCCCTGAGATAAAGTGTCAACTTTTAGGTGAGAATAAGGTGAAAGAGAAATTTTGGATCTGATTCTTGACAAAAGGACAGGATTTCAAAGGAGGATTGAGAGCAAAGTACTAATTGAATGAATTTTCTTTGCTGTGTAACAATCTTAGCAGCTTAAAGCAGCACACATTTATTATCTCACAGTTTTTGTGGGTCAGGGATCTGATGGCAGCTGGACAGGTTCTATGCTCGGGACCTCAGAAGCCTGCAGTCAAGGTATTGACCAGGGCTGGGATTTCATCAGAGGCTCAACTGGGGCCAGATACACTTTCAGGTTTCATCGAATTGTTGTCAGAATTCATTTCCTTGGGACTATAAAGGTATGGCAACTTGCTTCTTTAAAGTGAACAATGGAGAGGGAAGGAGGGAAGTGGAAGGGAAGAAGAGAGAGAGAAAGAGATTTCAGAATGAATTGGCTAGCAATACGGAGTCTCACAAAGCATAAATTATCCCCTTTGCCATATTCTATTGGTTGGAAGTACACACACACACTCAAGCAGAGGACAATACAAATATGTGGACACCAGGCATGTTGGAGATCTTGGTGGCCACCTTGTAGTCTGTCTGCCTCAGCAGCAAGGAGAGACATGGAGGGATATTAGAGTATTGGGTACTAAAGGAAAAGGAAGAGATAAATTGGCTGTTCAAGAATACTGGAGACCAGGATGCATTTGAGGCTAAGTGCTGTATTCTAGGGATCCTTGAAGTCCGGCCTGAGAGACTGTCCTCTTGGCATTGTGGAAATTATTAAAGGACATTTCCATCCTTGGCCTCCTCATGTTGCTTCCTGAAGCCAGCATCCTTGCAAAGAAACCCATTTATATTCTTAATTAACTGCCCAGATACTAATTTTTCAAGCAATCATTTTTTTTAGAATTGTTTTAGAAATGAAATGACAATTGTATTTTAAAGTGAAGTATCTATGTTGACTTAAATTTAACCATTTTTCTGTGATTTCATTATTTAGGGAATTTTTCAAGCCAAACATACAAATTCATTCTACATTGAGAAGCAAGACAATATATTACCTTTCCAAACATTTCCCCAGCACAACTCTTCTGTAGGACTAATTGTAGAGACCAGAATGTGCTACTTGCTGAATGTGTCCTGTCTCTATCTTCACCTATGAGTGTCTGTTTAAGGATCAATGTTAGAAAATATTCTTGTGGAAATATTCAGAAAGTTATAAATTTATGAAGTTGGAGCTCATTGGATGTTGTCATAAATAGCTTTCAAATGTTATAGAAAAGATTGAAAAATAACAGCAGTGCCAAATGAAAACATTCCTTGTAGGTGGAAGTTATTATAAGTCTCTAAAGCAGTAATTGGCACTGTTTTAATTGTCAAAATATTTTGTGAACTTCCGTATGATGGTGGTATGTGCCTGTGAATATCCTTGGTTGATCAGGTATATATTGACCAAAAGTAAAAGCTTTACAATAAACTTATAATTTATTGAAAATGACAACCACTTTGGTGATTATTATTATTTTTTTTGTCTGCATAATGCGAACTAAATTCTTTGGGAATTTTGTTGAAAGCTATGAACTTCTTCCTGAAAAATATTTATAAGCATAAAATTGCATTCAGTTTCAGTGGTTCATGAATCCCTGTGACATCTGTGGATTCTACATTAAGAAATATTGATTTGGCTCTGGCCAGTTGGATCAGTGGTAGACTGTTGGCCTGGCATGTGGATGTCCCAGGCTCGATTCCTAGTCAGGGCACACAGGATATGCACCATTTGCTTCTCCACCCCTTCCCCTCTTGCCTCTCTCTCTCCCTCTCTCTCTTCCCCTCCCACAGCCTTAGCTCAATTGGAATGAGGTGGTCCCAGGTGCTGAAGATGGTTTCATGGCCTTCACCTCAGGTGCTAAGAAGAGCTCAGGTGCTGAACAATGGAGCAACACCCCAGATGAACATCACCCGTTAGTGGGCGTGCCAGGTGGATCCCAGTCAAGGAGCATGCAGGAGTCTTGTCTCTCTCTGCTTCCCCTCCTCTCAGTAAATTAAACAAAAAAACTATTAAAAAAAAAGAAACATTGATTTATATATATTTGCAAAACATATATGATGATGGGTATTTGATTAAAAAATAACACATGTATGAGAGACAGAGACAGAGACAGAGAAAAGCTCACATACATACACAGACACACAAAGACAGAGAAAGAGACTGAGAGAGACAGAGTGAGACATGTATGGAGAGAAGCATAGGGAGAGACATGCAGAGAAAGGCAGAAAGAGATGGAAAAACAGAGGGAGAGGGAGAATTAGAAACAGAAACACAGAGTCCATGGGTCAGATTGCTGTGCAGACAAACATGGGATGGCAGAGGAGAGGCAAAGAATTGGTAAGCAGGTGAGCACTCAGGTTTGCTCCTGCCTGCCAACCAGCATGGGACCCAGCGATGTGTTTTATCATCATGACTGGGCTGTGAGGGGCTGGTGAATGACTAAACAAAGAGACAGGGCCCTATTGGGTAAGTTACTTTCGGGGTATAAATTAGGTGATTCAGAAAGGACATCAATATAGACCTTGAGCCACTATTTGTTAAACACTTGTCTGGGACAGTGCTGCTGGCTGGAAGGATTCGATCCCTCTCAGCTTTCCAGCTGTTGTTGAACTTCTGAAAAAGTTTTGCTGAACTTTTGGAAATGTGTTTATTTCATCTTGTCATGAACAGGAGGATGAACATCTAAGACAAAGCATGCTTTCTACTTTTCCTAGAAATTGGCTAAGGTTTTTCTGAATACCAGGTCTGTGAATATTGCATAAAGCAGAAAAGGTCATTTAAAAAGACATTATACTAGTCTTTCATGGGGGATCAGTCAAGGCCAGCATTAACACCAAGAGAGAGATGGAAAATTTGGTGGCGACAGCTTTTGATGTGCATGGAAGTATCCACTGGTCCCACACAGTAAGCAGCTATAATTCATGCAGTGAGTACTCAGTGCCTTTCATGTCTTGTAACGTGAAAGTACTTGGAGTTTAAAATCTTGCTTGGAAAAATGATAGCTCATGTCTTAGTGCATATATTCTTGATAAACATACGCTTTGAGCAGATATTCAGTCTCTCCTACCTGCCGAGTTGATGAAAACGCTAAAGAATTTACCAGAAAGCCTCCTTTTCATGTGTCATCATCATATTACATTAGGATCTCATTTGTGTCAGAGGAATGACTTATTGTTCAATTAAACCTCAACAGAAACAGTTTTCCAACCACCAAAATGAAACATCAACACTTCTGTTTGTCCTGGAACTCACTAACAGTGAGAAACAATGGAGTAGAGAATAGAAGCAGAAATCAAAATAATCTTGATGAATTGTAGTCTACAAATGAAGATGAGAGTTTAGTGAATACGTATGTTATAAACATCTTTAAGGGATGAAAGTTTACAATGATTAGCCAGGAAAGTGCATGATATAAAAGGATCCGAAAGACATTTTGAGCCATGGATGGAACAGCAGCTCTAAGGTGCCTGGGATTAGGAACTGTGTCTATCCTGGTGATATTATTTAACATGTTAAATTCAAAACAGTGGCCCTGGCCAGTTGGCTCAGCGGTAGAGCGTCGGCCTGGCGTGCGGGGGACCCGGGTTCGATTCCCGGCGGGGGCATATAGGAGAGGCGCCCATTTGCTTCTCTGCCCCCCCTTCCTCTCTGTCTCTCTCTTCCTCTCCTGCAGCCAAGGCTCCATTGGAGCAAAGATGGCCCGGGCGCTGGGGATGGCTCCTTGGCCTCTGCCCCAGGCACTAGAGTGGCTCTGGTCGCGGCAGAGCGATGCCCCGGGGGGCAGAGCGTTGCCCCTGGTGGGCATGCTGGGTGGATCCCGGTCGGGCGCATGCGGGAGTCTGTCTGGCTGTCTCTCCCCATTTCCAGCTTCAGAAAAATACAAAAAAAAAAAAAAGTTAAATTCAAAACAGTGCCTGGCTCTTAGTAGGCACTAAAAACATATTTTTGATGAATGAGTAAACAAATGAGTAAAAGCAGTGTTATATTAAACAAAAATATGAATGCATTAGAAGAAGAACTTAGAAAATAATGTTTAGCAATACAAAATTGTTCATTTTAAAAAGGTTAATTGAGAGATTTCAGGAGACCAGTGGTGATAGCACAAAATAGACATAGCTGATCCAATAACTGGCAAAAGCATTTTTAAAAAATCACTAAAGCCCTGGCCAGTTGGCTCAGGGGTAGAGTGTTGGCCCAGCATGTGGAAGTCCCCAGTTTGATTTTCAGTTGAGGCACACAGGAGAAATGACCATCTGCTTCTCCACTCCTCCCTCTTCTCTCTCTTTCTCTTTTCCTCTCCTGTAACCATGGCTCAAATGGTTTGAACAAGTTGGCCCGGGGCACTAAGGATGGCACCATGGCCTTGCTTCAGGCATTAAAATAGCTTGATTGCTGAGTGATGGAACAGTGACCCCAGATGGGCAGAGCATTGCCCCATAGCAGGCTTGCTGGGTGGATCCCAGTGGGGGGTGCACGTGGGAGTCTGTCTCTCTGCCTCCCTGCCTCTTACTTATTAAAAAATATTACTTAATTTGGTTTCTTTCTGTACTTTGACCCCCCTATTATGGTATCTCCTCAGATACAACATTTTTCCTTGATGAAAACTAAGTTTAAGGGCCTTGACTTTTCGATAGCAGAAAGGAAAATCTGTGAAATTCAAACATACATGTAGTATGTTAACACCCTTTACTTTTCTAATGAGATTGATATTATTCAGAAAATTATGATAATTATAGGAGCAGCTACTCATAGCATTTTTCACTTCTTCTGTGCTGGACCCTGTGTTATAGGTGTTATATGTTTTATGAGCTGCTATTTAATCATCAAAGAATATGCAATGCTAGATATGAGCTCTGTTTTCTTTATGAGAATGAGGTTCACAAAGGTTCTGCAACTTACCCAAGACCATTTAATTAGACTGGGGATAGAAGTTCACGCAGAAACACATTTCATTACATTCCCAATTATTCTTATTTGCAAACATTAACTTCAGTGCTAAGCTAATTTGTCTGTGACAAATACTTTACTGTCTGAGAATGTCCTAAATGAATTCTTTTATTCTTTGCCATGAGGTATTTGAATGTATCAGTGTTAATAGATTATTAACTCTTAGGGGACAGAACTGGCTCCTTAACCTCCTCATGGAGTGCCTGGCTTTGCGTCTCCAGAGCCAAGTGAATGAAAGAGTGAGCAAACGTCACATGTAAAGTAGAATCTTTCCTTTAGTTCACGAAACAACTTTCAATGTACAAACAAGTTTATGCTTTACATGCTCATTATACACACATTCAAAAGTATCAGGGAAAATGATCAGAAAGAATATCATAAAAGCTTTTGTAGTGAGGATGAGGCATACGGTTCTGTTCTCTCTTGGGCCAGTGCTAGGACCTGTGGCGGGGTCTCATTTCCCCAGTTGAGCAGCAGAGATTTCAAAATTTCTTTGGGAGCAATTATGAGGAATACCTTGGGGAAGGTTATGCTTTATAATTCTTCTCTTCCTGTTCCCCAGACTTCACTACAGCTACTCCTGGAGGGCTAGTTCAGATTTTACACTACGATAGCCCACTTTCTTTACTACTCTTTTTTTTCTTTTTAAAGATTTTATTTATTGATTTTAGAGAGAGAGAGAAAGGTGGGCAGGGGGAGAGTGAGGAGCAGGAAATACCAACTTGTCACTTCTCTCTTTTTTTAAAAGATTTTATTTATTAATCGAGAGAGGAAGGGAGAGAACACATACTTTACATGAGATAACATATACATTTTAACTCTGATGCTTACTTAACCCAGTGATTTTCAGTTAGTAAGCTGTTGTAAATATCTGTGGGTTGTATCAGGTTGCCAGTTGCAGCCATTGCGATCCACAGACTTTTTCCAGAATCCTGTTCAAGTCCCAGTCCAGAAGAGCCAGCTTACATCTGAAGCCAGACAATAATTTTACCAGTAAAATTACGGTGTCCTCAGTTTTAAAGACATTCCACAAATATTTGTTGAACACCAGTTGTGAGCTGGGCTTCTGCTAAGCCTCTTTTTCTTCTAATTATTTGTCCTATGTGCTGCCTTCCAGATAAGTATCTTCTCTCTCGTCTGGTTCGCTTAGTCCCTCTGTGTGTGACCTGCTGCCCAAACTATACGTTAAGTTTTAAATTTTGGCCTTTGTATTTTTTATTTATGCAAGGTAAATTTAGTTCTTTTTCAAAAAATTTAAAACATTTTTTATAATCCCCTGTTCCCTTTACTTATTTTCAATTTATCTTTTATGTTTTTAAATATTTTTTGTTTGTTTTGTTTCTAATTTATCTTTTATTTTATTAAACATAGAAGCAGAACTATTTACAATCCATGTCTGATAATTATAATACCTGTACAATTTAGATGCCTGCTCTTTCTGTTGTTCTCACGGTATATTATTTCCTCCTGTACTGTGGTCTGTGTGCTGCTCACTGCCTGGAGGTGACTGTAAGTGTGGAGAGGGTAGTTCTTGATGACTGAAGAACCAGGTTAAGATAAAGCCATAATTTATAGTTTTTGGACCACTTAGGTACTATAGAATTGGGGTGGTAAGCCTTGAAAAAACCTACCCATGGTTTCTGTTCTCTCAGGGACATTTCTCTCCTTCTTTCTTCCTTTCTTTTCTCCCACTCTGCTCAGTGCCGGAACTTCTCACAAAAGCTCCAGGGTGGAGGAAGGGGTGGCTGTCCTTTCCCTGCACTGCGGGCTCGGAGAGCTCAGCTCCTGCCCCGGCAGGGCGCTCACAGACACGTAACCTGAGTGGGCCCCACGCTGTGCCTGCGGTTTCCTCAGACCACGAGGCCATCAAAACACAGCTTATTTCTTCCCAATCTGCAGATGGTCTGGAGCTAAAGCAACTGGAAAGTTTTCCATGTACCTTTTTCATTTTAGTACTTTAGTTTTTGTTGTTGTTGTTTTGGTGATAGAGATACAGAGAGGCAGAGAGCATTTTTAGCAATGAAAGTATTTTTATTTTTGTGCATGACAGAGGCAGAGAGAGACAGGGAGAGGGATAGACAGGGTCAGACAGACAGGAACGGAGAGAGATGAGAAGCATTAATTATCAGTTTTTCGTTGTGGCACCTTAGTTGTTCATTGATTGCTTTCTCATATGTGCCTTGACTGTGGGGCTACAGCAGACTGAGTAACCCCTTGCTCAAGCCAGTGACCTTGGGCTCACACTGGTGAGCCTTGCTCAAACCAGATGAGCCCATGCTCAAGCCAGCAACCTCGGGGTTTTGAACCTGGATTTTCCACATCCCAGTCTGACGCTCTATCCACTGCACCACTGCCTGGTCAGGCTTATTTAATATTTTCTTTGTTTTTTTCATCTCTGTGAGACTGCTAAAAGGATTACAATGGGTAACGCAGCAGTTTTAATTATTTTTCCTCACTGGGAGAGCTAATCCAAATAACCTGATCTGATGTTGTGCCTCATCAACCTTTTAAATTTTAAAAGATCATCTTTATGGGTGAGGGGTATGCAACATAATTAAATGTCAGAATAACCTGGAGATGTTTTCTATGAAAATATATACCCTGATTTATTCATGTCACCCCATTAAAATGAATAAAAAATAATCTTTAATAACTTTTTTTTATAATCAGAAAAAAAACCACAAAGAAATTCAGGAATTTTAAAACATTAATTTATACTCTATTCTCTCTTTCTTTGTTTTAACTGAGATAATTTCTACCCCTTGGAATGCATATTTTTCCCCAATGTAACCTTCAGCTGCAGAACATGCAGGAGGAAGGGAGTGAGCACATGGTACGCACTGTGATGAAGCTGGGGCCTTTGCCCTTGTCCACACTGGACTGGGACTGCATACATAACCAGCTTTTCTCTATAAAGTCAAACAAGTTGGCTAATTTACTTAACTTATTTAACATGTTTCCATAAAGAAAGTGATCTAAGCTGAATTAAACTGGTAGAAAAACCAGAGATCTCTATATAGATGAATTGGGGAGGAAAGTGTACATCACTCACTTCCTTAATCTCAGTGCAATCCCAGACTGCATAGATTTTGCAGGTCTTAAAATGAAATTCCTTCATTTTAATTTTTCATTAACTTCTAGCTGTATTTTTTCAAGCATCATGAAATGCACTTAGGACCTCTGTTTTATTATTATGGCAATGTTGTATAGGATATGTTATCCTCTGTTTAAAAAATTTTTTAAGATTATGACTTCCTCCTTCTTTATTATAAATGTCTCTTTTTCTTTCTGTTTAAATTTTCATTTGTTCTCTTTAGACATTTATATCAATTACACATGTGATACATACCCAAAGATACTGTTTCTTTTATAAATGGAGATAGCTTTGTTGTTATTTTCTCATTATTTGGGTAATACATCCCTGTAAAAAAATGTAGAAACCCATAGCTCTTCTATAGTAGCTCTTTCCAGAGATAACTTCTATTGCTCTATTTACAGTTTTGGTAAATACTATTCCTAATTTCTCATTATTTCTCTCTATACATGTATGTAAATTTGTATGTGCACTATATATTTATATTTATTTGTAACATGCATTCACACTACATCTATACATGTACATGAAGTATGGATATATGTATGCAAAACACACACATATATTTATAAAAATATGACCACACTTATATGACTATATGAAGATGTGAGAAAATCAGACTGTTCCTTACAAATAAAACATATGTAGCCACATCTGTCTCTAAAGGGTGGCAACATTTCTTTCTAGATCAGATAAACATTGCTTAGCAAAATATATTAGTGGGCCATTTATCAACAAAATGATGGGTTCTGTATAGATCTTTAAGGTAGACAGTTGAAACAATGAGAACTAAATTTTGCTCATAATGAAATATGAATCTGAGAGCTCTCAAGAGCCACCGTGGAAAGAGGCCAAGAGGGTTCTGGAGCAGTGGCTTAGCGAGGGGGGAAGGGGGTCTATCATGCCCCGGACGCCACTCGCAGAGGGGCGCCAAATGGTCTGCAAGACAAACAAGAAAAACATAGTAGAAGGGAGGGGGGCGCCAATAAAGTGTCGCGCCCGGGCGCCAGTTCTGTTGCTATCCACTGCTCTGGAGGAAGAAGAGCTAGCCAGAGAATTGGCTGGAGACAAACTAAAAGCCAGTGGCAGTTGCAGAGGGTTAAAAAATATATGGTGGACCAAATCCAAACTTGAATCAATCTCTGTGATGAGTCAGAACCCGTCTTTTCCCCACTGTCCATCACTACTTTCTAAACTATCTGCAGAGGAACTCTCATATTATCTTTTGTCTTCACACTTTGTGGTGTGAAAGCACTAGGATTATGTCCAATGTGGCCTGATACTCTCCAAAAAAACACAAGCAAGGAAGGGATTCTGAGCAGTGCTGAGAATTCAGCATGAGATAGAAATTGGAGCCAGAGTTGGTGAGAAGACATGTAAACTGGGGCTCAAACTCAGATCATTATCTTAACCATTAGTATCCTGAACATGGTAGCCTCATCTTTCCCACATGCTACCCAGCACCCTTAGCTATGTATAGCCCAGTACCAATATTACTTCCTAACTCGTATTGCATCCTTAGTCATTTAGGGGTTTCTCAACTATTACTGCATCCTCACTCCCTACCTGTTCTAGAACTTCCCAAAGCAGCTTTAATGAACTATTAGCAAACAACATCTTTTTCTTTTCACATTATATAAGGTAGGACATTTAGAGTCATTCTTATCATTATTCAAAAAGTAACAATTGAGAAGATTTGGGTGGCGGCAGCCTTGCCTCAAATATTAGAAATGGAACTCTCTTCAAAGGGCTGAAGTGCCTAGTATATACTAACCCCTAGAAACTAAAAACTTCTTTTTACTCTGTATTGATACAAGAAGCTGTTACCAGGGGCAGGGGTGATGAATAAAATTGGAGAAACAGAGACTGGTAGAGAAAAATGTACATGGTGCTATTAGAACTCGATTTCCTGTTCTACCCCTCAGCCTGCAGACTAACCCCCCTGCCCACCCCTGACAAAAAACTGGATATTTATTTTCTGGAGAAATTGAGAAGTGGCTTACTGTATCATCATGTTGCAGTGCAACTAACCCCATTCCTGCACACAGATTCCAATCTGCCTTTTTAGTAAGAACAGCAAAGGGTCACCACACATTGGAAAAAGACCTTCAACTTGGCAGAGAGACCTTTTCAACAACAGCAGTGGCAACAACAGACAGTAATCAGTATCCTCAGATATTAGAAGATATTGCATCCATGATGTGAGAATAAGATGCTATAAAAAAGGGAAAATCTTAGAAAGAGAAAAAATATTTGGAAATTAAATGCTGAAATGAAATGGAAACTTAAGCTGAAATTAAGTTTCGTGGAAGAGCATCACAAAAAGAAAGATGGTCAAAGAGGAAAGGTTAAAATATTAGAGAATGATTTTAAGAGGCCCAAGATACGAATCATAAGAATTTCAGAAAGCAAACTGTAGAAAGGGGGGGGGGGCATGAATTAATTAAGAAAAACATCTGGAAGTGGAGGCAGTGAGCTCCAGAATGAAAGGGACCCGTGAGCATGGTTGTGATACCCCCCTAAATTTGTGTTCATGTGGACCATCTGAATGTGACCCTATTTGGAAATACAGTCTTTGAAGATGCATTCAATTAAGCTAAAATGAAGTCATGCCGGATTAGAGTGGTTCCTAAATTTGATGACTGGTGTTCTTATAAGAAGGCTATACAATGACACAGAGGAGACACACAGAAGAAGGCCATATGACAACAGACAGAAAGTGCAGAGAGGCAGCTCTAAGTCAAGGAATGACAGGATTGCTGGTAGCCACAGAAGCTAGAAGAGAGGTATGAGACAGATCTCCATCAGAGCCTCCAGAGAAACCAAGGTTTTGACACCTTGGTTTTGGAGTTCTAGTCTCCTGAATTTGAGAGACTAAATGCTGCTCTAAGCCACCCAACTTGTGGTATTTTGTTGCAGCAGCTGTAGGAAACAAATAGTCTCCAGCCCTGTTGGAGACTGCAAGCTGACAGGGTCCTTGTAGTTTAGATTTTTTGGGGACAGAGGTGTGGGGGACTGGCGGTAAGCTGACAGACTGCCCAACCCCCCACCTCACTTGTTCTGTGAAGTTGCTAGGGCTAAGTTTCCCCCCACGCCTCCATGTGAGCTGTGATGCTGGAGTGTTTCTACTCCTCCCATCCCCCATGTCCCTGGAAGAGACTGGAGGCAGTTTCCTTTTTATCCTTTGTTTTGTGAAGTTAAGATGTTATGTATGGTAGGGGTTTTCTGCATTTGGGAGAATTCTTGGGAGATCTCTTTGATTTGCTAATGACTTTGCTCTGCCTTATAAATAAAGCGGTTTGGGGGTGTAGACTCACTCTTGCAAGCTAAAGGTGTTGCAGAGACCTCCCGATCCCATCTTTTTTTTCTCTGAGTTTATTTCTTCATTCCGCACCGTTCTCACTCAGGACCTGGAAAATTACTAGCCGCGCTGATCTGCAGCACAGCCCTGTGTCTGAGATTAGACCTACACTAAAAAAACACACAAACAAATAAACAAAAACATCACAATGTTTTAAAACCCAAGGATTAAGGAATGAACTCTAAAAGTTTCAAATGGGAAAAATGTCCTAAGTGGAGAATCAGGAGTCAGGATGGCATTAGATTTCTCATCATTAGCAACACTGAAAACTAGAAACAATGGAGCAGCAGCTTCCTGAGTGAAACTAACTCTCCAGCTAAAATTCCACTCAGTCTCTCGAATAAGAATAAACAAATGACACTATCACATTTGCAAGGACTCAAATTATTAACTTCCAACACAGCCTTCCCTGGGAAGATTCTGGAGGGCGTGCTCTTATAAGAAGTTGGGTAAATAGCTATGAAAACAAGTGTGGAATTCAGTAATAGGCAGTCCAACACAGGAGAACTGCAAAGGAAAAGAGAGAATGTCCGTTGAGTCCAGGCATGGAAAGGAAGGCATAGAGTGGAGAAAGTGGATGGCAAGCTCTGGGAGGAAGGTGTTTGAGGAAGAAAAATATGGAACTGATGTGTCTGATTAAATGGAAAATATTATTCATAGGTGTGTGGCAAAGATGTTGCAACACATTTGGGAAATAAATTTGTACTTAGAGAACTTTTCAATACAAGGTAAATGGTCTGATGGGGAATCATTGAGAGATAATAGAGTGATATAAAATCACTTGACTTTGAGTGATTTAAAAGATTTTCCATGATAATTTTTAGAACAGGTAATTTTTTCCTTACTTACCAACTAAGACACGAACCCCATGGGAGATAGAACTCTACAACACAAGAGACTAAGGTGCCAGGTTTAGTAAAGACAAGCGAGCAAGCAAACAAACCTGAACAAATTAGGACGACCAGCTACAACACCCTTTTTAGTGTATGTAACTAAGTCTCAAATACTGCATGGGACAAACTCACACTAAAATATTGTTGTTTTTCATCTGAAACTCAAATTCAATTGTGTGTTCTGTGTTTTTTTGTGGAAATCCTAATAAAGGCCCAAAAGAAAAATGTTGGGCTTCTTTTATTCTTAATAATCCATTATGATCTGTCATACAAGAATTATCAAAACCTGCTTGCAATCTATCTCTATTTTAAAGCTTTTGGGATAAATGAGTACCATAAGGTAACTAACCACCTATTACTCCAGAAGAACGTCTATCTATGCTGCTCTGTTGTAAATTTATCTGTAGTTTGACAGTAGCCAAACTAATGACTTGAATGGAAAACTGTGAACAAATTCATGTACAAGTCATGGTAAACAAATCTGATAGCATTTTAAAACTTCAGTGGGTGAAGAAAGGATATAGGAAATTAATTATCATATATGAATAAGTTGGCATGTATTGTAGAGGGTGGTGACCCTGTCTAAAGATTGTCAAACATAAAGTTGCTCTTGTCTTCCCTTTGAACTCAGGCTCAACACCTGGATAGTCTCGGCTGTCACTAATCAAGTTTTTATCCATGTCAGTTCATTCTTTTGTTAGAGTCATTCTCCAGCACTTCTTTCTTCTTTAATATAATTGCAGAGTAATTCATTCTTCTTCATTGGCAATCAGCTGGCCAGGATTGGTATGCCCAGGTTTCAAATCCTTTCCAGAATTCAACTCTTCAAACAGCCTGAAGAAATCAAAGAAGCCACGAAGTGGTCAATTGCATGACTCTGTTTTTCAATTATTTCCAGCATGGTAAAGATTCTATTTGTGCCCTGGCTGGTTGGCTCAGTGGTAGAGCATCAGCCCAGCATGAGGAAGTCTGGGGTTTGATTCCCGGCCAGAGCACACAGGAGAAATGCCCATTTGCTCTCCACCCTTCCCTCTCTCCTTTCTCTCTGTTTCTCTCTTCTCCTGCAGCCAAGGCTCCATTGGAACAAAGTTGGCTCGGGCACTGAGGATAGCTCCATGGCCTCCACCTCAGGCGCTAGAATGGCTCCAGTTGCAATGGAGCAATGCCCCAGATGGGCAAAGCATTGCCCTCTGGTGGGCATGCTGGGTAGATCCCGGTCAGGCGCATGTGGGAGTATTTGCCTCCCCACCGCTTCTCACTTCAGGAAACTAACAAAAAAAAAAAAAAAAAAAAAAAGGTTCTATTTGTAATAGACTTATAAGTATTAAATCTCTAACTTTATAATGCAGTGTTTTCTAGTTATCAAAGAACTTTTTTCTGAGACTAAATGTACTCTAGTGTAATCAATTCCCTCACTTATGCTGTCCTTTCCCCTCCTCTCTTGCAGTTTTTTTTGTTTGTTTGTTTGTTTTTGTATTTTTCTGAAGCTGGAAATGGGGAGAGACAGTCAGACAGACTCTCGCATGCGCCCGACCGGGATCCACCTGGCACGCCTACCAGGGGCAAAGCTCTGCCCACCAGGGGGCAATGCTCTGCCCCTCCGGGGCATCGCTCTGCCGCAACCAGAGCCACTCTAGCGCCTGGGGCAGCGGCCAAGGAGCCATCCCCAGCGCCCGGGCCATCTTTGCTCCAATGGAGCCTTGGCTGCGGGAGGGGAAGAGAGAGACAGAGAGGAAGGAGGGGGGGTGGAGAAGCAAATGGGCGCCTCTCCTATGTGTCCTGGCCAGGAATTGAACCCGGGTCCCCCGCATGCCAGGCTGACGCTCCACCGCTGAGCCAACCGGCCAGGGCCTCTCACAGTTTTTTTTAAATTTTATTTATTCATTTTTAGAGAGGAGAGAGAGAGAGGGAGAGAGAGAAACAGAGAGAGAGAAGGGGGGAGGAGCTGGAAGCATCAACTCCCATATGTGCCTTGACCAGGCAAGCCCAGAGTTTCGAACCGGCGACCTCAGCCTTTCCAGGTCGATGCTTTATCCACTGCGCCACCAGAGGTCAGGCCTTCTCGCAGTTTTAAGAGGCAGAATTATTTTCATATTCTCATCTTGTTGATTTCCCATATCTATTCAAAATGCCAACAAGTTTCTCTGTCCCAAAATTATTGACTTCTTTTAGGATCTTCAGTAATTTTCTTTTCTTTCTTTCATTTTTTTTCAATTTAGTGTATTTCAGTCACCTTGTTTGATTGTTCACACCAAACTGTTAAGATCCAAAATAGCTTGTGTTTGTAAATGTGTGTGTGTGTGTGCCTTTCTACAATAACGGATTTGTTGGTGGAGGACAGAGACTCTGATGTTAAGTGGCTGGACTTTGTTTAAAGAGTCTATTGGGGGATCTGAAGGAGAACGAGATGTTTTGTAAAGTAGGTAAGACTGGAAAATACACACATAGCTACTGCATTCTTGTGTGTGTGTGAAATTCTGAACTGAAAATAATAAATTTGTGGTGGAAAGAGCCATACAGGTCCAAATTTGAATTCTAGCTCTATGATTTTCTGTTTATATAGTCAAGATGAAATCACTTTAGCTTTTCTGACCCACAGTTTTCCCAACTTTTAGAATAGTGACAACAGTATCTACTGTGTAAATTGGGCTCAAATGAGATGAGGGTAAAAGTGCGCATTGTAGCATTTTCCACAAGCTTCCCACACAATAAAATGTGGCTACTTAGAAAGAACTTCCACTCAAAGTGTCATGTTCTTGATCAACGCCATGCTCACTGCTCTACCTTATGAAATTGGCAGAAAATACCTTTGCCTTAGCATAGAGGTTATGCCTCAGGGCTTACAGCTGGACAAACAGGGCTCAGAGGTCAGGAATTGGAATGTTCTCTACTCTTTCTAATACACCATCACACCTCATGACTCCAATGGTAAGAAGGTGTTTTGTTTTCTTTTTAAATCATCTGCTTTCTTTGAATTAACTTTTTAAAGTCCTCTGAATTGTGTTTTCATTTAATTATATAAGAATTAGGTTCATTTTTAAAAAAGTCTGTTTTATACTTTTGTTAGGTTTTGAAAATTTACCTCTATAGAATGTATCTTTGGGGTCTCTCTGGCCCCACAAGGCATGGAAAATAGTTACAAACATGTAATGGAAAATGATTCATTCTAAATGTTGATGGGCATGTGCCTATTGAGAGCAAGAAGTGATGTACTGAATAACCATGCAAGGGAACACCAGGCAGTGTAGTCACGTGGGGAGGGAGGTAGGTCAGAAGTGTTTGGGGCAATAACAGCATCTGCTGGTTGGGTTGCCAGGTGGGTTTTTAAAAATTTATTTATTTATTTATTTATTTATTTATTTATTTATTTATTTATTTAATATTTGTATTTTTCTGAAGTGAGAAGCAGGGGTGGGGGGTCAGGCAGACAGACTCCTGCATGCGCTCGACCGGGATCCACCTGGCATGCCCACCAGGGGGCGATGCTCTGCCCATCTAGGGTGTTGCTCTGTTGCAACCAGAGCTGTTCTAGTGCCTGAGGCAGAGGCTATGGAGCCATCCTCAGCGCCCAGGCCAACTTTGTTCCAATGGAGCCTTGGCTGCGGGAAGAGAAGAGAGAGATAGAGAGAAAGGAGAGGGGGAGGGGTGGAGAAGCAGATAGGCGCTTCTCCTGTGTGTCCTGGCCGGGAATCAAACCCCAAACTTCCTCACGCCAGGCTGATGCTCTACTGCTGAGCCAACCGGCCAGGGCCGCCAAGTGGTTTTTGTTTTTTTTTAATTTGTTTTATTTGTTTGGTACCCTTTAAGGAACTTTTGCCCAGGGGCTTCTTGGTAATATTTATCTCTGACCTCAAGGCTAGTAAATTATGGTAAATTTTTTTATTTATCACAAAAGTATTTCACTTTGAATGGATTTAACCTGGTAAATGTGGGGGAAATTATCATGTTTTATGGGTGCTTCTCTGTCGGGAAATCCAGGATTGTGGCAGAACATATCAATTGTCCAAGAAAGACATCAACATTTCTTTTTTCCAAATCAGAATCCAGATTTTATTTGAGCAGTGTAATGCCAGTGGCCTAGGCCAGGCAGGTTCACATAGGATTTGGGCAGACAGTAGAGAAACTGCGGAGCTGGAATGTGTCGGGCCATACCTGTTTATTAGAGGTTCACAAAGACAGGTAAGCAAATAAACAACAAAAGGGAAAGAGCTAATAAACAAAGGAAACCCTGCTGTTCACAGTGAGGCCAAGGGAGCAAGGAACACTGCACCTCAGGTGGCGGGAGAGCAGCCTGGGAGAATTGCTGCCCAGGGAAAACACCCACAGCCTTACACAGACCACACAGACGTGGTGCTGCCACACACTCATGCACCAACCAAGCAAAGAGCTCGCAGCAGGTAAACCCGCAAGCAAGCCTTACACAGCCGTTTTGCTCACATTCCACCCCTTTAGGGTTGCTCACCTCCCAATGTAGGTGCCAGGTTTCTTCTGCAATGGTCCCTGTGTGAGGAGTGAGGTACATTCCAAAAACCAAAACAGCACAGCAACAGAATTGCAAACACAGCTATGCGTGCAATGATAGAGTGCTCAGCGGCACCAAGAGAGGCAGATCTTTCCCTCTGGCAGAACACAGGCCAGAGTTCTGTCTGCAGACAGCACAGCAGCAGGTACCAGAGGCCGCCCCAGGCGGGTGTACCAAACCTTATTGGCCAATACACCTGCATCTGCTGGTTCTATGTAGAGCAAAATAGGAGAACTCATTATTGGACATAAAGAAATTAAAAAGGTGCCCTTCATAATGGTGTCTCCCTGAGTGCTCAAGGGGTAATACACTTCTACCTTAGGCGGCCAGGTGCTGGTTGTCCGGGGAGTTAACTGGAGATCCACCTCTCGCTCCTTACCCCATGGTGCCAACAAGGCCACCCATCATAAGTGAGGGGCCAGTATCAGCCCAAGGCCATGTCCCTTGAAGCCATTGGCCTTTAAGGAGGGCTATTGGGGCAGGCAGGAGCACGTTGCCCTGCCATCCAAAGCCCAACTTGAGCAAAGCATCCTTGGTGTGTATCTGCAACTGAATGGGAGCAGCTGCCCGGTGCAGGAGGGCCTCCACCAGAGCTGGGCACCCTGTCGAGGTCTCTCATTCAAAACCTGGAGTTCTATCCACAAGTGGTGTGTCCATCCAGTAAGGGAGCCAGTGCCCCCCTCCTGTCGCAGTCCCTGCTTTAAGAGTCCATTAAAACGCTCAGTGATACCAGCAGCCTATGGGTGGTAGGGGACATGGTACTTTCAGTCCACCCCTAGGGTCTTGAGCCCATTTGCTTCACCCTAGAACCTATGAAGTGAGTACCATTGTCACTGTCAAGAACCAGTGGCCACCCATACACAGCACTTAGACAGTCCAGAGCCATATGACTGCCCTCTGGTCAGGGTTACGAGCGGGGTAAGCAGCAGGCAGACTTTGGTAAGAGTCCAATGATATCTATCTGCCACTGCATCAGCGGAACATGACCTCTCTGGATCTGTCCAGGTGATGCCAGTGGTCTCCGAGGGTGCTTCTTGGAACATACAGCACATTGCTCACAGGCTGCAAGTACCTCTGCATAGGACACAGGCAAGTTTCATGCCTTAACTGTAGCCCACATAGTTTTCTGTCCTGCATGGAGCAGGCGCCGGTGGAGCCACTGTGCTATGTCACCTGCAGGTATAGTCCTCAACAATTGGCACCCTTGCCGAGGTGTCTGCCTCATCATTCCCAGGATGGGCTAGAGGGGTATGTCCTGTGACATGATATACTGTTACCTATTTCTAGTGTCCTATTATCCATAAGTCCTGCCATATGGCCTGACCCCATAGTGGATGGTGCATTACCAGAGGTGAAGATCACCAGATCAGCAGAGGTGAAGGTTCATTATGGGCAACTAGCCTACAGCTCTTAATTCCGCCCATTGGGCTGCTTTGGCCTGTACCTGTGTGCATCCAAATAGTCTCAGTGGCCGGATGGAAGGCTATGGCTGTCCACTTGGCTGATTGGCCTCTGCAAGAACCATCAATATACCAGGCATCCTCGGGGATGGGCACCCGCCCCTCCTGGTAGGGACTGACTTCAGGTTCTGCCTCCTGAGCCCCAGCTGCACCTGACTCTAAGGTTGCATAGATGGCTGGACCCAAGACTTCCTGCAGTTCTGCTCTCAATAAGCTGGTGCTAAGAGCACAGCATTGTTGCAGGTAGGCACCCCACTTGGCCAGGGTGGAGGTTTGGGCCATCGCACTATGAGGTTTGGTTGCCAAATCTCTCACTCATCCTGCAATAGGGTATGTGGTCTTGACCGTAACTGAAGTTGTGGTCATAATACTGTACTCTTAGTGGCCAGGAGGGCAGCATACAGAACTCCAACTGTTTCTCCACTAATGATTAATGGACTTTAGCACCTTTCCACAATTGGGACCAAAACCCAATAGATGGCCGTAGACGCTCTGTCCGTTGCCACAAGCCTCATCCAAACCCCTCAGAGGTTACATGGACATCCAGCTCACAGGGCCTGGCAGGATCAAACACATTCAATTCAAGGCATGTGCCACCTTGACAGCTCTCTTAGTTGCTGTAAATGCACCTTGTGCCTGCTCAGTCCAATCCCAGTGAACCCCCTTCCAAATAAGGTGATATAAGGCAGTGGTCCCCAACCTCCGGGCCGCGGACCGGTACCGGTCTGTGGGCCATTTGGTACTGGTCCACAGAGAAAGAATAAATAACTTACATTATTTCTGTTTTATTTATATTTAAGTCTGAACGATGTTTTATTTTTAAAAAATGACCAGATTCCCTCTGTTACATCCGTCTAAGACTCACTCTTGACGCTTGTCTCGTAAGTTCGACAATTATGTTTAAAAATACCACAGTTTTTACATTGGTCACATAATTTTATTTTGTGCATTTATCCGTCTCACCCTAAAGGCCAGTCCGTGAAAATATTTTCTGACATTAAACCGGTCTGTGGCCCAAAAAAGGTTGGGGACCACTGATATAAGGGACACAGTAACTGAGCTAAACGGGGTATGAATGCTCGCCAATACCCCAGCAGACCTAGGAATTCCTGTAACTGTTTTACCATAGTGGGCACGAGGTATGCTTGGATCTTCTCTATAATTGCGTCAGGGCTAACGTTTGTCTCACCCGACCAGACAACACTCAGGAACTTAACAGATAACCCAGGTCCTTGTAATTTGTTCTCATTGACAGCCCAGCCACACACTTTCATATAGGATAGCAGGGTAGGGACCGCTTGCTCCAATTCTGGAAGAGAATCACTAGTTAGCATAATATCATCAATATAATGGTACATGCGAACTACCTCTGGCTGTTTCCATTTAGCCAGGTCAGCAGCCACCAGCCCATGGCACAAGGTGGGGCTATGCAAATAGCCCTGGGGTAACACTGTAAAGGTCCATTGCCACCCTTCCCAAGTGAAGGCAAATTGTTCTTGACTCTCTGCAGATATATCAATATAGAAAAAGGCATTAGCCAAATCTGTCACAAAGTGGTATGTCCCCAACTCATGGCTTAACCAATCAGGTTAGCTATTGAGGGAACAGCAGCGTTCAAAGGGGGAACAACTTTATTAAGTTCCCTGTAATCCACTGTCATTCTCTGGGTTCCATATGCACAGGCCACACTGGGGAATGTAAGGACTGTGTGCAGGCTGGATGATCCCCACCTTTTCTATAGTTTGAGGGCTGTCCCAGTGATTTCTTCATAATTGCCTGGAAGGCTAGTCACATGCCGGAGAAGGAATAATTAATTGCAAGGGGGGATGTGCTGCATGTCCCCGCAACACTGCCTTCATGACCTGGACTCACAGGCGGAACTCCCTGGTTGTAGTTTCCAACCACAGTCCTTGTAAGACATCTACCCCCAAATATGTCAGGAATAGGAGATACATATACCTTGTATGGCTTAGGAGGCAGTCTTCCTATCCCCAATGGAATAGTTATTGGTTTCACCTGAACAGTTTGGTTCCCATAACCATCAATGGCCACTGGGGTCCCAACAAACCATTCTGGGTTCCCACAGAGGAGGGAACATTCTGCACCTGTATCCACCAAGGCCAACACCCATGTACATTGGAAGGGGATCAGTGGATAACCAGTTCTACGTGGGGCCTTTGGTCCCTGCCCATCCCTGTTAGACAGGACCCTTGGCCTTCCCCCTATTCAAACTGGAACAGCAGGTCTTGAGGGTCCTCCTCTCCCTCAGAAGTCTCTATCACGTAATCATGCTGCCCACGCACCAACTCTTTAATTGGTAGCTGCTGGGGCTGTTCATCTCAGTGGCTGGAATCTCTGTCCTGGTATAAGCTGCTGCCAAAGCTCCAAAAGAACTTTATGAGGCTTGCCATCCAATTTCTCCCTGTCTGCCCCAACTGCAATCAAATGTACCCACATCTGTGTTTGGGTAAGTTTCACAGGCCCATTCCTCTTGCTAGTCGGAGGTGTAGCATGGACAGAAGCCCTCACAGCTTTGTGATTCTGTGCTACCTCCAGCTCCCCTAAATCTGCTACCATCTGTGTATTGTGTTGAAGGGCTGTCCCACATAGGGGCCCAGGATAGCCACTAGTGACCCAGAAAGAGCTGATGGGGCACTGCAGAGGATAAGATCCTGTATCCAGGCTGTCAACACTTTTTCATCTGGTCCAGGGGACCCCGGGTTGAAAGCAGCATTCTTCATACCTAGTTCCTGAAGGACCTGGGGCAGTTAACTATAGCACTGCCACCAACTCACTGCTCCCAGCAAGTCCCCAGCATTCTGCCAGACTGTACGAATGGCATCCATCATCCATTCTAATAGGGTATGGTTTCCTGGGTTGTCCTGGCAGTCCTGGAGATGCTGCCTCAAGAAGGAGTGTGTGATAATGGCGGTCAATTTCTCCATTTCTGTTCCGGAGAACATGATGCCATCCACCTCTATGCCCCACAATCTCAGTAACCAGGCTGCCAGCAGCTCCATGGGTTTCTGCCTAAATTGTACCCCCAACTCCATCAGCTCTGCCCGGGTGTAGGGCCAGACCACAGAGTGCTCCACTACCTGGGGAGGAGGCTGTGGCTGCTGCTGAGAGACTCTTTACTGCTGGGATTTTACCTTCTTGGTGATCACCAGCCAGCTTCCCAGTCTCTAGATGGCAGTTGTAGCCCGAGCCTCCCCCTCAGAAAAGGAGGAGTTGGAAACTACTGCTTCCGCTAACTCAGAGCTGCTCCACTGTCAGGAATACAGCTCTGTCTTCCGCTCCTGCTCTGGCTCCTGTGGCTGCCGGCTCTCAGCCTGAAGCTGACTCTTGAGCTCCTGAACCCGCAGTTGTTTCTCCAATGGCTGTTGCTGCCAACGTTTGGCTTCCAGGGTAAACTGCAACTCACGAACCCACAATTCCTTCTCCAGAGACCATTCCAGTTCCAGGCACTGTTGGTGCTCAGCCTGCACCTCACAATGCAGCTCTCAAACCTGGTGCTCTCTCTCTCTAGTGCTCACTCCAGTTCATGCTGTTGCTGGTTCTCAGTCTGAAGCCTGACCTGCAGTTCTTGGATCTGCAGCTCTTTCTCCAGTGACTGTTCCAGCTCATGCCATTGTTGCCGCATGGTCTGCAGCTCACCCTGGAGTTCTTGACCTCAGGCAGCCTCTTGCACAGAGCACCCAGTTTCCTCTTGCAGGGCTGTGAGAAACATCCAGCCCACAGCCCCCAAAAGGACAGCCAGGGAGAACCATATGCTGGAGAACAGTGACCACTCCTCTACCCAACCCTTCAAGGGGGATGGTAGCTCCATGCTGATCTGCTCTGAATCCTACCCACTATTCCAGATGTAAAGCCAGTGGCCGAGGCCAGGCAGGTCCTCATTGAATTTGGGGAGATGGCAGAGGTACTGCGGAACCAGAAAGCATTGGGCCATATCTGTTTATTGGAGGCTCACAAAGACAGGTGAGCAAATAGACAACAAAAGGGAAAGAGCTAATAAACAAAGGAAACCCTGCTATTTGCAGTGAGGCCAAGGGAGCAAGGAACACCGCACCTCACGGTGGCGGGAGAGCGACCCGGGAGAATCGCCCCCAGGGGAAGCACCCACAGCCTTACACAGACCACGCACACGTGGTGCTGCCACGCACCCTCGCACCAACCAGGCAAAGAGCTCACAGCAGGTAAATCCATGAGCAAGCCTGACGCAGTCGTCGTTTCCCCACAGGCAGTGATGTGTCTGGGTCTCGGGGAGGGGCCGGTGCATCATGTTTTGTGCTTTGGTTTTATACCACCTACCCTTGTAGCCTTTGACATGGTTCTAGTCAGCTAGGTATAAATGAGAGTCTGCCAAGGCCTCTTAGAAAGCAGAGCTCATGGGTGCCACTCTTCATTTTCCCACAGGGGGTTGTGATATCAGAAGTTAGAGCAGTCAGCGAGTAACTGCGAGGAAACAAGCGTGAAGAAGAAAAAGCCAAACGGTCATGTCAGGACCCAAGTTGCAGTTACCTGCTTTTCTATTTATGGTTTAAGCCAGGGAGACTTGGGTATTCCCGTACTTGAAGCCAGAAGCACTCTGGGCAGTCCTGTTTGATTATTACCAGTGGGCAGATTTTGATTTTTTTTTCTTTTTTTCTTTTCTTTTTTTTTTTTTTGCCTTTACTCCCTCATGTAATTCTAATTTTCTAATTCCTGCTCTGGATTAATTTTTAAAACTTGGATTCATCCTTCCTATGGTGGGTATAAGGCACCACGATTACATAAATAAGCTACTGAGTTCAGAAAGCTTGAATATAATTATCATCTGTTTCAGGGGCATGGCCATCAGTGAGTATTTAAATCTTGAAGTCTCAGTTTTCTCATCTATCAAAGGCAGAGGATAACAACAGCCACATCGACAATAATGATAGTAGTAATTACAGCCAGCGTGTGTTGCTTATTTATGGAATGCCAGGCACTGAGCTAAAGAAATTTATTTATATTATCTAAGTCTTCTCAAAATAACTACAACATAGATAGTTGAAAATTTTCTAGTGTTTAGATGAGAAAACTGAAATGTATAAAAGTTATGGTAAGTGACTTGTCTGACATTATGTATGTGACTTTGAACTCACTTCTTTTAGGTATTTCCTCAATGTCAGAGTTAGCCAGACTCCAGAAATGCCCCCAGTGGTCCTGACCTCCTGAGAGTCACACTTTTGTGGAGGGACCTCCCACAGTGTTCCAGGGTTAGTTTGTGAGACCAAGACTGTACAGCAGCTGGTGTGTCAATTCTGTGGTCAAGGTACAAAAACTGGGGTTCCACTGGGCTTTCTCTCCTCTCTCTCTCTCTCTCTCTCTCTCTCTCTCTCTCTCTCTCTCTCTCAGCGTTTGCTTTGGGGGAGGCTGGCTGCCATGCTGCGAGGCTCTCAGAGCATATGGAGGAAAGTTCATGCAGCAAGTCCGCGGGACACTGAGGCCTGCCCGTGACCATGACACCTGCAGGCCCGCTTCCAGCAACTCCTGAGAGACCCGAAAGCAGAATCACTCAGCTGAGCTGCTCTTGAACTCCTAGCCCACATAAATAGGGAAATAATCAATGTTTGTTGTTTTAAAATGCAAAGTCTTAGAGATAATTTTCTATGGAGTAATAAACCATGTTCTCAAGGAGTCTTTTTCTGATGAACCTACTTAAAACTGCCTCCCTTTCCCTGCGTTCACAGAATGCCCCAGCCACCTTAAATGGCTTCTCCTTAGCCCTGAATAGCAGTGAGGGCTCTGAGGACAGGGGCTTCCTGTCTATTTTATTTAGTGCTATGACCTCAGCACCCAGAGCAGCTTTTGGTAAGTAGTCGGAGCAATCAATATTTGTAGAATGAATCACTGCATGTCCTGCTCCATAATCTCTACTCTCAATAGTCTTGCTGGAACCCTTAACTGTCTCACATGAGAAATAATATGTAAAAATACCTACTGAAATGTCTGGCTTTTGTTTTTTGAATCTGAATGACCCTTTCAGCTGGAGAATACCAATTTTAAGCCCTATTTCTTTCAATGCTTACCTCTACTATATATGTTTTCTCAGTCTAGAAATCAATAAAATGGAATGACTTTTTGGTAGGTTATTTATCATATTGAGTAAATCTGAATTCTAATGCTGAGTCTATCTCTAATTTATTTATGACTTTGAGAAATACAATATTTCCACCTTATTTTTTCTCATCTTTTAAATTTCCTTCTTATTCATGTTACTCAACTTTGAGTTATTCTACAGAAAAAAATGAAATTCCTTTTATAGTTTCCTAAAAAATTGTGCCTATTTCTTCTTCATTTATATTTTAAGTTTTGCTTATGATGATGATTGTAGGAAAAAATAAAGGCCAGAAGGTTCATAATTGCTTGGTCTTGTTCACAGGGCCAAGAGTTAAAGAACCTCAGACTAACTACTTGAAAGGTTACAAAGCTAGTTGTTGTGGCTTCACATTAACCACAGCAGAATTTATTGAAGAGTCTACTGAGGCTTTGATCTAAAATAACTGTTAATCTAATGAGACTTTATATTCAAGGCATTATCTGATCCAATGAACCCTTTTCTATGATGGGGGTGGAGTGGAATGTGATGTCCCAGAAGAGTTCAATAAAATCTAGCAGTTTGGGAAAGAATTATTTAAAACATACTTCTTGATGGCTCAATAGCAGCTATTCATCCTCTGTTCTTTGTTCTGTGAAGCTTTCATAATACTTAGGTTGTTCCCTGCTTTTGTTAATATTCAGCTCCTCTGTTTTAAATAGTTTACACCCTTCCAGACTCTGAAAGTGACTTTTGTCAGAATTTCATGTTAATGGCTATCTGACACCATTCAATATTTATCTCAGCCTTTCTTCCTGTCTCTTTTGCTGTCCGTTTTTAATTCTGTATCTTAGGATGTTTTGACTGAAAATAAGAAAACCCCAATTCAAACTGCTTCATAAAATATATTTTCATCCAAGTTACTGGCTGACATAAGTGAAAAATCTGGAGACAGAGCTTAAGATGTGGTTTAATCCAGAAGTTTATGATGTCACTAGATATCCAGGTAATTTTCTGAGACTTGTTTGACTCTGACCCCTTCTGTGTGTCAGCTTCATCTTGATATTGATTTCCTTATGGTTGCAAAAATTGGTACTGTCACTCAAGTTCTCGTCACAGCAAACCATGTGCCCATAGAGAGAGAATATGCACCGATTTTTTCTGGATTTCAAGCCAAAATATGAGGATCGGGAGTAGTTTGTCACATGCTAGGAAGAGGCTAACTGATTGACTTCTAGAATCTAGTCTCCCATTCTTTCTAAGTAGTAAAATGTTAGCTGGGTACATATATGCTTGGAAAAAGAGTGTTTTCTACCTTCCTTTGCTGCTAATGTAGTCATATGACCCGGTTCTAGTCAATGAGATGTGAGTGAAATTATTCTGTGCCATTTTGGTGTTTTGTGCCTAAAGTAAAGAAGAGGACACATGGGAGCAGTCTTGTGACCATGCAGACAAGAGTAGAACTCTAGGACTTGAAGAGCAACAGGCAGAAGGATCTCGGGCTCTTGATGCCTCTAAAGAGCAGAGTCATCATACCAGCCTAAGTTTTATGTGCTAGAAAAATAAACCTTGGTTTGGCTTAAGTCACTGCTGATTTTGGGTCTCTGTCCCATTTATAGCCACATCCTTTTTTAAATACCTACTTACTCTTGAACCAATCACTAACTGGGAGACTGAGATATGTGTTTCTTTCAGCTGAGGTCACATGTTCCTCTGTTGAAATTTGGGGTAAGGTCAGCTTCCCAAACCATGTGGATTTCCAAATGCAAACGGAAGATTGTTGAGGAAGGCGAAGGAGGGAGCATGGGGAATTACCACCAGTTGTCCACTAAGCTTTCTTTCCCTTCCTCTATTATTCGAGTGTATGTCCCTTGACCAATTATATCTGTAACTCAGAGATTGTTGTTGATGCTGAGTAGCACACACAGATATACAGAAAACAAAAACCAGGAGGTTGTCAACAACTTCTTTTTTTTTTTGTATTTTTCTGAAGTTGAAACAGGGAGGCAGTCAGACAGACTCCCACATGTGCCCGACCGGGATCCACCCGGCATGCCCACCAAGGGGATGCCCATCTGGGGCATTGCTCTGTTGCAACCAGGGCCATTCTAGCGCCTGAGGCAGAGGCCATGGAGCCATCCTCAGCACCCGGGCCAACTTTGCTCTAATGGAGCCTTGGCTGCGGGAGGGGAAGAGAGAGACAGAGAGGAAGGAGAGGGGGAGGGGTGGAGAAGCAGATGGACTCTCCTCCTGTGTGCCCTGGCTGGGAATCGAACCCGGGACTCCTGCATGCCAGGCCGACACTCTACCACTGAGCCAACCGGCCAGGGCCTATCAACAACTTCTTAGACAATAGTGACACTCAAATGATGATTTGGGGGTAGCCGTGCCAGGAGAGCTGCCCCTTTGGAGGGAGGAGAGAAAGAATGAGATGCATGTCTCATTGTAATTGCAGTCTTTCTTGTGAGTAGAGGCTGTGTCTTCATCATAAATGATATGCTCAGTACACATTTTGTCACTTGCGTGTGTTTTATCATTGAAGCACTGAGAATTAAACAGGCTCTGCAGAATGGCTCTGCAATGTGCCATTAAACAAACAAACAAAAAAATGTGGGCAAGGAACAGATTGTAAAAATATGAAAATAACTGCTACTAAATGAGAATAAATTCCCCAATGGCACAAAAGTATAAGTTTTAGGACACATGACTAACAGCACAGAGTTATATTTAACACATTTATGAAGAGAAACAGGAATAGGGATAGGAAAATCTTTGAGTTGTCAGCTCCAAGTTCACCTGCTTTCACTGAGTTTCAGAGCTTGCTTGCTCAGATGGAATTCAGGGCAATGAACATGTTGAGACTTTGCTTTAAATATATATTCCACGGCAGGGGGTCTGGGGGGACCTGGAAAGCAGGCCGTTTTTCTGCTTGTCCACATACATCCTGAGGAGAATCATCTCACAGGTTGGCATCAATTGTTACCAAAAAGCATTGCTTACTCTCATGCCTTCCCTTGTGTAGAAACAAAGATTTTTTTTTTGAATTTCATACGACATTGCCCCTACGTGTCTTAAATAGAGTTAAAAATCCATCTTTAATAAAGTGAAAAATGTAAGTTAAAAACACTTTGACAGCAGTGGAAGAAGTCCCCAAAAGTGCTCTATCAAGGACAACTTGATAGAGGAAACAACTTTCAAGCCTTGCTTAGATGAGCTTCTGAGAGCAAAGTTTATTCTAAATGTTCCTAAACAATCAAGTGGCGCTTTTACATGATATAATGAGCCTGTGCCAAGCATATAACAAGACACGTTAAGCAGGTAAGTCCTGCCCTGTGCCTGCACAGAGAGGGGCGGTGGGAGCTTGGGCTCCGCACCATGTGGAGAGGGTGTCCGTCTCCTGGCAGTGTTTGAGTGGAGGCGCCTGATCATGAGCTAGGGGACCAGGGGTGGTCACTGATGGACAGCCCAACATTCTGGGCGGGTGTACGGTCATTGATGGTGTAGGTCTGGAAAGTTGAAGGTATTTTAAAGGGTTGTAGGTGCACGCTCTAACCTGTGATTTATAATAGAATTGAAATTAATACTTGAGTGGCCTTTAAATCTGGGCAAAAGAAGCTCTTGACTTTGATGCGAGGAATCAGCATGTGGAGCAAGCCCTGTCTGCTGAGTTACACCTGGTCCTGAGTGAGTTAGTATTGCAGGAAAATAACCTTGAAGGCTAGAATAAAGGAGGGCAGGGTGGAGGGCAGCGGCAGACACAGTGAAGTCCCTGCCAGGGTCCTCAGGGTCACGGTCCTCTAAGGCTGGGGACTCGCAGGATGGAGGGCAGTGGCAGACACAGTCAAGTCCCTGCCAGGGTCCTCAGGATCACGGTCCTCTAAGGCTGGGGACTCGCAGGATGGAGGGCAGCGGCAGACACAGTCAAGTCCCTGCCAGGGTCCTCAGGGTCATGGTCCTCTAAGGCTGGGGACTCGCAGGATGGAGGGCAGTGGCAGACACAGTCAAGTCCCTGCCAGGGTCCTCAGGGTCACGGTCCTCTAAGGCTGGGGATGCTAAAATCTTTTGATCTTTAGAATTTCTTGGAAAGATTTAAGTATATTGATTCCTACCTCACCCCCAAAAACTTAATGAAAGGGAGATTTGGGTGTGAGACTTTGAATAAAGTCTTTGAAAAAAATCTCTGCAGGGGCTCTGAGGATTGGACAGGCTGGAGGACACTCTGTGAGCAACACTGCATAGGGGAGTGTGGGGTCATGAAGCCAGGCTGTATTGGATCACTCTCCACTGGTGACTTCTCAGCTGTGTGAGCCTGCACTAGTAGTTTAACTTCTCCGGACTCAGTACTGTTTCTATTAGATGAGGGGAATAATAATACCTTTCTGTTGTGCTATGAGCTCAGCGTAATGTCTGGAATGCAATCAATAGTCTACGTAAGTTAACTCTTATTAGCTGTTCGGGCAATGTTAGTCTTTAAAAGCCAAATTTATCCACATCTTCCCAACCATCAAGACCCAAAACAATTATAGTAATGATAATAGCTAGGAGTTATTTAGTATTTACTGTGTACCAGACAATACAAACTTCTTTCTGATAATTATCTCACCTTGGCATCACAACTCCTTTCTAGAGTAGACAGTATTATTATCTCTATTGTTTAAAAGAGGTGTATCATAATCAGAACTGTGAAGCCACACACCCAGGGTCCCATTTTTGATAGCTAGTGTGTGACAGTGCAGGATCTGAAACCTGGACCATCGACCCAAAGCTCTGACACCAGAAAAGGACAGCCTTCCCCCACCACTGCACCTGTCCTGAACCGCTCCTCTAGAGGAAGAATTGCTATACCTTTTACAAACCTATGTTCCCCCAATACTTTTAACTGTTTTCTGTATATCTGTGCCAGCCACACACTTGTTTAATAAAGCCTTATTTTTTGTGGCAGTGAATGCTTTTTCAAATATCAAGCATCTTCTTTTTCACTGAGAATCACAGTCCTTGAATATGGTTTGTTTGTTTCGGGCAGTCATATCTTTCGTACACTGACTACTCTTATAGCTTCATTTGTGCAAACATTGTGAGCCCTTTATGGACAATAAGGCTGTTTTATGGCTTTTCTTTGCCTTCTTCAGGGCCTAGCCCCGTGCTGATAAAATAAGAGATCATGAGCAGGTACTTACAGAGTCCTTTGTTGGAAACAGACTGGCCACATTTGGGTTCATTTAAAATTTTCTCTTTGAATTTTTTTTTTATTTGAGGATTAGTCTGTATTACTTGTTCTGGAAGACTTAAATTTTCTTATCCTCATCTGTATATCCATGATCTATATTGAGGAAACTTAAAAAGACCACTCCTCCCAAAAAATTGAAATTGGCATCTCAAAGAGATATCTACATTCCTATATTCATTGTAGCATTATTCTACAACAGCCAAATGTGTAAAGAACCTAAAGGCTCATCGAGGATGAATGGATAAAGAAAATGTGGTATATCCATACAATGGAATATTACCTAGCCTTGAAAAAGAAAAACTTGCCATGTATGACAGACAAACCCAGAGGACATTATGCTAAGTGAAATAAGTCAGTCACAGAAAGACAGATATTTCATGATTCCACTTGTATAAGATATTGAAAATTCATCAAATGTATAAAAACTCAGAGTAGAAGGTGGGGATGAAAAGGTGGAAGGGGTAGGGGAAGGAAGAGGGAATTGGGAAGTTGCTTTTCAACAGGTATAAAGTTTCAGTCTTGCAACATGAATAAATTCTAGAGATTTGTCATACAAATTGCTACAGTTAACAATACTATATTGTGTACTTAAAAATATATTCAGAGGGTAGATCCCATGATAAGTGTTCTTACCACAATTATTTAAAAAGAGGGACACTCTAGTAGACTTAAAGTGAAGCTGCCTTATCCAGTGCTGCTTCGGCTGGCCTCACTTCCCTCGGTCTTTCCTGAAGATGGGACACTCTAGTAGACTTAAAGTGAAACTGCCTTATCTAGTGCTGCTTCGGCTGGCCTCACTTCCCTCGGTCTTTCCTGAAGATGGTCTTTTCTCGTTCCCTCACATCAGTAGTGTCTTTAGAAAACTGTAGACATTTCATAGCTCTTTTCTGCACAGGGAATAGTCACCTAGGCCTTCATTAGAGTGTTGTAGTTCCCTGTATTTTCCTTCTTAGCACTTATCACAATTTTTCAAAACATATTTATTTGTGTGTTTCCTTGACTACCGTCTCTCGCCACTCCCAGACCGCCAAGTCCATGTCTGTTTCACACATTACACATCCCCAGTACCTATTACAGTACCTGGCACTCACTACGTATTTGCTAATAAATGGGTGGCTTTATCATTCTGATATGGTGGAGAATAAGCATGGAGAAAAATACAACTCAAAAGGACTCAATGAGGAAAAGGAAATTATTGACTCACATAATTGAAAATTCAGGTGTAGATTCAGGAATAGATGCAGGAATGGATGAATCTAAGTGTGTAGGCTGTGGGGATCAAATCTACTTTCCCCATCTCTCAGCTCTGCTTCTCCTCGCTCTCTTCCTGCGTAGGCTGATCTGTGACCTCACAGTGAGAAGACGGCACAGGCTGCAGACGACACCCTCACAATGGATTCATCTCAGAGTAAAAAAAAAACAAAACAACTTCTGTCACCATAAGTCCCAGAATTGAATATCATTGGTTAAACTTGAATCAAATGCCTATTTCCCAAACCAATCAATCATTGTTGCCAGGAGAGGGATTACTGGAGTCAAGCAGAACTGAGGATATCTTCTTCCGTGATGCCAAAACACCTCACAAAGCCAACTAGGCATTCTCGAATTCTATGTGTCCTATTAGCTTCTTTTCTCCCTGTTTCCCCGGGGCCCCAAGAAGGGTCCAAGTAATGGAAGGTGGCCCTTCTCTCTATATTTAGGCTTTAAATTTCTTGTAAAACTCTCCTGGATAATCTTTCATCTTCTGCTACAGATGATGAAACTGATGAATGGGGCAAGGAAAGCAGAGCCCTCCTCTACCTGCTCTCTGGAGGAGCCAGGAGCTCAGCCAACTAGACACTCTGTCCTGGGACTGGAATCTTAAAGCAGTGATATAAACATAAAGAAAATACTTGGAGGAATTTTCATGGCCATTGATGGCAATGGCAGCAACAAGAGCCGTGTCACATGCCAAGTGCGGACAGGTTCTTTCTGAAAACAAGAGGGTTGTGCTCTCTGCTTCCAGCAGAGCAGCTCCAGAGCCCTTGCCCCCCCCCCCCCAGGCCCCAATTCCAGCCACCTGTTGATACTTAGCCATTAACATCCCTCCAATTAATCCTCTGGCGAAAGGTGGTCACCCTCAGTTTACCTTGCTTGCAGCCAGGAATCTTAACTGATGCTTTTGTTAAATTTTTTTGCTTTAACTTTATTTTATAGGTAAGAAATTCTAATTCCCAATTCATCCACTTTGTAGAAAAACTTTTACCTTAGGGTAAAGCACTGGGCTGAAGTCAGGAAAACTAAAACTTCAGCTGTTAAGCTGTTCAGCTATGTGATGTCCTGTTTGTTATTTAATGTACATCTCAGTTTCTTCACCTATAAAATGGGAATAGGAAAATTTTCTGCTCTTAAGGATGTTGTGAATGCCAGTGAGAGTGTGTGGCAAAGGAACTAAAATTTAAAAATGCCACATATATTATAAATATGACATAGAATTGTGTGGATCATCCGTGAGTGGATGAATGATTGAATTCTTCAGTGTTGCAGCTTTATCCTACCTGTACCCAGAGCATGCTAATTACTGACACTGGATTCCTGCACTCATTCTGGAGATATCTATTATGTGCCCACTGTGTGCCTGGCATGGTTTCTAATTAGCATTTTTATAAGGGATTCATCGTTTGCTGTGTATCCATCATCTTCTTCCAATTCTCCGAACACACTCCTCCGGTCTCCATGCCTGCAGAAAGAGGTTATGGACTAGTTTCTAGGTGACCTGTCCCCTTTGCCAAGAGCCATCATTCTTCCTCCTGAGAAAGCACTGATAAAACAAGAGCAACCAGAAAGCAGCCCTTTTTTTATTTTTTAAATTATTACAGTGTTCTTCCTTATCCAAAAGGAAACATTTTCAACCACTTAAGTGGCCTTCTTGGTGCCCTGCTTCCCCAGCAACTTCTTAAGGTATGCATGCAGGCAGGGAGGAAGCCACGGGGCAAGCAGCAAGACTCTGACGTCAGCGTGATTGGCAGAACCAGCAAGGGGTCAGATGTGATTGCAAACATCAATCCTTGCTAGCACTTTGTTTTGGAAAAAAAGAAAAAGAAAATCTAACAATGTCATAAACATTCTGACAAATAGAAAAAGGCATAATACCATAGGAACTAATCTGAACTAATGAAATATTTTTTTCCAACAAAAAAATCAATAAAATGTAAGAGAAAAAAGGCAAAGTCTGCAGTTTGTTAAGTGAGTATGATGCACGTGTCCCAAAATGAAATTTTCTGATACACATTGAAACCTATACTGTATTGCAGGATTGGCAGTATGGAATTTATGAATATGGTTGCTGTTAACAGTAATGGTTCGGAAAGCCTAGCAAGTGGGTGTACCTTGCATGCGCTAAAGATCACTTACTCTTGTAGGAGCCTAAGTGGATAGATCTTTCTTTCCCCCAAAGCAGAATCAGTTTTGATATATTTCTTGGTCTGCCTTAATAGAGCCACAATATAATATTATCTCTAAGTGATAATATCTAGCTAATTTCTCTGATTTTTGGATGAGAGCTAAGGCAAAAAACCACTTTTAATGTCGATTATTTATAATTCTTAAGAGAACACAAAGAAATTATGGTCCCTGCTGCATAATTATTCGCGATGATTCTACATTTCGGGAGGGCCAGTCTACCCCGTGCATGGGAACGAGCATGAGGCTCACATCCAGAGGGGCCGTCACCTTTGTTCCACGAAACTGATTTTTTTCACGAGAGTTGGACAAGCCTCCCTCCCTCTGTTGGGGTCAGCTTCAGTTCAGCACTTACAAGCAGCTTTGCAAAATGTGATGCACTGAAATGTAGACTCACAAAGTGAAAAACTAAAGAGGACCTTGGAGACCATTAAGGTCAGCTTCCCCTCTTTTTCAGAAACTACAAGCTAGAGGACCTAAGTGAATAGGAAGAGGTGACAAGTGTCACTGGAACTCAAGGCTTTCAGAATTTCAGAATCCTCCTTCTTGCCATGTTGTCTCTCCATTCGTTTAAAACAGAACAATTTCAAGGATACAGCAGAGTCGTAATGCTTGCTGACAATGGCTCTTTCAATCTAGAGGTGAGGCCTTTACATCTCCTTGGTTATGGATTATTTTGTTTATTTAAATAGATTGCTTTCTGAAGGAACAGAGAGTGGAGGAAGGGAGAAGCAAAGGTTATTTTCCATAAACCAGCTCCTGTGAGAGCGAACGGTCGAGAAGCCTGGAGAGTGTGAGACTGAGCTTCCAGAGAGAGGCTCAGTGGGCTGGATGACCTTGATGCTCATGCTATGGTTGTTATGGCAACAGGAAAGTGAAATTATAGTTGCTAAGGGACACTGAATTGAAGCAATCTCTTACTGGTCACTGAAGCAATCACTTACTGTTCACTCCACTCTGGGACTCAGAAATCCATCCAAAGCAAAGATGAGTCAGCAAAACACATGTTAAAGATGGAATTAACATTGAGCTCTATTGAGTAGCATTTGTTCTTGAAGAAGGTTGAAAAATTTTGTAATTGTTGGGACAATTGCTTTTGTCTTAAATAACTTAAATGTGGTCAAATCTTTCCAACTGAAGGAACGTTCGTGTCGCCATGTCTACAGACCTCCCAAGGCACCGTGCATCGTTACGTCTATAAACCGATGATTCTTGAAACAGGAAATATATTCACAGTGTAAATCAAGAAATGTCAGCATAATTAGTGAAGAGGAAGCTTGGGCTACCTGAAAATGACTAATGACTCATTAAGTCAAATATCTCCCTGTACCATCTTGGAAGAACCAACAGGGATATCAATGTCCATTTTCCTGACCAGTGACGTTCACCTTTCCTCACCTCTGCTACAATCCACAGGGTACACAGGATGCTGTGTTAAATGAACAGTACAGGGGAACGTGGATACCAGCTGATGACAGGACAGTCAAAAGCCCCTGTATTTCGGTGCTCGGGACAGCGACCACATGCATGTCATGTGGAGACAGTCTCGCTCCATATGGCACAGAGTAGGCACTCAGTATGTATTTGTTAACTGTTGAGTGGATCACAGGAAGGGGCAGACTACTGTGTATATAAGTGTGCAGTTTTGAATATCAACTGTGTCCTGAGATATACCCCAAATGTTCCCTTCCTCCTTCACGCTCTCCCTCCTGCCCTTTTCTTTCCTTCCTCAAACATTTCCTGAGCATGTCCTAACGCAACCATGCTAGGAACCTGCAGGTGCTCGGAATACAGAAATAAATTTATTTCTAAATTTATTTAGAAATAAATCCTTAGCCTTCAGGGAGCATATTCACAGTGGCGTCAGGGACTGGGAAACAACTATGACAGAGAGCTACGTGTAAATGGATGTGTTAAGTGTGCTGAGATGCGGTGGGAACAGGACAGCTGAGGCTGTCCAGGGAGTCACGTTAGCTTTCAGAGGGGATTCCTCCTATTGTGATTTGAACCATAAGTATGCGCACACATGTGGCAGTTAACAGAGAAGTACTGTGTGCCTACTCTGTGCCATATGGAGAAACTGTCTCCACATGACATGCATGTGGTCGCCATCCCGAGCACTGAAACGCAGGGGCTTTTGATTGTCCTGTCATCAGCTGGTATCCATGTTCCCCACCACTATTCGGTCAACACAGCATCCTGTGGGTACTGTGGATTTTAGCAGAGGTGAGAGAATGTGAAGGTCACTGCTTGGAAACACACACCTACCTCTCAGGTATATGGGAGAACTGGTCTGTGTTAGAATTTTATTCTTTTTCCAGGCTAAATAATATTCCATTGTATGTTTACACCACTTTTTCTGATCGATTCATCTGTTGATGGACATTAGTTTGATCCTACTTTTTGGCTATTGTGAATAATGGAGCAATAAACATGGATGTGCAAATATCTCTGTGAGATGCCAGAGTCTCTCCTGAAGCGGGGGCTGAGAGTTTATACCCCTGTATGGATGAATTGTCATAATGCATGAGTAGAGATGCTCATTGTCGAGGAGTCTGGGAGAGGCCAGGTGATTGATGCAAGGCAGTCATTCTGATATGCAAGCTTATTCAAGTAACAACTTTTGGGCTGCTCTTTCTCTGATAAATTGTCCCTCCCCACTCATACACAAGTGACACTCTGAGTCATAATTATATTACATAGCTATCCTCCTCCATGGCTCCATCAGATTGGATGAGGATAGACACCAGCCAAACAGACGTTCTCACCTGAGAGTTGAGAATTGGCATCCAGAAATGCAAGTGAGCTCGTTGGTGGCATTGGAACTGGGAAGCAGCATAAGGTTATGGTTGTGAGGAAGCAGAGAAAACTGGATTTAAGAAGAATTTGCAGCCTGACCATGCGGTGGCACAGTGGATAGAGCGTTGGATTGGGATGCGGAAGACCCAGGTTCGAGACCCCAAGGTCGCCAGCTTGAGCGAGGGCTCATCTGTTTTGAGCAAAAGCTCACCAGCTTGAGCCCAAGGTCATTGGCTCAAGTAAGGGGTTACTCGATCTGCTGAAGGCCCGCAGTCAAGGCACGTATGAGAAGGCAATCAATGAACAACTAAGGTGTTGGAATGTGCAACAAAAAATTAATGATTGATGCTTCTCATCTCTCCATTCCTGTCTGTCTCTGACTCTCTCTCTCTGTCTCTGTAAGAATTTTCACATGTGGGAAGAGAAATAGAAGTGAGAGACCAGGAGGCTACATGGTGGTGAAGAATGAGGAAGAGTGAGACAGATAAGAACTTTCTTTTCCAGTCTCAGTTTCTCAGCAGACTTTTTTTAAAATCATTTAAAAATTTTTTTAATTACAGCTGACATACAATATTATGTTAGTTTCAGGTGTACACCCCAGTGATTAGACATTAAATAATTTATTAAGTAGTCAGCTCATTAAATCTCATACTCATCTGACACCATGCATAGTTTTGAGAATATTATTGACTATATTTCCTAGGCTGTACTTTACATCTCTGGGACTGTTTTGTAACAACCAATTTGTATTTCTTAATGCCTTCACTTTTTATATCCATCCTTCAACCACCTCCCATCAGCATATTGTATCTCCATAAGATACTTTTGATTCTTAAAAAACAACAACAACAAAAAACCAAACTCCTCTTAAGGTAACTTGAGTGGGTTTCCATTTCTGGCATCCAAATGACTTTCAACCATCGCTAAAATGACACTAACACACTCTCTCTTTTTTTTAAATATACAACCCAAAGTTTTCACCATGGATCTAAGGAAAAGGTAACCTAGTTTTGAAATAACACTCCATTTGTGGACTAGAGGAAAGTATATTGGTTTTGGACTCAAAATCTAAATTTTAGCTTCCATTCTGTTTCCTTTTGACTGTGTGGCTTTGGACAATCATTTATTCTCTGGGCTGAAGTCACCCTATTCTCAAAATGAAAGTTGTTCCTGGTTTAAAATAGTGTTTTGGAAATACATGCATTGCAACATGTATTAATGGACTGTGATGATCTGTAAAGATAATAGACACACCGATGTGTGCCATTTCGTGGATGCATAGTCAGTGGAAGTCAGAGGGATTAGCTGATGTTTCATAAAAGATGATGTAACTGAAACATATATTTGGGTTTACATATAGTAAACACTAAACACATTTTTAGTAACTGTTTTTAAGACCATTGTCCATTTTTAATATTTATGTTATTTTTTTTATGATCATGTCCATAATTTCTTTTAATTATAAATTAATAAATATTTATAAAAATGATGATGGCGTGCCTGAGAAAATAAAAATAAAAGAAAAATGATTCCTTATTAAATGACCACTGTGTAACTGATATAAGTTTATCCAAATGCCTTTTTGGATGTTTTGTAAATAAAAATGGTAGGATTTACATCCACAGAGAAAGAAAGGAAGAAGGAATTCCAAGAGCATGAGGACACACAGAAGTAAAATCACTTATTTCATTTAATTCTCATGAAGATTTTGCAAAGTAAACATTCATCATTTTATAGATAAAAAACCTATGGCTCAGAAAACTTAACTTGTTCAAGGTTAACAAGCAAGGAAGAGCCAAAGCCAAGAGATGCTGTGTTTGGAGTAAAGGTGGGGCTCTGTTCCCCAGGAAGTGTATCTGTAGCCTGGCGAACTGCGGTGCTGGGTTTGCAAATAGTAGTGCTGGGCAGAAGCAATATACATCCATGCAAGGAAGACTAGGAGAACAATACCTGACATTCTGAATCAAGTTTAGTGTACAACTCTAATCATGACAGGGACAGGAAATGGTCAAGGTGGGTCTGGTGACTCTCAAAGGACACAATGGAGAAATGAATCTGGATGAATCTCTATCTCACATCTGCAGGGCAAGGCTCACCTCTGTAAACCATCAGCAGCCAACATCGCTGGGGCTAGGCTGTGAGGACCTGGGTTGTACACCACAGCCCTCACCCCGGGAGCCAAACTTTGTGGCTCCCTGTTGCCTGGTTGCTGGGCATATGAGCTAGCTTAGCTCACCATATTCTCCAAGGACTTGCAATCTTAAGCAAAGGACATAAAGAAGGGTTCATTAGCACTCACATAGGGTGCACCAGCAGTGAGCATGGTGATGTATTTGGGTTTGTGGCAATAGTAACTGGCCACAATATTCCTATAATTCCAACTTTCCAGTGTCCCATGTCTCCTGAACATTTCCCATCCTGCTTGAATTTCTGGTTGATTCTGTGTGTTTCTGATAAATTCCACTTTATCTCCAGACACTGAGATTTGGTTTTGTATTCCTGGAACTAGGAACTCTGATCGATAAAGGGAATAAATCACAAAGGAGGAAAGAAGCAAAGTTGAATTCTAGAATATTGCCAGTTATCTATACTAGTAAATTAGTATGAAGGAGGTATAATACGTTTATAATTATCACCCCAACCCAGATTTCTCTTCTTCAACTCCAAAGGTGGATAAAAAGAAAATAGGTTCTAGTTGAAAAAATACATTTAAAAGCAAATATATAAAATTAGCAATTTGATGGACTGTTTGATAGAGAGGTGGCATCCATTGTATATATAAATACCTCTTTTGTGTCATAGTCTCAATTCTGTTTGCAAAAATGAGTGGGTTAGGTCACTAAAACTTGTTAGAATGTACTCAGCAAATCAGTGGTACTAAGTGTGAAGCTAAATGGCCTCACCTGTTTACTGGTTTGAAGGCAAATTGGTTCAAGTGGGTCCCTGCCTGCTAAGAGAGGAAATAGGTCCCAACAGGAGCAGTGAGGAGTTCATCTTTCACTGCTACTGAAGGAGCATTGATAGGCTTGAGGTGGCCAGAGTAACATCGAGTTTCTGTTTCTCAGCCTCTTGAAATAAACTAAAGCACATAATGTGGAAATCCTAGAAGACAATATCAAACTTTCTTCGGGGAGGTGGTATTGCATGATGTTGGTCTTTGGAGTAGAAAACAAATGTTCTTTGGGCAGGTGGTAAGAGAAAGGCTCATTGAGAAAGCCATATTTAAGGTGCGACCAGTAAAATCAGAAGGAGCCTGCCATAGAAAGAGGTTAGGGATGAGGGTAGGGGGAGTAGGGAAAAGTGTTCCAGACAGAGAAAACAGTATAACCAGTACTCTGAGAGAAGAAAGAGTGTGGTATATTTGAGGACTGAAAGGTGGCCAGAGCGGTTATAATTGGGAAGTGAAAAGCTTGAGGGGAGAAGGAAGCCAGGAAATTGGGCACCCAGATAGGTTAGAGAGGCAGAAAGTGGCTCATTATGATTGGTCAATTAGATTGTAATACAAAGTTTGATTTTTACTCAAAGTGCAATAAGAAACTATGGAGTTTTTAAGGCAAGAAGTAACATGACAGATTTTTATTTATAAAAGCCACTATGCCTTCCACAAGGAGAATAGATGGGAGGTAAACAAAAGTGTAATCAGGCAAACCAGTGAGGAAGCGATTACAGAAGTCCACAGGAGACAGGGCAGTGGCTTGGTCTCGGGTGGTGGTGCTGGAGGAGATTGGGAAACACTTATGGATTATGAGTAAAACAGAAGCAGAAAAAGGAGGATCTGGGATTGGCTGGTGGAAATGGATCATTAGAATGGTAGGAATCCAGGATAACAACCAGGTTTCTGTCTTGAGTGACTACTGGTATGTGGTTGAGGACTGTCTGGCTTGACTTCTAGCTATGGGCTCAGTTTTATTCTGAAATTTCATTCTCTTGAGCTCTTGCTAAGTCAAGGTTTCAGTTACTGCTTTTCCTCACCCTCATGCCTGCTCAGTGTCCAGAGGATTAAAAAATAAAAGAGCTTTACAACTGAGAGGGTTATCCTCTTGCCAATATAATTGAAAAATAGAGCTCTGGTTTTGGTTATTGGCCCCACATGACTAACCTCTCTCACATGCATTGCTGGATCCTTGAATGATTTAGAATCAGCTCTTCCTACTCAGCCCTAATATGAATGCATTGTCTGTTGATTATCTCAGACATGTTACCTGAATTTAAGACTCCTCCAGTGCCATTTCAATTAATGTGGTGATGAGTGTGTGCATTAGAATGGCCAAGCACAGCCAGGATTTAATTGATTTAATTTGCATATCTCATTCTGAAAGAATTATATATTGTAAATTCACCCATTGGCAGGACTTGACTTCTGCATCTCCTTTGTGAATGCAAAATTAGCTTTTCTGAAGGCTTTCCCAAACCTGGTTGCCTTTATATCACTTAAGACTCTTAATGTTTGTTCCAGGTTTTTAGAAGAGGGTTGCCAAGCCTCTTGGGAAATGAGTGCGAGCTTGGGGGATGGCTGTGAGTATGCCTAGACTGTTTATTAAAGGAGAAAGAGTCACACAGACTAACGTCATCTTTGCGTCATCTCCAAGGAATATTTTGGTGACTGTTGCTTTGGGAGCTGAAGTCAGGGCAGATGATTTTTTGATGGAAAGTATAACAGGGGAGAGAGTTATATCTGGGAAAAGATACATTTCTCAGAAATCTGGATACCTGTCTGGATACTGTTGGAAGTATTTAGATACTCTTATCTTATTGTATAGCCAGACCAGGTGGTAGCACAGTAGTTAAAACATTGACCTGGAACACTGAGGACCAGGGTTTGAAACACTGAGGTTGCTACCATGAGCACAGGTTCATCTGGCTTGATCATGGGGTTGCTAGCTTGAACATGGTTGTTGGCTTGAGCCCAAGGTCACTGGCTTGAGCAAGGGGTCATTGGCTCAGCTGGAGTCTCCTGTTCAAGGCACATATGAAAAGCAATCAATGAACAACTAAGAATGCCAAACTACGAATTGATACTTCTCAGCTCTCTCCCTTCCTGTCTGTCTGTCTATCTGTCTCTGTCTCTGTATCTCTCTCACTCACTGAAAATAATCAGCAGTTCAAAGGAAAATGTCAAGAAGGCATTTTTTATTAACACTGCTGATATAAATTAGTGGATTTTGATTTAAAGATGTTTTAATATAATGCTGTAAGGCACTGTACTCTCTTCCTCCTTGGCTAATGTCAGTTTGCCTGGGGACTAATTCATGTTGCCACTTGTACTTCGGGTTTCATGGAAACTGACTTAATAATAATGTAACATCAACAACATTGATCACTTACTTCATGCCAGTGACCATTCTAAGTTCTTCATATGCAACTGGTTTCGCAATGGCAATCATTGTTAATCCCATTTTAGAGATGAGAAAACAGGTATAGGAGGGCTGTGAAATGTGTTCAACTAGTAAGTGACAATGCTGGGCATTGAGCTCACTTTTACTCTGCTTTTGTGATAAAAATACTGCTTTCTATTGCACAGGTTCGTCCATATGGAAAAACTAACCTTCAAAGACCAAGATTCTTGTGTTCTCTGACATTCATTTTATATGACTTTTATTTTTTTAAAAAGATTTTTACTTATTCATTTTTAGAGAGAAAGGAGAGAGAGAGAGAGAGAGAAGGGGGAGGAGCAGGAAGCATCAACTCTCTTATGTCAAGCCTAGGGTTTCAAACCGGTGACCTCAGTGTTCCAGGTTGATGCCTTATTCACTGTGCCACCACAAGTCAGACTCATTTTACATGCCGTTTAATGTTTTCATCCTTTGACAATGTCTTATTGTTCTGTATGTCACCTCCATGTTAATAATTTATAGGGTGGCTCATTAAGAAAAAACAACTCTTTCCTAGGCAACTTTGATGACCAGCCTCTCTATCCTTCCCCAATCTGTTAAAAATTATTGCCTTCCATGAATAATTTTGTGTGATTTTACAACTGATATTTTATTTTTGGTTGCTTAAAAAATGCAATCAACACAGTAGCCCTTGGTATTTTGTGGGAACTGTTCGCAGATTTCTCAGTGAGAATGACTCTGTTTGCCAGAGGAAAAGTGTGGAGGGGTGCTATTTCTTGTAGGAAGGAATGTCAATAAAGCAAAACCAGAACATCTGGGGCTTCCCGGATGCTCTTGCACTATTTTTGCTACTAACATGGCTTTAAGCTTTGTGATTGTTATCCCTCAGCACCATGCAATAGCAAATGATTTCTCAAAATATAGTTAGAGATCCAAGCTTAGACCAGGTCAGATTTTTTATAAGGATTAAATGTAGGCAAAAGTTCCTCTGAAGGAGCATTTCTTACAAAATGCCAAAGCAAAACATACAAAAGATGATGAAATCTCTTACATATTTACATGTTTTTTTTAAATTCAGTGAGAGGAGGAGAGGCAGAGACAGACACCTGCATGCATCCTGACCAGGATCCACCTGGCAAGCCCACTAGGGGGTGATGCTCTTCCCATCTGGGGTGTTACTCCATTGCTCAGCAACTGAGCTCTTCTTAACCCCTGAGGCAGAGGTCATGGAACCATCCTCAGCTCCTGGGGCCAATTTGCTCCAATTGAACCATGGCTTCAGGAGGAGGAGAGAGAGATAGAGAGAGAGGGAGAGAAGCGAGAGGGAGAGGGGTAGAGAAGCAGATGGGAGTTTCTCCTGGTGCTCTGACTGGGAATCAAACCCAGGACATCCACACTCTGGGCCCATGCTCTACTACTGAGCCAACCAGCCAGCACCTATATTTACATTTTAAATAGTTGTAAAACATATTTTGAGTCCAGCCCCTTCCTTACTTTAATTTTTATTCACTGAGAGGAAATCCTTTATACCCAAAGCACATGTTTAAAGCCCTGCCAACTAAAAATGAAATATGACAACAACAACAAAAAGCTTCCTGGGAGAACCATTCCAGAACCTCTGAGCTTGTCAGGACTGAGGAGAAAGCAAAGCAATTGTCAGCAATGAAGTGACTCAAGCCACTGCCTCATGTGTGAGAGCAGCCTGTCTCCCTGTGAAAAGAGGAATCCTTGACCAGGGAGTTTGTAGTCACTGCTTTGTTTGAAGGAAGACAGAAGTTCTCGGTTATTAACTCCCTCAAATGGTTGGTTCATCTCTTAAGTGTACCCAGGTTAATTTTCTACCACTTAGAAATAGCTAGAACATTCTACTCAAGTTTGTAATTTTCTCTTGAGTTTCTGTATAAATCTGAGGTAGACTGAGTCTGAAAAGCTACCGCTGGATTCCTAAAAAGGAAAATGTCCCTGGATTATGGCAGATTTTATAATTTGGAACAACTCTCTCAGTGACAACCCAGAATCTGGGCAAACTATTATTTATAAAAAAATCTGTTTGATGACTTAAGAGAGCTAACTAGGTTATGTGAAACTATCAGACCAAGATGCAGGAGACAAACCCTAGTCTAGAGGGAAAACCAGCACTTTTTGGTGCACTTGCTGATTCTAGAAGAGAATCACTTGAATCTAGAAGACTCAAGAGAGCTCAGTGTTGTTTCTGATACCCTGATGGGGCTTGAGGGACAAAAGTTGGAGCTCAGCACCCACTGTGGGTAGAGAACCAGTAAAGGCTATACATAATGGGTGGAAAACGGAGCTGCGACCCACCTTTGCATGATCTAAAATTGGATAGAGGTAATTCTAGATTCCTAATGCCTCTAGTTGCCTGTCAAAAGTAAATGGAAAATCCTCTTTGGGAGAAGATAACATGATTTCTTAAATTATTTCTGTGAACACTTTTTCAAATACATTTATAGCTACAGATAACCAGGTACACAAAGAGACTACACATGTCTAATTACAGACAAAACAATGGACAATTAAGTTAGGCCCTATCCAAAAGTTGGCAAGATCAAACACATTTTAAAGTAACTATGCTTGGAAAATTAAAAATCTTGTCAGAAAACTGGAAAAATGACACAATAAGTTTTAAAAGAACCAAACACAAGCATGGGAATTGAAAACTACAATAATCAAAATTAACAAGAGATGAGTTTAACAGCAAATTATATACAGATGAAGAGTGAATTGGTGAAGTATAGAATATCAGAATAAATAAGTACATTTCAAACTACTGAGGCCCATTAGTAATGGAATAAGCTCATGGAAAGTATAGGTAACTCCACTAGCTGGAATCTAAGTCTGTAAGAATTACATAAGAGTTTTTGTATTGGGGAATCACCCTGTAAGTTGTATAAATATCTAACGACTATGTTGTACACCTGAAACTAATATTATTATGTTAAATGTCACTGTAATTAAAATTAAAAGAAAATAAAGTTTTTGTTTGGATAACTGCATTGTTCAGGGTCTAGCTGCAGATAACAGAAAATAATCTACCTAATTCAAATAGAAAGGGACTAAATATAGAGACACTTGGGGGCTCACAAATTCCTTGGAAGGACTGGAGGAACAGGCTGTAGGCTGGGCTTTTGTGGAATATCTCCAAAACTACATCGCAAAAGTGGTTTGCCAAAGGAGATATTACCACCCCAATGATTAGAAAGCTGCTGCCACAGCGATTGGCTCCAAGACCAGATTGTCTCAGCCATGACCTTTTCCGGCAAATTAGATGCCATCAATTATTTTTCTTGCTACCCATGAAGCTGGAGATCATCTTTAATAATCTCACCAAAACGCCTCCATGAATGCATTTGCCAGAATAAACAACATAAGCTGCTAAATTTTGCATGAGTATGTCTCCTGGAAGAGACCTGAGCTATAAGGGAGTCTGGGATTAGTAGCTTTTAGCTTTCTAGCCTCCAGTGTCCAGTAGGGCATGCTACAAGGGGATTGAGTGGAGAGGCATGAGCCAATCTGCAAAATCTATCACATATCTTGTTCTTCTTTGCTTGGCACCACATCATCCTATGTCTTCTGGAAACAGAACCTATTTATTTTTCTGTAAGGGAACAATTTACTCAATGGTAGACACGGACTTAGATCTGCTAATTAGATAAGCATGTCCCCTAGATAATGCGATTGGTTTATAGGTGTGCACTTGGACCATTTTAGTTCTGCAGAGTCTTCTCCAAGTCTCCTTGGCCTTAACTATAAAAAAATAGCTTGTTCTTATTACCGAGAATCCTAAACATTCAGGATATGAGTGCGGGGCTGCTACAGTTTGCCACAATCAAGAGAGGACATATTTGAATGAAGTTACACAGACTTAGGAAAATAGAAGAAATGGAGAGAGATACAGAATTCCTTTCATTTTACTTGAGCCTCTAGATCAATATGCCTGTCTATTAACCTTTTGGTTTCTCAGTTATATGATTGTAGGATACTAGTTATATGATTTTGCTTATACTAGTTTCAGTTGGGTTTCTGTCACTTATAATACAGAGTTTTAATTCATAATTATATAAATTGAGATGTTTTTTATATTTTATATTATATATTTATAGCTAGAAACCATCCCTTTTTGTAAAAATGACCATAAAGATTGTTTAAGACCATAACATCTTATTTATTGTAGAAATCCACATTTCATTGATAAAGGCTTTGTGGGAGGGATTCTGAGAGGCTCACTTCAGGCATAAATTAGAGCTCCTTATGGGTGGGAGTCTGGACAATTTAGCCCTTTGTGATAGTAGAGTCACTCAGCAGGCATCTCCAAACTACGGCCTGTGGGGCCACATGCAGCCCCCTGAGGCCATTTATCTGGCCCCCTCCGCACTTCCGGAAGGGGCACCTCTTTCATTGGTGGTCAGTGAGAGGAGTACTGTATGTGGTGGCCCTCCAACGGTCTGAGGGACAGTGAACTGGCTTCCTGTGTAAAAAGTTTGGGACCCCTAGTAGAGTGTATAAGTGAGGTTGTATCATTTAAAACTGAGGTGACCACATCAGCAATAAATACTAGACTGTATGTTGTACTTTTCTCATTAAGTCCTTTTAACAGTCACTCTTTTAGGTGGAAGACTGGTTTATTCATGGGACATTTTAGAGTCTCAATTCTGTGGATGAGTGTAGTTACCTTTCAGATGAGATGGGGAGCGTTCAGGGTGGTATGGCCGTAGACGTGTAGTTACCTTTCAGACAAAGATGTGGCTATACAAGTCTACTGTTTATAAACTTTAGTGGCTCCACATTACCTAGAAAAAGTCAAATTGTAGATCCTTCTCAATCTAATTCTAAGCTGCCTTTGAAGCCACAGGTCCAACCATTCTTTCTCAGAGTCTGTGTGGCAGGTACACTGTGATATTTACCTCTTTCTACCAAATGTTAGAGGTGGCCTCAGATCTCCCTACCCAGCCCACTATTTAGCTAAATACTGAAATTTGTGACTATCTTGAATGCTAGAGAAAACTTAAACATCATTTTCAAATTCTGTCCATTGGAAAAGATTGCATTTGTTTATCTACATAAAAACCATTGGCATCTGCTTCATCTCAGACAGCCTTGAGGACTATCGGAGGGCTTCTGCACACACTGTATTGTTTTTAGTGCAAGTCTGATGGCACTGGGCAGTTAAAGTTGGACTTTAACTGTGAATGAACTTGAAAAGTGAGCCCAGTGTTACAGAGAACAGACTAAGAATTGTCAGGGAGGAAGGGGTTGGGGGAGTGGTCTGGGTGGAAAAGGTGAAGGGATTAGGTAACAAAATAAAAACAAAAACCAGACATGGATAATAGTATGGTGATTACTAGAGGGAAGGGGGGTCGGGCAGGTGGAAGAAAGCAAAGGGCAGATAAATGGAGATGGAAGGAGACTTGACTTCAGGTGGCAGACACAGTACAAGGTACAGATGGCGTATTATAGAATTGTACACTTGAAACCTGTATAATTTTATTAACCAATGCCACCCCAATAAATTCAATAAAAAGGAGAAAAGAAAAGAAAACTGAGCCCAGTCGAGTTGCCCAGCTTACTGTTTAACCCTCTTCCCACTGGCTGGTGTTGACTCTGTATGCCAGACCGAGGTGCCCAGCCCTTTCCAGGAGCTCCTGTGGGAAAGAATTTAAACAGCGCACTGAGCTCCCTTCTCATAACCTGGCTGGTATTAAACACTGTCTCCACTCTACCCTTCTCATCACCTCTGTTTTGATTGTATGTGGGTTTTTTCCTTACCACAAAGCAATCCATGTATACAGGAGAGAAAAAAATAAGCAAAGAGAAGAAAATAAAACCACTGACAATCCCACCAGACAGACAGCTGCTGATAAACATATCCGTTTATATCTTCAGAACTGAAACCGGAGAAAGTGACCCGAAGTTTGGCTGCTTGTAGCCATGAAAACCAATTACCTGACACAGGTGCTGGTGAGAAGGAAAGAATTACATTAAAGTGCTGGCCCCCTCAGAAGATGGGGGGACCCCTGTCCTCAAAAACCCATCCTTCTCTTTTGGTGCAAGCTGGGTTTTTTTATGGACGGAGCAGGAGGGAGATGAACAAAATAGAACAAAGAATCCACAGGAGGAGGTTGAATGAGAGTTCTTTGCTGAGTGGACTTAGCACAATTTGTTCAGAAAGCTGATTGAAGGCTGCAGACTTTGTGGGTTTTTACCTGAAAGCATCATCTTTCCAGAAAATGTCTCCTATTCAAGTTCTAACCAGGCCCGACCCTGCTTAGCTTCCGAGATCAGATGAGATCAGGCGCGTTCAGGGTGGTACGGCCATAGACATCCAGAAATTGTAAGTAGCACTAGAAAAACACTTCAAGTCTAGGGAGGCTGTGGGCTTTGTGGAATTCTTTGGGTAGTTTAACATGCTATTTACTAACCTTTGTCAAGAAGTTTTCAAAGATGAAAATTCCCAATGGTCATCCAGCAGGTGGTGACAAATCCAAAGTTCTATCCAAATCAATGTCCCAAAGGCTTTGAATGTTGTGCCCATGGGTGACCAAAACATGTTCCCTGGGAGGCACTGTGATGTAGGGCTTCCAAGTATAACCCCTGGGGTCCGAGGGTCCTGGCTTCTAAGTTCCATTCTCCTTCCAGCTATTTGATCTTGGGTAGCTAACTTAAAACCTCTTTAATTTCAGTTTCCTCATCTGTAACCTATGTTGGCTTTGTTGTGCAGTTTAAAAGAGATTTTTTAGAAGTAATCAACAGAGTTCCTGAATGGTAAAAAGTGCTTCACAAAGTCTAGCTGATCTTGTTGCTATAATTTAGTTTGTGACCCAGCAGCTGGGTGATAGAAACTGAGGTGCATGTTGTGAGTGACATAAGGGTGAATAAAAGTGCATACACAGGACTGCAGAGGAAGACATCTCAAACAGCTTTTTAAGAGCAAATTATATTGCCATCTCTCTGGCATGGTTAAAGGCCAAAATAGAGGGCACAGTACTCTTCCTGGGAAGAAAACCCCAGATTTTGAGATATTTGACATGTTTTGGTGAGATTTTCATGAGCACACATGTGACTTTGTCACCATGAGTTTAGCTAAATGTATTTTAAATGACTCCCATGAATTTCATTCATGTAAAACTTCTATATATGTTTAGATTGAAAGACTGATCTGCCCCTGATTCATTCATTATCTGTCCATCCATCCACCCATCCATCCACATATCCGTCCACCCATCCACCCATACATTCATCATCCATTCATCTTTTATTCATCCCTGGCACTGGGATGTCCATGGTGTATAAACAGTAAAGAATTTCCTACTCTCAAGAAGGTCACAAGCTGTGAGGGAGACATCCAAGTAGACAGAACATAAGGATTAAAATATTTACTTGTGGATGCTTGAAAATAGCATAGGAGAGTAGGTGCTTCAGATTAGCAGTGGGCCAAGGAGGCTTGGAATGCTCAGAAGAGAAAGCCGGTGTCCCTTGCTACTTGGTGTGTGGTTCTTTAAGTAGGAGCCTCATTATCACCTGAGAAGTTGTTAGAAATGCAGAATTTTAGACCCTATTCCAGACCTTCTAAATCAGAATCTTTATTTTAGAAGATCCTCAAGCAATTTGATGCACATTAAAGTCTGTAAAGAACTTGTATGGAGTTTATTGAGCAATACCATAAATGGTCTTTGTCAATAATGGATATATGCTTTATCAGGTAGGTGATGGCAAGCACTGAAAATATGTAGTTTAGAGAGTGGTGTGGTCATATTTGTTTTTTACATTTGAGATACTATTTAAATATTTTTAGCCATTATTCTCCCCATGCTTCTTCCCTCTCTCTGTTCCAAGAAGTAACCAGACCCTTGATATTTCCTGTGTCATGTTCTCCTCCAGCTCCAGATTGATAGACAAAGTTGCCCAAAGAGAACACTGTTCTTGCTCTTTTCAAAAGCCTAAGCTTTTAGAAGATATAGGACTAAAAGTCCAAACTTATAGGGTCAAAGATAGGCAGTAAAGCAGTAGTTCTAAGAACTGTGAAGAGCCTGAACATATGGTGAAGCTCAGTGGGGACTGAGATGAGCAGATCTATCTAAGGCTGTGTCCCTGGGGTGGGGAGGAGTGGTGCCTACCCAGGGAACCCAGGGACAGGAACACTGACTCAAGGGCTTCAGGACTAGCCCAAGATTCTTATTTCCCCTGCAGAACCTGGCAGCCATGGAACCTCTCCTTGGGAGCAGTGTGCCACAGATGCCTAGCAGATGAACAGTGTCCTGCCTCTCCCTCCTCCCATCTCCCTATGCTTGGAGTTGGGTACAACCCCAAGGTCCCTTGGACCTTTGCACAACCCTCGGAAAGCAGAAATACCAATAATGACTGACAAGTTCCTGACCCTACGGCAAACTGGGAATCAGATAACTTGATTCGAATAAATACTTAAATATATTTATTTAATATAATAATTTTTGTTCTCCTGAGATTAAGGACTAGATACATTCTTGCAACATAGAAGGTTCATTTTGATCCTTTTGCAAATTAAAAAAAAGGCAAAAAACGTATACTAATGTAAACAGTGTTCTTATTTTTTTAGAACGAGGAAAGAAATCACAACAAATTGTAGCTTTAAAAAAACTGACGAATATCACAAACATCACACAGACTCCAGGAAAATGACAAGATACTTTCTTTAGTTGACAGCTCTGACACATCTCTGCAGTTGATTGCCTCTTCATATAAGTTTATAATATTGTTGTCAGTCTTGTCTCTAGCATTTTTGATCATCATTTAATATTTATTATTTGTGGTTTATAAAAGTTATTTTAGTTCCACCCATAAGTTTGGGTAATATTTTACATTTTTAGAATTGTCAAATTTGGGAAACCTGTAAGAATTGAAAGGATTTTCTCCATATGAGCCTCTGGCTCTATACAATTTTTTTTCCTTTTCTATATGTGCAGTGCAAGTGGCTGTGGGTCAAGTTTATAGTGAGATATGACCTCTGAGCCTATAGCTTCATGTGACTGCATGGAAATGACTGAGTACATGAATACCACCCACTAAATCCAAACTAAACATATCTACAACTTTAGTTCAATCCCCAAGATGCCCGTTGCCATTTCAATGCCTTCAAACAAAAATGAAAGTGTGATGGAGGAAGAATGGAGAGAGAAGAAATGCAGAATGGGGTCCATGTGGGGTTTGGGCTGTGTCCTCTTGTTTGCTCACCCTCTCAGCAGGGCGGAGCCTGGGAGAAGCAGTGCGGGCTTCCCCCTTCACTCCGAGCCCCTCAAGGAAGACAGTGCACGTGTGGGCGGCACCACCGTGTGTTCAGTTTGCCCATCCGCCCCCTTTCTCTCCTCAGCTGAAGGCTTTTTCATTTTACCAATTTGCAGTTCTAGAATTAAAGGGTTGTGCTAATTCCAACAGTTTTAAGCCCCTTCTGTGTTCCATTAAGCAGTAGTTCACCCTTTTTGGTGGCATGTGAAATGCCTCCTTGCACACTTTTATCTGACTATCATCCTTGAGAATCTCTGGGGGTCACCATGTCTGTCTACTTCTTTAGTGAAGAATGACCATTAATCATGTGCTTATCTGGGGCTGGGTGTGTGGATGACATCACATACCTGTTACACTAGCATTCACCTCACAACTACTTACATGGAAACTGCCATCTTGTCTATGAAGCCACTCCTTCATCCTTTTCAAGGACAACTAACCTCATGCTTTTCTGAGTCCCTCTGCCTATTTAGTTATACTGGTACTTAGTAATTCATAAACTTGGCTAGACATAAGAATCACCTGAGGGTCTTTTTTTTTTTTTTTTTTTTTTTTTTTTAAATCGCACCTACTCAGGACCTTGTCCCACACAGATGGAATCAAGATCACTAGGGGTGGGATGGAGACACCTGCAATTTAAAGAAAACTCCCCAGGTACTTCTGATGTATAGTGAGGACTAAGAACCCCGATGCCTAGCTCTGATGAGACCGTTTTTTTCCCACCTTGAGAAGCAATTAATGTGTATGTGACTCTTATCTTCTGAATTGAAAACTCATCAGTCCAGTCTCTGGATTTAAAATCTCACCAGTCTCTGTTCCTGTTCCTATCCCCCTCTCACCCAGTGCATGGATGCTGTCTTTATCAATACTCTGTGTGCAATAGGTAATGGTATACTGGGCAAATATGATTACTACCCTACATTAAATAGGAACAGAAAGCAATCAATGAACAACTAACGTGCTACATAAATAGGAATAGGTATTGCTGCAAAAGAGAAGTATCAATAGCATGTGGTAAATGCAGTGAAATGATTGAACATCCAAATTTTATACAAATATATCTATATATCAATGTATATGTATACACACATATATGAGTAAGTATATATTTTTAATTTTTCCATTGATTTGAGAGAAAGAGAGAGGAAGTGGAGGGAGGAAGGAAAAGAGAGAGAGAAAGAGAGAGAGAATCATCGACTCGTGTTTCACTTAGTCATTCCATTTAGTTGTGTGCTCATTGATTGCTTCTCACATGTGCCCTGCCTGGGATCGAACCTGTGACCTCAGTGTACAGGGATGATGTTCTACCCACTGAGCACCCAGTCAGGTCTCAAATTTGGTACAAATATTTAAAGAAAAAAGTGCAATTGTCTAATCCTATAAAATACTTATTAAACAATGAAATTTTTAAATTTAAGTATTAAAAGCATTCTTTTAAAATGCAAAAGCCTTTCATGTTCATTATCAATAAATCAGTAAGTACAAGCCAGTCAGAAAAAGAAAAAAAAAAGAACACTTTTGGTATCCTCTCCAAGATAAACATTGTACTGTCATTCTGGTCTGGGTCAGACCACCTGGTTTATGAAGTGTGTCCACTTTGCTTCATGAGATGGTAGCCCTCAGCTTTCGGTGTGCAAGTGGGGATCTGCCCAGGACTCCAAGATGAACGAAAGGCCTATTGCTAAATCCTTGTCCAGCTCACTCTCACCTAAAATGCCGCCAGGATTTATTCCTTCAGCCTAAAGCTTTGCCCCATGATCAAAATACTAACAGCAGCTAAGGTTTTCCTGCTATAGTGCTGTAGCCATTGTACTAAGTGCTTTACTTTTACTATTCTGTTAAATCCTCACAAAGCTTTAGAAGGTACTATTAATATTTGCACGTTACTGATGAGGAAACTGAAGTTCAGAGAGAAGCACTGGATTTGAACTTATGTCATCTACAGATTCTGGGGGCTCTGTAGTCTACTGAGACTTCAGAAGCCTAAATTCACTGAGCTTTTCAGTCCCTTCTCCATGTGACTGAGTTTCATCAGCTGCGTGACTGAGAGGCAGTTTTGATGGGTGGAGAGAACTGCCAGGTGCAGAACTTAGTGTGCCTGAGAAATGGGGTACCAGGGATCCAGAAAGGGGAGCCTGGTAGTATAATGATCATAAGAGGTCTTACTCTCTTCTGAAAAATGGCATGAAATGTACCTTCCCAGTCTCATCCTGTGACACTGTCACCCTCCAATAGTAATTTGCTTTTAACTGTATTTTTAAAAATTCTCCCAACACACTGAGCTCTTTATTTTATTCTGATGTTCACCTATGCTATGCCTACCACTGGAAATGACCCTTCTCTCCTCCTCACTCCCTCTTCTCTATACACACCCTCAGAGCTCCCTTCCTCAAGAAGGGTAACAGCCTGTCCCCAAGTACTAAACCATGTAAGATGCTCTCTCATAACCGCTCAGAGTCCAGTGTTGCTTGTCTGTCATAGAACCCTGATGGGATTTGACGTGAAACGAAATTCAGCAAGGGGTACAATACTTAAAACAAAAATAAAGAAACAAAAATAAAGGAAATAAAAGATAAAGGGAAAGGGCGCTTCCTGGTAGTTCAAGACACTGGGAATGTCCAGAGACTTAGGCAAGCCAGGATTTATTACTTCTGGACTTGGTGACAAGAGATCACCAGAAAGCAGAGTATGGCCTAAATGGGGATGAGTAGGGGAAGGGGAAAGTAGGCAGCCCTACTATGTGCCCAGTCAGCTCTCTGTCACTGGCCAACATGCCCAGTTTCTGAAATAACCACAGAGACAGATGCGGGAGTTGGAAAACCAGATGGAAATGCAACAGTCTCGGAAGCTCTGTCGCTGGAAACACAAAGAGCACACATCCAAAGGTGCTTACACAGGCCTGTCTGTTTCACCTGACTTTGGAGATCAGCTTGGCTGTGACCGTTCTTCTTTGATTTGTAGAATATCCTAGGTGTTCTGGATAATTTTCCTTCCCATTACTGTTTCCCTCTGTATGCTGAATAGTGACTAATCAAGAAAAAAAATACTAAAAACCTAATTTTTGTGCTAGAAATAAGACTCAGAATGTGGCAATTTGTGTATTATCTGATGTTAGATTCTGCATTTACATTACTTATTCCTCACAAGTAATTTTTTGCAAACTGGAGCCACTGGCCATCAATTTTATGAGCTACACTGCTCAGAAGTCGCCAGAGCATGCCACCATTAACAGGAAAACTCTCTGATCTGTCTTTCTGAGTTTAGTTTTAGGTTGTGATTGGGCCTCCTAATTAATCTCTGCAAATGTGGAGAGGTGGAAAGGAACTCAGCAGAGAAGCAATTAAGGGCTCTCTATGATTGTTTTTCCCATTAACCAAGTCTGTTGAAATCACGGAGCCAGCTGTGGCAAGTCTATTTAATAACTTTCTTCTCATTTCCTGATTTCTTTCTCAGTTTCTCCGTCATTCCTCATTCCTGGGCAGCTTGGATTCATTGTTTGCTCTGTCCGTACATATGCTACTTTAAAATAATCACATGTGGATTTATGTTGAAGTCGGCCCTTGGAGTTGATTTTCTTGGCCAGCAGTTATTAATGACAGTGACCAATGTAGCAAAGGACTGGTATAAATGATAAAGAGAGATAAACAAGAAATACATCCTGCCCTCCCAGCAAAATGTTCAATAAAGTGCTATAATTATAAATTTTATTTTTAATTAAAAATGAATCTTTCCCTAAAAAGGCCCTTGTGCAGTGAGGCACAAGAGGGCAGTATAACTTTAAATTACATTAAATTACACTTTATGAAGATGTGATTAATGGTGAAGACCTGGAGGGATTAGATGAATCGTGATGTTGGAAATGAGACTCCGGTGCCAGTGGCAGTGAGGATGTGGGTAATGTAAGAGGGGAGAGTGGAACCCATCTCCCAGTGCTCAGATCCACTGACCACGCTTCATTGCAGCCAGCAGACTAATCTGAGAAGAGGTAGGAAATTAGTCCTCAGCAACTGAGCCATAATCAGGGATTTTGCAGGCTATGACAACTCTCAGTTTCATTTTTAATGATGCTTGGATTTTAAAAGTCATGCTTACCTTTATAATTTGATATTGCTCTGCAGAGCTCTTGAGACATGGTGCCAGGCTAAGGAACGGCTGGGGGTGGGGCCTGGGGAGATAGACAGTTGAGATGAGAAGAAACTTCATTATTGCATCACAGTGTTCTAGGATAAGTGATTTCTTCACTCAGGAATCTGGGCAGCTGACTGTTTGACTAAGGGAGCATTAGTGCTCCAGCTTCTGTGAGGTGCTAGCCAAGGAGTATGATTGGCCTTGAACCAAGCAGACTCCACTGTCTCTGCTTTGTCCCTATTTGCCTGCCTTTTCTTCCTCTAGCATCCTCCCCATTCCCTCTGGACACTGGGACTTTTTCTCCCCACATAGCATACCACCACCCACCCCTTGATGGTTCCTCAACAAACCACTTCTCTGTCTTGTGCTTCATTTGCACATCTGTGGAAAGCAGTCAAAAACGAAACCATAAAGTTTATATAGAAAATAAAATTTAAAAAGCCCGTAGCATAATGACTAGCATATTTGCTTTTTAATAAATGGAATATAATTTTATCACTATGATTCTATCAATTTATGATATGAATAACATTGAAAATGAATTCAGCTTCTCTTATAATTCTAAGAAATTTTCAGCATCAAAATATTCTTAATTTTTTTTTGATATAGAGAGATTTACTAAAATTAGCTTGAATGTATACTTGTAATTTATTATTTAAGCTGGGACACCTTTGAAAGTAAAAGATAATGTTATTAATGATTATGTTTGGATAGTAGGCATAAAGCAGGACTATCTCAACCAAATCAAGATGTATGTTCACATGAATATAGTGTTCAGGTTTTGCTGAAGCAATAAATTTGGATCAAAATTCAGGGAGACTGTCAAGTGAATCTTTACGACACAAGCATGCAGTGAGAAATGTCTATTGCAAATTGCAGAAAGAACGCTATACAGCAATTGAAATTGTTTTCCTAATATTGTTGGAATAGATATTCTATCCTTAATGGTTTTAAGTATGCATATATCCAATACACAGGCAAGAAAACCATCCCTACCACCAGGCCCAGTCCAATGCCTTAGAGTCTAGGGTTTCCCCATGTTCCTGACACTCTTTGCTCAGGCCAGCTTTCATAGCCCTGAAAGCTGGGTAGAAAGTTTTGTCTTCATTTCCTATCACGTGCGGGTAAAGTCATATTTGTAGGTCCTGTTAGGGGTAGAGTTGGGCCTGCAGAGAGGATGCCATTCAAGTGTCAGCTGCCTAAGGTAGGATAGCCAGAACCCAGACCAATTCAGATGCCCCTCCTCCATGGGGCCACAGCCTACATTCTAATGACATTATATTCTGGTGGGTTTTTATGTTTATTTGTTTTGTTTTTGTTTATTGAGGACAAGGAAATATGCCTCATTCATCATTGTTACTAACCTAGAGGACAGTGCATGACACATATAGTAGTTCAATGTCCTTGAATTGAAGAGGAAAGAAGAGAATGACTTGAGCCCTTGCAAAGTTAAAAAGGAAAAGGCTAGCCAACACACAGACACACAAGATGTCCAAGAAAGACAAAAAATTTATAGCAACTAAACATTTACTGAGTGCCTACTATATATAAGGCATTGCTAAACACTTTATATTTTGACTTTGTTTAATATTTACAGCAGTCTTATTCCCATTTTATAGATGGGAAAACTGAGGCTCTGAGATTTGAGGTAACTTACCCAAGACCATATAGTTTCCAGGTCAATGTAAACAAATATGAAGGTTTCAGACACCTGCTGAAGGGATTACTGAGAGGTAACACAGGGAGTGGGACCTCAGAGGTAGGTGTGAGTACTCCCTTGCTGTAGCCAATGTGGACTTATCATTAACCAGAAATTCTGTGATCCTTTCCTGCCAAAAATCTAGACCTGTTCATCAAACCATTTACCTATCCTTTCTCTGTTCTCAGATAATCTTTTCCATGTTGAATTTGGACACCAAGTGATTTCCTCACTTTTAAATAATTTCTCTGTGGAGAGGTCACTTGAGTTACCTTTAAAAACCCAATACTGACCTACCAACTACCACTTAGCACACAGGGAATGCTTGTGGAGTTGGTGCAATGGGTTTTGAGTACTTTACAAAGATTTCCTCTAAGTAGTGAAGAGAAGTCATTTACTTCTCTGGTTGATATTGCTGGTGAATTCACTCTAATTCCACTTTCGTATTATAACCTTTTGGAAATTTCCCTAGGGCAAGGTACATTTGCCTCTTTTCATTGTTTCACAGTTAGAGTTAATGGGCAGTGACTGGCCTTAACAGTGTTCTGGCTGCTCATGTCCTTCTCTGAGTCACACACAATCAGCTAATGGGATAGGTTCTAGCATTTTATAAAGGTTCTTACCCACTGCTCTGACCACATTTCAGAATACATTCTTGGAGGATAGGAAAAATGGAAACACAGCAATTGAGATTGTTATCTTAAAAGCATGAGCACATTGTGTTTGGTGTTGGACCATAATCTAACTAATCATTTAAATAAAAAACAAATCAATATTTTTAGATTGCTTTGAATGTGTGCTCAAAGATTCTTATTTAAGAACGGTCTAGAACAGGGGTCAGGAACCTATGGCCCATGAGCCAGATGTGACTCTTTCGATGGCTACATCAGGCTCGCAGACAAATCTTTAATAAAAAAAATAATGTTAAAAGTATAAAACATTCTCATGTATTACAATCCATTCATTTCCTACCACTCATGTTTATGGTTGTGGGTGGCTGGAGCCAATTACAGCTGTCCTCTGGGACAACACCAAATTTTTATTGGATAATGCGTAAGGTACATGGGTCATTGTGAGGTCAGGAAGTAAACTTCCCTCCTTTTAATCAAGTAGTCAGCTAGCTAATTGCAGAAACTCTTTTGACGAAGAAGATGGCTAAAAGAAAAAAAGATGAGGAGTATTGTACTTTTCAGTAAGAATGGACAGAGGAATTTGCCTTTGTGGAGAGAGCAGGTTCTGTGGTGTGTCTAATATGCAATGATAAAATTGCATCAATGAAACGGTCAAATATAAAGCAGCACTTCAACACACGCCATACTACATTTGCATTGAAATATCCAGCGGGGGACATCAGGAAGAAAGCATGTCAAGAGCTACTGTGCAGAGTGCAAGTTAGTCAGCAGCAACTCCGTGTTTGGACCCAATAAGGTGACTGGAATTCGGCTAGCTTTGCTGGTGCTTTAGCAATTGTGAGAAACGGAAAGCCATTCACAGATGGAGAGTATGTTAAAACATTCATGCTTGATGTTGCCAATGAACTTTTTGATGACTTTTTGGATAAAGACAAGACAATCAAATGAATAAAAGACATGCCTTTGTTGGCAAGAACTGTTCACGATCGTACCATCATGATGGCAAATCAAATTGAGGCAACACAAATGAAGGACATAAATGCAAGACCATTCTTTTCTGTTTCTTTAGATGAGTCAGCAGACGTAGGCCATTTATCCCAGTTCAGCGTGATTGCAAGGTATGCTGTCTGTGACACAGTATGTGAGGCAAGTCTTGCTGTTTTGCCTATGAAAGAGACAACAAGGGGGGGGGGGATTTATTCCAGTCTTTCACTGAGTTCGCTAAAGAAAAAAATCTACTGATGGATAAACTTATTTTGGTGTGTACTGATGGTGCTCCGTGCATGGTGGGGAAAAACAGAGGATTCGTAGTGCTTCTTTGTGAACATGAAAAGAGACCCATCCTAAGTTTTCACTGCATCCTACATCAGGAGGCACTTTGTGCTCAGATGTGTGGCAAGCAGCTTGGTGAGGTGATGTCACTGGTCATTCAGTGGTCAACTTTATTGTTTCCTGAACTTTAAATGATCACCAGTTTAAAATACTGCTGGATGAAGTTGGGAATAATTATCCTGGTCTGCTTCTGCAAAGCAATGTGCGTTGGTTGTCAAGAGGGAAGGTGCTCAGCCATTTCGCGGCTTGTTTGAGCAAAATCCAGACTTTTCTTGAAATGAAATATGTTGAGTATCCTGAGTTAGCTAACACTGAGTGGCTCCTGAAGTTCTACTATCTTGTGGACATGACTGAACATCTGAACCAGCTCAATGAGAAAATGCCAGGTGTTGGAAATACAGTCTTATCCCTTCAACAAGCAGTGTTTTCATTTGAAAACAAGCTGGAACTCTTCATCACCGGCATTGAAACAAATTGTTTACCACACTTTGAAAAACTGGAGAGTTTAAAGATGCATGCACAGCAAGTGACACTGCTCAACATCTTGATCTCCAGCAGCTAGTGGGCTTCACATCTAATCTCCTGCAGTTATTAAAAGCATGCTTTGGAGAATTTTGTGAGCTCACTTGTCTTTTTAAGTTCATCACCCATCCACATGAGTTTGCAGTGGACAGCACTGACCTGAGTTACATCCCCGGTGTCTCTGCCAGAGATTTTAAGCTATAAGCTGCTGACCTGAAAGCCTCAGACATGTGAGTGAATAAGTTCAAGTCACTGAATGAAGATTTGGAAAGACTTGCATGACAGCAAGCAGAGTTGGTGAGCCAACTCAAGTGGGGAGAAATAAAAACTTCAACTTGCAGATCAGCTGATTGTTAAAACTTGGAATGCACTTCCCATCACATACCACACACTGCAGTGTGTGAGTATTGCTGTACTGACAATGTTTGGCTCTATGTTTTCATGTGAGCAGTCTTTCTCACATCAAAAGAACATTAAGACCAACCTACGATCACGTTTAATGGATGGAAGTCTCAATGCCTGCATGAAGCTTAACCTCACCACGTATCAACCAGACTACAAAGCCCTCAGCAAAACCATGCAGCACCAGAAGTCACATTAATGGTAAGAAGTACTTTATTCATCATTGGTTAGCAACAGCATAACAACATTATTAGAAAGAATTCAGAGACTTATTTTACTTTAAAAGTGTTGGTCTTATATAAAATGCACACATTTACTTGTATTTAGTGTTAAACATATTGTATGGCTCTCATGGAATTACATTTTAAAATATGTGGCGTTCATGGCTCTCTCAGCCAAAAAGGTTCCCGACCCCTGGTCTAGAAGTTAAAACTTTGTGATCAAATCCTTCTGTTATTAAGAGGATGAAGTAGTAGTATTGTTTTTCTTGTGTAGCACCAATTTTATATAAGTCAGGATGATTGAAGTGTTGCTGCTATAATGAACAGCACTGAAATCTTTGAGATGCATAACAAGAAAGGTTTGTTTCTTGCTTTGATGCATGCCCACTGAGGTTTGCTGGGGTTGTTCTGCTACAGTCACTCAGAGGTCCACATTGAGGGAGGCTTCATCTCAATGTATGCTTCCTTGATCATTGCAACAAACAAGCCTACACAGCTTCTTCCAGAAGTGACACTAGCTCATATCTCCCAGGCCAAAGCTAGTCACTTGTCTACATCTAAATTCAAAGAAGGGTAAACTCATCACGTATCTTGACGATAGAGAGCTGAGAATACTTAGTGAGTAGCACTAATGACCTTTATATCTTCTTTTTCCATCAACATTTTATCCTGAAAATTATAGATATAATGAATTGTTGAACAATCAGACACTGAAATAAACACCTAAATACCTTCCACACCTAGATTTAAGTTTTATTATATACTGTGCTCCATTCTCTCCCTCTCTTTCTCTGTACATGTGTGTCCTGTCCTCTCACCCTCTTTAATCTATGACTGCTGGAGACTGACAACCTCACTTACACCAAGCTTTTGTAGGAGCTACAAAAAGAGACTCTTCTTTCTTCTTGGTATGGTGCAGTATGAGAAAGTGATGCCAACACGTCCTCAGCCATTTTGCAGTTGTGAAGAGAGAGGTTGGAGACACCAAGCACCCACCATGTAAAGCATGAGGGTAAAGGCAACTAGGGAGAGATTAGATGAAAGAGAAATGGAGAAACTGGGTCCTTGATGGTATTTGAGTCTACCCTGAAATCAGCTTTACTTCTGGACTTTACATTTAGGTGAGAAAACAAATTGCTCTTTTTAATGCATGAGAATATAGATGAAAGACTGGAAGACAAACCCCCTATGAATGCCATGATATCTAGGTTGTGTGAAATGGAATTGGCCTGTGAGTGATAACTAATTGCATAAAACTCTCGTCTGTCTACCTTTCTCATGTATCATCACTAATTTCATAATAATACAAATAGTTATAATTTATATAAATAAAACTGTCCTTATCTAGGCCTGTGTGTTTTATATTTTTTAGGACACTTGAAATTTGAAGTGGCCAATACTCAAATGAGTATAAACCAAACATGGCTTACTTGACTAGCAAGTCTGGTGAGGTTTCATGCTTCAGGCACACTTGGCTGAATTTGGGGTTCAAATGGTGGTTCCATCATCCTACATGCAGATTCCTTCCTTGAGGGGAGGAAATGTGAGCCCTGCTGACTTCAGGCGCATTGTCCTAGTTAAGCCATTCCAGAGGAAGAGATACTTCTCTCTGCCATTGTTCATGAATGATCCCAGGGAATGAGTCTGCTCTAATAAATTGACCCTTCTGTATTGATTGCTATAGCAGAGAAATTCGGGAATCATTTTGTTTATGTGACCAGAGAAGGGAATGAACAGGATAACTGACCATTTATGGAACAGGTGGTAATGGTAGTTCCTGTCAGTTCCAGGAATAAGAATGCTGGGCAGAGAAAAGCAAGTGGGTCCACTCCATCCACCTACTCAGCCAACTAGTCAACAAAAAAACTGGACAGGCCTTTACAAAATGTCCATTATAGGTGCAGCAGTGAGCTAAGCCCTGTATGAAACTCCCAATTCAAGACAGTGTAAGGTCGAAAGTGCTAAGTAGAGTAAGAGATATAATTGAAGGGCTATGAATGTTTAGCAGAAGGAACTATTCCCTACAGATAGCAGAAATTGGGAATGAGATCTCCGAGGTAATAGTAGCAGGTGCTACAGGCACTTAAAAGACTAGGGCTTGATCCTCAGCTCCGCTAGTTATTAGCTGTGTAAAATTGTCACTCTGAACTCACTGTACTGCCTCCCAAATGAGAGGAAGATAGTATCTGCCTCATAGAGACATGGTGTGGATTTGAGGCGCGTGTGAGTGCTCACCATAACACCTGGCACGAAACAAAAGCTCAGTGAATGGCAGGCATCATGGTTTTGTTGTAATTGTTTTTAGAGCTTTATTTGAAAAGTTCCACCTGGAAAAGAAATGTGGCATTTTCAAGGACATATGGGAATGTGTGGAGGATACTGAAAGCTGGTGCGATTATAAAAACACCAGGACTGTGTCTATAGGAATGAGGCAGGAAGGAGTCCCTGTTTTTACATGATGGGCATTAGCTACATACAGTGGCAGCTGGGTTGTGTCATAAACAGTTGTGTGCCCAGGACTTTGTGTGTCCTGTTGAAGAGGATAAGGAGACAACTTAAAAAAATAGACATGAATTATAGGAAAAAGGACACTGAATCTGTTTTGGATTAGTGGAAACGAAATGGATGGAAACATTTGGTTGTTTGATCATAAGAGGAGCTATTAAAAAAGTTCCAGGTTTGTATATTCTTCAGAATGTTTCTTCTAGTAATAATGCAGAGAAGTCATGGTATAGGGAAAAAGATGTAATTTGGGCTTGGATGAACTGCCTTTGGTCTCGACTCCACTGAGTTCTCCATGTGGATGTGAGAGGGCTCACCTAGAGTTGTCAACTTCATTTTCCTCATCTGGAAATCAGGGTGAAGCTCTGCCTTCTTTGCAGGGTTTTGATGGGGGAAGGGAATCAGTGACACCTGGAAATATAAACTGTTAGCAGAATCATTAGCATGTGGGACAGTGCAGGGATGCAAAGAGAATGTGTGGCCAGGTCAAGACGGCACAAAGCACCATCGCACAGCGCGGGGCCTTTCTAATGATGGGATGTCCCAAACGCTGAAATTCACAGTCGTGTCTTTAGGGGACGACTACTATAAGGGTATTTCAACACTGTGTTTTTCATTTGAATGAAAGTCTAAAAAAAATGATGTAAATATGTTTTGAATCATCTGGTTCTCTTTACAGCTGGGTATTGCCAAGTGGTGCGAGTGCCCACATTTGCACTGGTGTTTACTGTAAGGTCAGTGGATAATGGGGAAAGGTCATGTGGGGAACTCAGGCCTGGGAACTTTGGCTAGGACCACCCACAACCAAGCGTGGCAAAAGAAACTTCCCAAGATCCCATTGGAAAAGAGCGACACCTCCGTCAGCCAGTGAGATTTCACCACGTCATATTAACTTGATCACCCTAGGGACCCTTTAAATATCTCTTGTGTGAGTCACATCTTGTGACTCCCCTAGCCTCTGTCCCCGGGGCTAGGGAACCTCGTCAAACAAGATGTGCTCTGTACTCAATAAAGCCTTTCATTATTCCACACTTCATGGCTCCAGCCCCTTCCTTCTTTCTCCACTGGAAAAAATACCTTACATTTTGGTAAAACCTGGGAGGAGTTGAAGTCCGTGAGGACCACTCCTCTTCCCTTCCCCTCTGAGAAAGAACCAGGATCTCCAACTTTCCACCCACTTCGGCGCATGGTGTGGTAAGTCCCCTGCCTCCAGTCTCCCCTCAGTTCTTTCTGCTGAGACTTCTAGTCCGGAAACCATAGCTACGTCAGGGACCTCTTTCTGTCCGAGTGCATGTGTGCCCGTGGAGACGTCCTGAGCACATCCACTTTCCCTATCCATCCGTGGCCAGAGACTAAGTTTTGGGATGCCAGTTCTCAACTCTGACCACTCCGAGGACTGAGGGCGGCCGTGGGGGCACAGGAATCTCCCTCCCTAAAGAAGAAGAAATTGTTCTTCTTCTCTGCTGTGGCCAGGCCACAGAACCCACTGGATTAGCCTCCTGAAGGGACTTTTGGTTTTAACACCCTCACCAATTTAACTATCACCAAAAAAGCTGGGAGCTGGTTGGAGATCCCTTATATACACGGCTTCTAGTTATTCGCGTGCCTGTCCTTAATCTCTGTGCTGCCTGTTCCACTACGCAGGCCCTTTTTCTGGCCAGAGAAACCTCACCTAAATCCTCTGCTCCAAATCTTTCCTCCTTCACCCAACCCCAACTCTCTCCCCCTCTTGCCTGACCCTCGGGGGCGGCCCTCTGTCAGGACTTCTCTCTGGTCCCTCTGCAGACCTCTTCGCTTGGGTCTTTTCCCTCCGAGAGCCCCCTTCTCTCCCTTAACAGGATCTTGTTTCTCATTCACCTGCAAATACCATTCTCTCTTTCTCCTTCCCTGCTGGTCAGGGGCCCCTCCCTTCTCCACTGTGTTCTTAAGCCCCTCCTCCGTCAGGCCATTCTCCACTTACTATTGGCTCTTACACCAGTTTGCAGGACGCCCAACCCCAATTTTCTTACAGGAAGTTCTGGCCCTGTCCTGCCTCTGGCTCCAGCATTTCTGGCCGGATTTGTGTGCCGGGCTCCCCACAAGCCCCCCCTCCTCTTATTCTCAACCCCCAAACCCCTATCCAGGACCTGTGAACACAGCATTTAAAGTTTTTAATGGTCCCAACTAGTAGAAACAGTCCAAGGCTGTTTGCCAGACCCGCATGCAGCAGAAGGTAATGCTCCAAACTAAGGCTGGTGGCAACCGTGAGGCCGGCAGAACAACGGGCAGGGCACAGGAAGTGTCCGACCCAAGTCCAAGCTGCAAAGAGAAATTTCACTAGCAGCTTGCTTCAAGTGTGGCAAGCAGGGTCACTGGTCCCAGCAGGGCTCCTGCCCGCAGCTGCCCACTGAGCCCTGCCCTGACTGCAAGCAGCCCGGTCACCGGCAGTGCGATTGCCCCTTTGGGCAGCAGGCTTTTCTTCAGTGTCTCCATGTGGAGGACGAGCTGCCTGAATGGGAGGCCAATCCAGCCAGATGGGCCCATCACTCAAACTCCTGGGACTGACACCCTGGACTCAGAGACCCTCATCAGCCTCACCAAAACCCAGGGTAATGCTACAAAAACTGGTAAGTCAATCTCATTTCTTGTGGACATGGAGGCTACCTTCTCTGTTTTGTCATCACACTCTGGACCTCTAGTTCCCTCACAGGTCTCGGTTATGGGAATGGATGGGACCCCTTCTTTTCCTCTTTGCACATCACTCCCGACATGCAGTTTTTCCGCCTTTGTACGCTACTCCTGACATGCAATTTTGCCTCAAGCTTGCCTCCATACAGGACCACTGGCAGTTGGAACCACTGGACTCCATCCATCTCTAGCTCACCAAAAGACTGGACCCTGCAGATCTCCCTATTACTCCTGTTTTTTGTTTTTTTTAAATCCTTACAGGACTGCATCTGCGAAGTTTCTCAACTCACGGCCAAACAGATGTTCCTCCTGTCACCCCTCAAAACCACCACCAACCAATTTCCCCCTCCCCATGATGCCCCTAATCAGCAGAAAGTAGCCAGACGAATAAATGGTGCCCCTATTCTATTTAACACAAAAGGTCAGAATGTAAGGTCGTGTATAATGGGGGATGGTCACGTGGGGAACTCAGGCCCAGGAACTTTGGCTAGGACCACCCAAAACCATGCACACCAAAAGAAACTTCCCAGAAACTCTTTGGAAAAGAGCGACACCTCTGTCAGCCAGTGAGATTTCACATCATATTAACTCGACCACCCTAGGGACCCTTTAAATATCTCTCACGCGGGTCATCCCTTGCGGCTTTCCTAGCCTCTGTCCCCGGGACCAGGGAACCTTGTTGGATGGGATGCGCTCTGTACTCAATAAAGCCTTTTATCATTCCACACTTTGTGGCTCCGGCCCCTTCTTTCTTTCTCGGCGGGGAAAAATACCTTACATTTATGACAGTGTTAGAGCCAGGAAAAACTATTCTAATTGACACCAGCTAAAGAGTTAAGGCAGACCTCGTATGTAAATTATGAGGTCCCAATAATGTAAATTATTATATGGCCTTTGCTGCCAAAGAAAGGCCATATAATATACTGGGGTTCTATATTAACAACTCAAGAAAATTTGCAAGTGATGACTTAGGATCAGCAAACAACATATGTCTCATTATTATTTAGAGTAAACTTTTAGTTTTCTTTGGATTTAATTTTTTGTAGTCATATGACATTTATATGTAAAAGAAATGTTTGCCTGGTTTTATATTGGTATATTATTAATATTATAATAAAATAAATATCACTATAACAGTTATTTAAATAAAGTTCAGGGATTGGTATGATTTTATTTTTTCATTAAAATAATCATATTGTATTTGTTTGAGAAATAGTAATATTAAATGTAAAACTTTGCACTTGAAATAAGTGCATAAAAAGATGCTTGATGTCATTAGTCACTGGGGAAATGCAAGTTAAAAACACAACAAGGTGTCACTACATTCTAACCAGAATTGTTAAAATTTAGAAGACTAAATCATACCAAGTGTTGGCAAAAAGTTGCAACAACTAGAACTCTCATATTCTCCTAACACGAATGTAAAATGGTGCAGCCACTTTGGAAAGCAATCTGGCAGTTTCTTAAAAAGTTAAATACAGATAATATGTAACCCAGACATTCCAATGCTAGGTATTTACCAAAGAGAAATGAAAGCACATATTCATATAAGTATATAAAAGTGCTATTTGTAATAGTCTCAAACTGAAAACAATTCAATTTTCATCTGCAGGTGAATTGTGATATATCCATACAATGGAATATTACTCAGAAATAAAAAGGAGTAAATCACTGATATTCTTAACAACAGGGAGGAATCTCAAAAGCAACATGCTGAGAGGCCCTGGCCAGTTAGTTCACTCAGTTAGAGTGTCATTCTGAAACACCAAGGTTGTGGGTTTGATCCCAGCTCAGGGCACACATGGGAAGCAACCAATAGATGCACAATTAAATGGAACAACAAATGAATGATTCTCTCTCTTTCTCTCCCTCTTCCCTCTCTTTGTCTCTCACAAAATCAATCAATAAAAAAATCAATATGCTGAGTAAAAGAAAACAGCCAAAAAGGGCACACAGTCTGGCCCTATTTATATAAAACTCTAGAAAAGTGCAAACCAAGGTGTAATGACAGAAAGGTAGCGAGTGGTTTCCTGGTGTGGAGTGGGGATGGGGACAGAGTCTCAGAAAGCTTTTATTGGGGATGAAAAGAGGCATTTTCTTCATTGTGGTGATGATTTCACAGATGTAGACATATTTTAAAAATCACCAAGTCAGGCCCTGGCTGGTTGGCTCAGTGGTAGAGCATCGACATGGCGTGCGGGAGTCCCGGGTTCAATTCCCGGCCAGGACATACAGGAGAAGCGCCCATCTGCTTCTCCACCCCTCACCCTTTCCTTCATCTCTGTCTCTCTCTTCCCCTCCTGCAGCCAAGGCTCCATTGGAGCAAAGTTGGCCCCGGGCGCTGGGGATGGCTCTGTGGCCTCTGCCTCAGGCGCTAGAATGGCTCTGGTGGCAACAGAGCAACGCCCCAGATGGGCAGAGCATAGCCCCCTGGTGGGCATGCTGGGTGGATCCCGGTCGGGCGCATGCGGGAGTCTGTCTGACTGCCTCCCCGTTTCCAACTTCAGAAAAATACACACACACAAAAAAATCATCAAGTCATACCCTTTAAATGTGAGCAGTCTATTTATGTCAATTGTACTTCAATAAAGCTGTTACAAAATAAAAACACTCTTAGTCAAATCTTGCTATCAAACAGACTTGGTTTTGGATCCCAGACTTGCCTCTCATTGATAGTGTTAACTTGAGCAATTACTTCAGTTTTAAAGTGTCAAATGTGAAATGAATATAAGGACACCTACCCCAGAAGTTGTCTTAGAGTCAAGTGAAATATATGTGCTTTTTAGTAAAGTACTTGGTACACAGTAAGTCCCCAATAAGTAGCAGGTGTCCTTTAGTGGGAACTTTACCTGGCAGAAAGCAGTCTGGGTTGTATGTATAGACATCTATTCTCAGGTTTCTGGGGATCACAGTACATTCTGTGCACTTATAATATGTGAACACGTCAAGAAAAACATGCTATCCTTTCCTAAAAATCTTGTATGTGTAGTTACTGATAACAAAAGCACCTCCTGTCCAGGCTGCATCCTACATTAGTGAGATCAGAATCTCTGGGTGTGAGAACCAGGCATCAGTATTTGAACAGCTCCATGATGACTCAAATGTATGGGGGCATTTGAGAACCAGGCCTCTAGTGCTGTGCTCCTCAAGGTGCCTTCCTTTGACCAGCAGCATGACATCACATGGGAGGTTCTTAGCAACTCCAGCAGCGCAGGCCCAACTCCAGATCTGCTGAATCAGAGGCTGGGTTTAGTAAGAACCTAAGGGGTTTTGTGTGCACGTCAAAGACTGAGAAGCACCAAGAGGAATAATAAATGGAGGGTTTTTTCTTCTTGCAATACTCTGCAAATTTTTGAGTGTGATGTGATAACATAATATCCCATTTTAAGTCTTATTGGGAGGCATCAAGGAGATCAGAAGATTATATCCCAGAAAGAGAGAGAAAGAGTGAAAGGGAGAGAGAAGCAAGTCAGAGAAAAACTTGAGAGAGAAGGTGCTTACTTCTCAGAACAGAAGGCCCTCAATTAGCCCTTTGTAAAATGATAATTTGGGGTAATTGGGGACAAATTGAGCTCAACAGAAATTATGTATTTATATACTGACCAAGAAGCTCCATTTATATGGTTCATTTTCCAAATGTTTCAATAAATACTTAATAAATTATTTTCAGAAACTTGATTTGATGGGCCATTTTTCAGTTCAATTAAAATTAACTAAACTAATTTGTGCAAAAGCTTTGGCTACATTGTCTTAATTAATGTAACCTTCACATTAAGCCTATGATATAGTTACCATTGGGAAATCCATTTTGACAAATAAGGGTAGTGTGGCTTAGGGGGTTCAGTGATTTGCCCAAGGTCCTATACAGCTAGGACCCGACAGCAGAGGGCTTTGAGCCCCTGTCTATGCAGAGCAAAGCTCATATGTGTGTGCAGAGGCAGAAAGGTGAAGAGCTTGATTCTGGAGTTGCCTTACCTGAGTTTGAGTCTTGACTCAATGTTGAATAGGAAAATAAATCAATGAGTGACTTAGCTGAACATAACATTGCTGTGCGGTGGGGAAAAGGTCCAGAATGCTCCAGAAGACTAGCAGAGATGAGGGCAGCCTGGTGGCACTCAACCCCTAACACAGAAGTTTGGGAGTAAGGTCTGAGGTAGCCATTGGGAATGGGGGGTGGGAGTGTAGATAGGAAGGATGGAGTTGCTGGGGAGATGAAGGTGTAGGTCATGAAATACACCCGCATGACATCTTTGCACAAATTAAGCAATATATTCAATACATAATTAGCATGCCTGGCACATGTTCTGACATCTAATAGCACTTAAATGGTAACGATCACTAGACCCAAGAGCAAATCCATTATTACTAAACAAAAGTCTCTGTAGGAACCAGCTGCCTCATCTATTGTTGTACTATATCTCCTTTATCCTTTTGTTTAAATGAAAGGAGGGGAGAGACAGACTCCCGCATGCACCCTTGACTGGGACCCATCCAGTAATCTCCGTCTGGGGTCCATGCTCAAATCAACCGAGCTATCCTTAGCTCCCAGGGCTGAAGCTTGAACCACCCAAGCCACTGGCTATGGGAGGGGAAGAGGGAGAGAAGGGGGAGAAGAAGGGTAAGAGAATCAGATGGTCGCTTCTCATGTGCTTTGACGGGGGTTGAACTCAAATGTGTGCATGCCGGGCTGGTGCTCTATCCACTGAGCAAATGGCCAGAGCCATGTCTTCCTTTTCTAAAGGGATTTACTTCAACTGGAAGCCCAGCCCCACCCAGCCCCATCCTAAAGCTCTAGTTCAAAGATTGTGTAATACTTCTTTGCAATTACTCTTCTGTATTATTTTCTTTATCTAACCTAATTTTTAATATCACTTAATTAAAAAATATATAGTTTAATTAAACAAGAGATTTTGTAGGAAAATGGAAAGAAAATAAGGAAAACATAATATATGACTCCAATCTTTTATTGTTTAATATTTAAATAATGGGCAATATGTTACCATTATAAATAATGTTGACATAACCATTGTTACCTGTAAACCTTTGTGCATATCCTTTATTTCATGAGTATATTTGCAAGCAGAACCAACAAAGCTATATGTCACCAGTGTTGCTTGAAATTCTACCACTAAGTTCAAGATGTGAACCCTTCACCTTGGCTGGTTAGCTCTGTTGGTTAGAGCATTGTCCCCATATACCATGGTTATAGGTCACATACAAGAATCAACCAATTAATGCATGAATAAGTGGAATGAAAAATCAATGTTTTTCTCTCCCTCCCTTCCTTTCTCTCTAAAATCAATTAAACAACAATAACAGCAACAACAAAAAACCCAGGTAGAAACTTTAGTCTGTCATGGAGGGAAAGGCTGCTTGTGTGGTGAATTCTGCCCCTCCTGACTTACACCAAGTCCCCTGAGATTGTGTCTGTTCTCAAGTGTCTCAGTGATAATACTGCAGAATGGAATTTGGGAAACTAACCTAATAAAAATGCCTGAGGACTGCATTTTCAATTCTGTAGGTTTTTTCCCCCATGGTTTTGCTGCATAGCTGCCTAGACCCAAGGTCTAAAAAACCATTAGGGACTATGATCTCTATTGAGCATAAAAGCTTCTTCACTCTTTAAGAGAACTTGTATTAATATTTTAGGTATCTTTTTTTTCACAGCTTGAATCCTGGAAACTTGCATCATTTTACCATCAACGAGGACAAACTAGTCCAAACTGGTTACTCTATTGGAAAGAGCACAGTATGACAGAAATCAGATCAAAGCCAACTGATTATACTGATTGTAGCAAATTTTTTTCTCTAAAAGCAAAGTGACAATTTTAAAGAAAATTAGTTCTTTTTACTAAAAGAAAAGAAGGACATAGAAGAATATTGCAGGGTTTGACGTTGGAAAACCTCACCTCTGCCAATCAAGACAACATGATATCTAACAGATGAGTCCTGGCAAGCTGAGAAGCAGCCACGCATTTTGGAGGTCCTAAATCAGCTTGGTTATAAGGACCCCGAATCATTTGTGCTGCATTCAAATTACTTAGGAGAAAGGAGAGAGAGGGAAACATGGCTGCTAACTTGAAAACTAAGGATTTAAAATATTCTCCAAGTGGCTTCTAGGGGAATTCCACAGCTTGTATGTAATAGTAACTCCAGTTTTGTGGCTCAAAATAGACCTCTGGCCTCAAAACTCAACAGCCTTGTGTTTTTAAAGGCTCTTCTCTGTCCAGCAACAAAGGGAAGCACTCTAACCACATCGCAAAATAGAATTCCTGTAGTCAGCCCTTTGTTTATAGTACTTGGCTAGCAATGATCTTTTTCGCATGATCTTGGTAAAATACTTTTGTGGAAAACCTGAAACTAAAAATATGTTTGAGACGGAAACCTAATTTCATTTTGTTACATGGGAAGACTTATATAGCCACTTCACAAAAAAGGATAACCAAATAGACAATTAATATTTGAAAGTTGTTGAAAGGTGCCCAACATCATAAATTATTATAGAAATTCAAATTAAAACCACAATGAAATACCACTACAAATTTACCAAATTGGCTAAAATTGACTATGTTGGAAAACTTAATGCATGCATGTATTTGTATAATGTATGAACAAAGGAATGTGTTCATATGTGCACCAAAAGGCTGATATAAGAATGTTCATAGAAGCACTGTTTTTATCTTTTCCTTCCACAGGTCCCACATGGGGATTTTAATATTTTTTTTTTCACTTACAGTACGGTTATAGTGAATAGATGTGCATTCTTTTAAAAATACATACCTTCTAGTTTTCAAAAGTATTTTTTGTCTCAATATTGCCTAACCTGTAAAAGTATTTGACATAAAAATGTATAACTTTTGGGGTACGATGTCGTTTTAACGTTTATATTGTTTTCTATGAAACTTCTGGTTATTATGTTTTTGCTTTTTTTGGCAGGTTTGTGTGTGAGACTGTTAACACATCCCTTTAGTTGATAGCACAATAATATGTAAGTCCATATGATACCTATAATAAAAGATAAACTATAAAACACACTGTTCCCCATTTGGAGCTCATGGAATATGCTATGTTTAAAAATTGATAATATTTAGGTACTTTAGTAATTCATAGTTTTTTTTACTTCCAAGGTTTTGGGGGCAGTATAGCTGCTAGAAAATTTCTTAGTGTTAGAGCTATACAAGAACTACTCGAAAATGACAAACTTTTTGACCAATTAGAAAAAGAAACCATTGATATAGTTGAACTGCCTCCCAATAACATGGATACAGTATCAGATTGTGAAGACCTTGATGAAAATATGTTAGAAGACACTCTCCCACAGGACGTTCCCAGTCAATTAGAAGTACATTCTAGTGCCGTAGAAAACATCCCATCATCTACACAAAAAACATGTAAAGTATTGCCGAAGAGTGGGAAAAAACAGGACATAAACTTTTCCAGCAGTACATTACAGTATGATAATGTATCTGCACTGAAATAAAAAATGACTCAACATTTGAAAAATAAATCACCTGTTGACATATTTGAAGAATTTTTAGATGAAGATTTGTTAAACTACATAGTAACCCAAAGTATAAGGTATGCAAGACAAAACAACAGACATAATTTTGACCTTTCAACAAATTGCCTTAGAAAGTTTATTGGAATATTTTTGTTACCTGGATACCATTCCTTACCACAGGAACAATTGTACTGGTGTGAGGATGAAGATCTGAATCTCACCTGTCTTAGAAACTGTATGCCAAAGCACAGGTTTTTAGAAATAAAAAGAAATTTGCATTTCAATGACAATAATTCCATAGTTGCTATGGAAAAGAAAGATAAACTATTTAAAGTTTGACCTGTGATTGACAAATTAATTCAAGTTTTAAAAAGTTTGGAATATTTGCTCAAAAGCTTTAGTCGATGAGCAAATGGTAAGATATTATGGACACCACTTCTTGAAACAATTTATAAGAGAAAAGCCAGTTGGGTTTGGTTTCAAACAATGGGCCATGTGCTGCTCTGAATCTGGGTACTGCTTTCATATGGATATTTATGAAGGAAAACGTGAAGAAGAACAAGTTGTGAGTGGTGTAGGAGCCTCTGTAATAATGAAGATGACATCTTTTCTGCAGTATCCATCAGAATATGAAGTATTTTTCGACAATTTCTTTCTTTCTTTCTTTTTTTATTTATTCATTTTTAGAGAGGAGAGAGAGAGACAGAAAGGGAGAGAGAGGAGAGACAGAGAGAGAGAACAGGGAGGAGCTGGAAGCATCAACTCCCATATGTGCCTTGACTAGGCAAGCCCAGGGTTTCAAACCAGCGACCTCAGCATTTCCAGGTCGGCGCTTTATCCACTATGCCACCACAGGTCAGGCTCGACAATTTCTTTACCAGCTTTGAATTATTGAGATTGAAAGAATGTAATATAAAGGCGACAGGAACAGCATGGTATAATAGAATGAATAAGTGTCCCTTGAAATCTGATAGCATTATGAAAAAAAGAAGAATGTGGAGCATACAATTACTTATGTTATGATAAAAATAATGACATTTTTGCATTGATTTGTAATGACAATAATTGTGTCAAAGTTATGTCAAATTATTTAGGAGTACTACCTTTAGAAAAAGTGAAAAGATATTCTAAGAAAGAAAAGAAAGAATGTCGAATGGATAGACCACACATTGTAGGGCAATATAACAAATATATGGGTGGTGTTGACAAGCTGGACTGGAATGTTCAAAAGTATCGCATTAAATTTAAAGGAAAGAAGTGGTATTTTCCTCTTTCTACAAATGCCATTGATGTTGCTGTTGTTAACGTCCATGCTCTCTATACTGCTTCGAATGAAAGCATCTCGTTATTAGACTTCAGAGGCAATATTTCAAGAACATAAATGAAAAAAGACTCATTATTCAATCCTAAAGTCACCGAAAGACCCAGTTCAAGCGCGACAAGGAAAAGCCGTGTACCTGAAGGTGTTAGATTTGATCCAAGTGGACATGCATTGGAAAGAACCTGTGAGGGAAAGCAAAGGAAATGTGCTGTATGTGGCACAAATGTGTGCAAGCAGTGTAGAAAATGTAATGTAGGACCATATATCAAATGCTTTCCTGTTTGGCATAGAACATGAGTTTGTCTTGTGTGTGTAATACTGGCTGTGCTTTCAAAATTTTTGTGACAGGGCGTTCCATGAGCCCCAAATGGGTATCAATAAAAAATGTTCAAAACCAACTGATTTTTTTTTTGTCTCAAATACAGACCCCTAAATTCCATTACCTACTTCCATTTTCAAAATACACCAAAAAAAATCATAAATATAAAATTTGCAGCTAATGGGTAATAGCTGCAAAATTAGAATCAACCCAAATTTTATCTGCAGTAGGAAGGATAAATAAGTTGTGTTTTATTTACACAGAAATGGAAAAGAACAAACTACCATGCATGTGCCAGCATGGATGAATCTCGGAGCAATGCTGGGCAAACCAGCAGACATGGAGTGGAAACTGGGTGGTTTGGTTGTACACATTCAAAGCAGGCTATGATGATCAAAGAAGGTAGAGGTTAAGACAGTGGCTGGGAGGGAACAGGAGAGGGGTTTCTAGAATGCTGGTCATGTTTTCTTTCTTGTCTGATTACATGAGTGTGGACAATTTATAAACATTCACTGAGCCACACACATATATATTGGCCACTTTTCTGTACCTATGTACAGAAATTATTTACCTTCAACGAAATTATTTACTAAAAAAAGGTCACAAAGAGAGAGATGTTTGGTAAATAAATGGGCTATCTCATGTCATTAGGCAAAGAAAAAGAATGTGATTTATTCAAGGACAATGGGTTTTATAAATACATCTTATTTTGTTCACCGAATGTGAAATGAAAATTTGTGAGTAAACATTTTGCTAAATTGAATCTTGCTCTTTAAGGAGATCCTGTGATGAATCATTTTGAGAAGGTCTTGGCTCTCTAATTCATCATGTCTGTGAATTAAGACATTTATTCATTAAGCTTACTCCCAGAGAGGAGAACCTGAACTGCTTCAAATCTGGGCCATTTGCTGTTGTTGTTCTGTATTTATGTGTGCATGTATGTATGCGTGCGTGTATGTATGTATGTATTTAAGTTAAATTATATTCTCAGATAGCATCTACATTCACCACTGTATTAATTTCCTAGGGCTGCCATAACAAATTACTATAAACTGGGAGCTTTAAACAATGAAAATGTATTCTGTCATTGTTCTGGAGATCAGAAGTCTGAAATCGAAGTTTTGGTGGGGCTCTGCTTCCTTATGAGGGCTCTAGAGGAGAATCCTTGACCTTTCCAACTTCTGCTGGCTCCAGGCATTTCTTGGCTTGTGGCAACATACCTCCAGTCTGTCTCTGTGTCTTCACACAGCTTTGCCCTCTTGTTGCTCTGTGATATTTCCTGTTAGAAGAAAGAGGGCATGCCCTATTACCAGGATGGTTTTGTAATCTTGTCTACATGGATGAGGAGCTCCCAAGAACCTCGTCTCTTAGGATTGATTTTTCCTTCTAGTCACTTCACATTTTTGAGCCTCTACTAGAATGCTTGACATTACTCCAGTCACAGAAGACAAAGAACTTAACCACCAATGTTAGTATATGAGTCAGTGCCAGTATTTTTATCATCTAATCGTCTCCATAATCCTGTCATATTATAGATGTTTCAACAGCAGAACAGAGTGTTTAAGTAACTTTATCAAATTCACACAGTTAGAGTGACTGAGCTCAGGTCTACTGCTCCCCAAAACAGATGACCACTCTTAAAACTATTCCAGCCAGTAGTAAACATTCATTTCATGCTCATTACTGACCAGGCCCTGAATAAGACAATAGGGCACAGAGATGACTGAAACATGGGCCCTGAGCTGAGAAGCTCATGGCTCATATACCAACTCAAACCAGAGCACTAATGGCAAACCATTTATTTGACAGATATGTAATGAAAGTCTGGGACGTGCTGGGAATGGTTTTCAGTGTGGTGAGTTGTTGGTGAACATGACACATAAGATCCCTGCTGTCTGGGAGCTTATAGTCTAGTGAGGAAAAGAGAAGGACAATAAGTAAACAAAGAGGCATTAAGATATGTCAGCATTGTGATAAATACAGGGGCAAGAAAAAGTATGTTTTCAGTTGTGAGAACATGAAACACAAAGTTAATAAAGCTATTGTAATAGTCATAACCTGCAAGTCTTTCTCCATATGACAACTGTAGAGGAATGCAGAAGAGTGAGGAGACCAGTAAGCAAGCATAAAACATAATGATAATGCATAAAGGAAATGAACTGGTAAATCAATAGAAATTCAGCAACACCCCATTACAAGTAGTAATTGAGCAATGACCTTTGAGAGCAGAACCCAATATAGGCACTTGTGGTGGGAGAGCCTACTGGTTAGATTATAAGACTCTATATAAATCCTAGCAAAGCTCCTCATGACTTGGGTGACCCCAGGCAAGTTATTAAAAAGCTCATCTGTAAAATAGGGATAATCATAATCCCCACTTTGGAGGGTTGTTTTACAAATGGACTTAACTTGGCACAGTGCCTGGCACATAAGCCTCAACAAAGGTTAGGACTCAGGATGTATGCAATATGGTTGAGAAGGGGCTGGGGTGGTAAGGAGCTGCTAAACTTTTCTGCCTCCCCTGGCTCATGAATACCACTGTGCATTTGAACCACTTCCTGCACAGAAGGCTGGACCTCATCGTAAGCTCACACTCAGTGTAGGAAGATAATGCCTGACCACGAGGGAAGATGGATGCAGTGTGTGTTCCTACTTAGAATCCTGCTTTTACCCCTCCTGACAGTTTATAGCCTTCCATCCAAGCTCTCTTCCTACCCTCTGCACACCGAGGCTGTTTCCTACCACCTCAAAGCTGCACACAGCCCAGTGGAGTCCTGCAGCCCATTGGCCAGTACTGTGCTGCACGCACAGGTGCTACTGGTGGCATCTCATTACACATCTAGGGGATGTTTGAATATTGACAGCAGTGACTGATCACATGATGCAGCACATATTGCAGAGCGATTTCTCTCTCTCCCCCTACAGTGATATGATAGATTTTATTCCCAGAGAGCTCTGTGTGCAAGATTTAGGTTTGCTTTCCCTGCTGTGCGTCTGGAATAAAGTCTTCACAATTTGCCGAAGCAAGTTCAGTGAATCATTTTTGCTGTCTGGTGCTCCTTGCTCCTCTGCAGGAGGATGCCATCTGATTTAGTAAATGTCACTCTCCTCTTCCATTCATCACTGGCCTCAGACACACCGCCAGGCGGTGATACTCAGCTACAGATGTCCCTATCAGCCCGTTACAGTAGCCTTTCCCCAAAGTAGCCTTTCAGATAGGAGATTGTCCTTCTGCAACACGCCAGGGTCACTCTGTGGGACCAATACAGAAGCATCAGCTCTGGGAAAAAGCCTATGTCCAGCTGATGATGGCTTTTGTCAAAATGCAGAATTTTTTTTTGTTGTTGAAAAGGTGAGCTATTTGGATTATTTGGAAAAAATGTTGACAGAGGTTAAAAATACTGATTTAGGAATGATGTGGTTTCTGTTTGAACCCACCACTTACTCTTTTGAAACTTTGGGCAAGTTGTTTAAGCTCTTTGATCCTCAATTTGTTCAACTGTAGAAATAACTTAATTTTGGGATGTGTTGAGGGTTATTACATGGTAGAAGTCATGCAGAGTGTGATGCCTGGCATCTAGTAAATGCTCAGTAAAGCTCATGGTTGTTAATGCTGTTATTGTTGCTGTGTTAGTCTTATCATGATGTTATTTTCCACCAGGCTAGTGGTTAGCCCAACTTTGTTTTTTGTTTGTTTGTTTTTAGCTTTGCTCTCCTGGAGAGGTTAAGGGAGAGGATCCTTTAGAAGTTCCAATTTGCTCCATCTGGGCTGAATATCAGGGGAAATTATTCCATCGTGGAGGCAACACACTGTTATGTTAAAAAAAACGGTGGGGGGAGCACTGGACTTAGAGCCACAAAACTTGATGTTGAAGTAAAACTTCTCAACTAACTACCTGCTGGGATTTAGGCCCGATCCTCAGCCTTTGAACGTTCCCTTCCCCTTAGGCCCCTTCCAATGGGTGCTGTGAAAATGAAAAATAATGTATTAGGCCTATTATTGCATCATCTACAATTTATTGAGTGCAGAGTATAACTCAAGCAGTTGCTGAGTTCTTTACAAATGTCAACTTATCTAATGATCTTAACAATCCTGTCAGATAGACATTATTATCTCCAGCTGAAGGTGACTTCAAAGCCTTCTGTTTAATCACTCACAGTCTGGTCAAATGAGATCATGTCTCTAAAAATAAAAAAACTCTCTTTCTAAAAATATCTTTTTCTTAGAAAAAGATTTCTCAAAACTCTTTTGTTGTCCTGACTCCTTCACCTCCACTTAGAGGCCTTTGAAGTCTGGCCCAGGTTACGTTTCTGTCTTCGTGTCCTGTCTGTAGCTGGGAGTCTGTGCCCCCAATAGCCATGGTTTCATCACCATTTCCCAGAATGCTCCGTTCTCACACAGGCCTCTGAGTCTGTTCCCTCTGACTGTAATGTTCTTCCCTGTCTACTTACTTACTTGGGGAACTATTGCTCTTCCTTTAGGCTCCAGATAGTTGACCTCCATGATTCGTGACTGACTTCTCACATAGAGCCTGTCACCTTGTCCTTTATGTTTTCAAGGCACCCTGCGCAAGGTTCTCACACAATTCACATCAAAACCTTCCAGGGTTGTTTGTGAGAGTCTGTGGTTGTCTCTGTTCAAATACTGCTCAGTAAACTTTGGACTGCCAGCTCCAAACACAGTGCCTGGCATAAAGCACCTGCTTACCTCCTGCTCAGGGACTGAATGAATGAATGTGCCTGGTGCAGTTTCTCCCCCTTTGCCTCCGTGACCTTCCCAACCTCACTTGTGATGAGGAAGAGGTTTTTGCTCAGTAATGTGTTAGCACTATAACGTGAGCTAGGACAGGAGACTCATATTATTTAGGGAAGATTGGCTTGCCTTATAGCTACTCCTCTCTGATGCAAAGAACACAGGTGAACTGCTCTGGTTGGGGCGAGGGCCAGGAAACACTCGGCACTATATGTACCACAAGCTCACATTCAGCCCCAAATTCCACATCAATAAATTTATCCTCAGAATGTAATCAATACCAGAGAAAATATTTTATCTTTCTGATGTTCATTGTTATGTTTTATAAAATAGGAAACAATTTATGTATAAAAAATCTAAATGCCTCACAATGTGGAACTGGTTGAATAATTTTTTTGCAGTTCTGTATAATAGAATTTAAACTATTCATTAAAAATAACATTATAAATGAACATCCTGATATGGAAAAAATATATTAATATGTAGAGTAAGAAAGCTGATTACACAATATAGGTATAACATGATCCCTTATTTATAAAAATATATTATGTATAATTTTATATTTATTTTAAATTTTTGTCATATATGCTGTACAAATATATTTATGCATGTGCTTGTGCATGTGTGTATGTTTGCATGTGATGCACTTAGGAAAAGATCTATAAAGCTACATACCAAGGTGTTCACAGTGCTTCTCTCTGGTTGGTGGAATTATAGCAAACATTTTTGTAATAAAAATATTCTGATATTTTTTATTTTATATTTAATATTATAATATATTTCTTTCCATAGCAATTTTCAGTAAGGTTTTTGTTTCTAATGTTTCCATGACATTAAAACAAAAATTTTCTTCCAAAGTGAGACAGTGATGTGATGCTGGCTGCAACTGCTCAGTCTCCTCTGTTGTACGTGACAAACTATTCTGCAAGTGACATCTTTTGGACAATTCACAATTGGATTCTTACTACAGACAGAAGGTCAGAGTGAATTGTACTGTAATTGCTTCTTTAAGTGGATTTTATGTTGAGAGTTCTGACTGATTTATGTTTGAAATCAGGCTTTCAAAAAAGTTTCACAAATAGATTAGCAGACAGAAATGGTTAACCCATTGTGGCCCCAGACAACATATTATAATGAGACATTTAAAATAAAGATGATGCAAAACTGTTTGATTGCAGGAAAGTTTCCATCTGCAAAGTTAATGTAATTATATAAACCAAATCTCATATGGTTTTTCTGGTCACCAAATTCCTCTGGTACTTAGGATCCTTCCTTCACTTGCTTATTCATTGTCTTATATTTTTCCTTTTTTATTGTTTGAAACAAATTCTGTTTTCCTCACCCATTGTGATTTTTTTAATGTAAGGATATGCCTTATACTTTGCTTTCTGAGCAAACGGTAATGCTCTAGGGCAGGGGTCAGGAACCTTTTCGGCTGAGAGAGCCATGAATGCTACATATTGTAAAATGTAATTCCATGAGAGCCATACAACGACCCGTGTACATTACGCATTATCCAATAAAAATTTGGTGTTGTCCCGGAGGACAGCTGTGATTGGCTCCAGCCACCCGCAACCATGAACATGAGCGGTAGGAAATGAATGGATTGTAATACATGAGAATGTTTTATATTTTTAACATTATTTTTATTAAAGATTTGTCTGTGAGCCAGATGTAGCCATCAAAAGAGCCACGTCTGGCTCACGAGCCATAGGTTCCCGACCCCTGCTCTAGGGACTAATGAGTAAAAGCTAGCATACAGGATTCTTGACCTCTTTTTAGTATTTCAAAATGTCAACTGGATATGCTATATTTTTCATCATACGGCCAGCTAGGCCAACCAAAATATAAATTTATTTCCTCTTGTCTGCAACTATATGAATATTAATATTAGTTATATATTGTTTTCCAGATGTACCAATTGGTTGCTGAATCCACTAAAGAAATATTTGGGATGTGTGGGAGGACCAGTTATCAAAGTCATATGGTTTGATAATGAAAGAATTGCAAATCATTGGCTGAGGACATAAACATAATGTTAATGTTTAATATATATTAGTAGGCTTTGGTAGGGGACTCTATTTCATTGAAATAAGTTATTTAATTTTCTCTTATGAGAGAGACAGAGAGAGGGATAGATAGGGACAGACAGATAGGAAGGGAGAGAGAGGAGAAGTGTCAGTTCTTTTTTGTGGCACCCTAGTTGTTCATTGACTGCTTTCTCATATGTATCTTGACCAGCGGGCTACAGTAGAGCAAGTGACTCCTTGCTTGACTCAGCAACCTTGGGCTCAAGCCAGCGACCAAGGGGTCATGTCTATGTTCCCATGCCAGTGACTCCATGCTCAGGCTGGTGAGCCTGCAATCAAGATGGATGAGCCCATGCTCAAACTGATGATCTCAGGGTTTCAAACCTGGGTCCTCCCTGTCCCAGTCCAATGTTCTATCCACTGCACCACTGCCTGGTCAGGCAGTTATTCAATTTTTTGATATCAAATCATGCAGATCAAAAAGCAGGTATTGACTGAGATTTTCAATTCTGCTTGTTTGTTTTGAGAGAGTGGTTTCCATAAGTTGCATCAGAATCACCTGGGGAACTTATAGCACAGATTCTCTGGCTTTTTTCTTCTCTACTCTATGATTCAGATTTGGTGGTCTCTGGAAAGCCTGGGAGTCTGAAATTTTAACAAGCTCCCAGGTAATCATTATGCACAATTAAATTTAAAACCTGCTAATGTAGATCAACATTAAGTAACTCTAAAACAAACTAATCATAGTTAGACTTAGAGTTTCTTTTTAAGTCTATGAAACAATAAGGATGCCTACAGGTATTTTATCTTGAATGATTGCTAGAATGTTCTAGCTCTTGCTGGCTTTTCTTTCTCTCTGATCTTATCCCAAGGATAGCTTCTGAATAAAATGTGAAGATTGTGTTATCTGCTATGAGGTTAAAGGGAAACTCTGTTGATGACATAACTCTTTTCCCTCTGGATTAAAAAATGAGTAGGATTGGCCCTGGCCGGTTGGCTCAGTGTTGGCCTGGCGTGCAGGAGCCCCGGGTTTAATTCCTGGCCAGGGCACACAGGAGAAGCGCCCATCTGCTTCTCCACCCCTCCCCCTCTCCTTCCTCTCTGTCTCTCTCTTCCCCTCCCGCAGCCAAGGCTCCATTGGAGCAAAGTTGGCCCGGGCGCTGAGGATGGCTCCATGGCCGCTGCCTCAGGCGCTAGAATGGCTCTGGTTGCAACAGAGCAACGCCCCAGATGAGCAGAGCATTGCCCCCTGGTGGGCATGCCGGCTGAATCTTGGTCGGACGCATGAGGGAGTCTGTCTGACTGCCTCCCTGTTTCCAACTTCAGAAAAAAAAAAAAGATGAGTAAGCTCTAAAGGCAATTGAGAAAAAGAAAAAAATTAACTAGATGTCCTTAGTGTGAATTCTTAATTCAGTAAGAAAAAAAAGGTATAATTTGCTTCTAGATCATACTCTATTAGACACTCATAACCTAACAATTGTTTTCCTCCCCTTATAATATTATTTGTTTTTCCAACAGTATAGCCAAGTCAGAGTGTTGTCCTCACAGGGTTTAAATGCAGGATGTTTTTCCTGTGTGGAAATAAAACCCCTAATAATGTTTGATTTATTGTAATAATGAAGAGAGAAGTCCTACTGTTGTAAAGAAAGTTATAAATAGCTACCTAGATCATCAAAACCAATATAATTTAATACAAATATAGCCTCAAATAAGTTGAAAATAAACACATGGAAATCCATGTAAAAGAATATAATTGGAGTAAAGACATTTTTTAGAAGAATAATTACACTTAAAATGTTCAAGATACACTGCTAAGTTATATAAACAATCTAAACTATATATTAGCATGAACTGAAATTTGGGGGAACCCAAACAGAAAAATAAATTCATTGTCAAGGAACATTCCAAAAATATTATTAGTGGTTAGCTGTGGATGGCATAATTATAGTCATTTTTATCTATCATGATAAAATATTTACAATATTTATCATATTATGTTTATTGTAATCTTTCATTTATTTTTTAAACTTACTACATAAAGTACATGAAAACTTTCTGATTGAAAACAAACCAATTTAAATATATATCTGCATACATAACATTCATTTATCCATACCTATACAAAGGTTTAAATCCCAAGTAAAGAATAACAATCAAATGGTGTCAAATGAGAAGGGAGCTAGAGGTTATGGCAGGCATTACCAGTGGCTTCAGTTCTTTCTCCCACAGAGCCCTGGCATCAAACTTCCTAACATCCAGCAATAACTAGAGGGTTCACAGGGAACACTCTATTGTCTTTGTGGTTTGTATCTAATTGGGAACAAACATAAAAAATAAAGTAGAGCCTGACCAGGCGGTAGTGCAATGAATAGAGCATCAGACTGGGATGTGGAGGACCCAGGTTCGAGACCCTGAGGTCGCCAGCTTGAGTGCGGGCTCATTTGGTTTGAGCAAGGCTCACCAGATTGAGCCCAAGGACGTTGGCTTGAGCAAGGGGTCATTCGGTCTGCTGTAGCCCCTCGGTCAAGGCCATTATGAGAAATCAATCAATGAACAACTAAGGAGCCACAACGAAGAATTGATGTTTCTCAACCCTCTCCCTTCCTGTCTGTCTGTCCCTATCTGTCCCTCTCTCTGACTCTCTCTGTCTCTGCCACAAAAATATAAAATAAAATTAAAAAAAAATAAAGTAGAAAGATTAGATTTCCAGTTCAAAATAACCAGAGAGGAGAAATATTACAAGACAGTCCATAATTAATTACCAAATGAATCAGAGGAGGAAGACATCAAGTTCTTTCCAGCATGTACCAGCTTTTCTGTGTGATAGCAAAAGACGTGGAAAAAAAATCTCTGCCTCCCGCTGGGTCAGATTCTGTTCACTCCTGGGTAATTAAGCTGACACGTTTCTAGTCAAACTGTAAACCTGAGCATGTCGTGTTGGAATCCATGGGAGTCCGAAAAGACCAGAGTAACAGGTTTTATTGAAAGGAAGAAAGGAACCCTGCCGGGCACTTCTCCAGGGAGAAGGGCACCAGTTACAGACTAAAGGGCGGATTTTATAGGGTTTGGGAGATCCTGAGGATATACTGAGTCAAAAGTTCTGGTACGTTCCCTTTTACGGTTTTACAGTTTTGGCTTCCTGGAACGCTCCTCTTTGGGTGGGTTGACCAGCTTTCTGGAACTCTTCTGCCTCAGCAGTGATTGTCCAGTAAGTAAGGGTGAGGTCAAGCAGTCAGGCGGAACAACCAAAGGGCAGTTGGAATTTCTGGTAAATTCATATATCTATCATGTTGGTTTCTCTGTCTGGGCCTTAATTTTCTTTTACTTTGCAGTGACTCAGGAGGCTTTGTAACCGAAACACAGACACAGGTCCGGCAGCCTGCCACAAGAGCCAAGCTCATGAGAGAGATGCTGGTGCAAAAGGAAAGAAGTTTCTTCACACGCTGCAACCTGGGAACATGGTGGACACCTGTCTCAGAAACTCTCTTCCCATCTTGCTCAATGGAGCAGTTCTTATAGGGAGAGAGAGGTAAGGGCTATTTTCTAATCAATTATCTTGCTAGCTTTTGGCACACGTGAGCCCTGTCCATTCATCTTTCTAGCTTTTGATAAGCTTGTTGTAAGAACCTTCCTCTGTGCCATTTTGGCCAGTGGGAGAGTCTCCTCTGGGCTCCCTGGCTGTCTATGGCAGGGGTTGGGAACCTTTTTGGCTGAGAGAGCCATGAACGCCACATATTTTAAAATGTAATTCCGTGAGAGCTACAACGACCCATGTACGTTATGCATTATCCAATAAAAATTTGGTGTTGTCCCGGAGGACAACTGTAATTGACTCCAGCCACCCGCAACCATGAACATGAGTGGTAGCAAATGAATGGATTGTAATACATGAGAATGTTTTATATTTTTAATGTTATTATTTTTTATTAAAGGTTTGTCTACGAGCCAGATGCAGCCACCAAAAGAGCCACATCTGGCTCAGGAGCCATAGGTTCCTGACCCCTGGTCTACGGTAACAGCTTTGCTATGAAAGGCTGTGGCAAATGTGACAATATGTACAAATTCTGAAATTTTTGGAGAAAAAGCATGAAGTTTACTTAAGTACTGTAAAAGCCCATTTAAAGGTTTTATTTTATTCCACATATCAAATGAGGGCCTCCCTCTGCTTCAGGTGTAATAAGGCATCTTTTTTACTCTACTCAGGAAGTTTTGAGGAACACATGGGTTGTTGCATAATAATTAAACTTAACTCCCTTTTAGGGTGTCTGTATTGCTTTTCATTTATATGCTGATTGAGTCATAGAACAGCCTAGGCATGCAGTGGTGGTGACAGTATAGTTTCCTGAGTGAATAAGTGAAAGTTTGTTGCTTCCCACAGCAGCAGAATATTTCATAATCCTTAAGACTACTTGCCAGATAGAGGAAGATTTTAAGGGCAGAGATGAATATACCATGTTATGCCATGATGTGGAATAGCATTTTCCAGGGCTGTGCCGGAGGTCAGAGCTGGGGATTCGTCCAGCTTGTTCCCTTAATAGTTATATGTTCTTGGGTGTTGTGAACCTCTGATTTTTTCCCCTGTCAAACTCGTTTCCCTTCTTAGAGAAACAGTACCCCAATTTTCATTTGAGTAACTGCTTTCTCTATTCAGGGCACATCCCTGATTGAAGGATGGGGCATGACTAGGTGTGGCCAATTGGAACTAGAGTGATTGAATGATAGATGGGCATATGCCCCAATCTTAGCCAATTACAGTGACTTTTGAGACTTTGCTAGAATTTTTAGAAAAGCAGAATTCTCTTTTATAAGGGAGGCCATTAGCCATGGCTCGATTGGAGCACATTGGCCCTGATCACTGAGGATGGCTCCATGGCCTCTGCCTTAGGCTCTAAGAAGAGCTCAGTTGCTGAGCAATGGAGCAATGCCCCAGATGGGTAGAGCATCGCTCCCTAGTGGGCTCTCCAGGTGGGTCCCCATCAGGGTGCTTGCAGGAGTCTGACTCTGCCTCCCCTCCTCTCACTGAATAAAGAAAAAACAAAACAAGGGAGGCTGCTAAACCTGTAGATGGGTGTCTTCTCACTGTTAGGAGCTCCTGCCTGGACACAAAGCCAAACGAGAAGAAAAACAATATAAAAGAAGAGAAACACATATTCCAGGCAAACATGATTTGATCACCTAAATTCAACCATTACCAAAACTATAAACATTCCACTCAGGGCCTCAGAGTTCCTCTGAGTCAGTAAGTTAGCCGAATTGCCTAAAATTTGACTTTTTTTCACTTTCTGCCAGTGTTCTAAGCAGTTGGGCAATTCCTCTTCAGGCCTTCAGGTTGATTCTCTTTAAAGGGTTAGGTATTTTTTTAAAATCTTTATTTTGCTTTCTGATTTTAAAAACAGTATATGTCTATTGTAAAATTATGCTGTTATAGAAAAAGATTATTAGGTCGTGTCCACACTACCATTATTAGGTTGCATCAGTGAATGGTCGTTGCATAACAAATCACAACTAAATGCAGTGACTTGAAATAAGAAGTGGTGATTGCTGCCCAGGACCCTAAATGTTAGTTGGGTAGCTCTGCTGATCTGAATCAAGCTTAGAAGCTCTTACTTGACATTATTTATGTGTCTGGGGGCAGCTGGATATTGGGCTGAGGGATGACTGGTCTAGGAGGGTCTCATTTGCAAATCTGGTGGTACTGGCTGTCAGGGCATTGGCAATGGGGTGTCAGGATTATATTTCCCATCACACAGCAGGCTAGCCTGAGGCTTGTTCATGGTGGCTGAGCAGGGCCTTCTAACATCCAGTGGAAGCCGACTGAGGCCCAGGCTTCTAACTGGCACCCTTGACTTCTGCTGCTTTCATCGGCTAACAAGTCACAGGCCAGCCAAGACTTAAAGGAAGGAGAAATTGACCCCACATTTTAGTGGGACAAGTTGCAAAATCACAAAAGTGGCATAAATCCAGGAAGAGGAAATAATTGGTGCTGTTTTATAATCATGACATAACTTTATTTTCTCAGAAATAATCACTGTTAATATTTTGAGATTCTGGATTTACCCAAAACACTCACTATTTTATATTTATTTATTTTTATATTGGAAAATACTGGTATGTATTTTTAAGAAAATATTTTTTGTTTTTATTTTGTGGTTATGTTTATAAAAAATTGGTATTATACGTATTGTCTTACAATTTATTGTTTTCAAACTTACAACATATCTTGCACATTTTGCCATTGCCTATGCATATCAACCTCTTCTAAAGAGACTGAATATAGATCATTTTCTTAGGTCTGACCTTCTGAGACTTTGGGGTTCTGTAGCTTATTATGAACAAACTTTTTTTTTAATCCTCAAGTTAATTTCCCCAAAGTGACAAGTAGCCTATTAGATTCCCAAACATCTACAAAGTTGAGCCTATAATCCTGACTGAGATTGTTGCCAGTGAAAATAGGGCTCTTTCACAGAGTTGCTGAGAAAGCATTCTGGGGAACCATGTATGGGAGGCTATTACTGAAGCTAGAGCAAACACAGAGGGCTATCCTGGGTTCGGCTCATCCAGCTGTGAAAGAAGTCCATCTTTATCTTCATCAAGTCCAGAACAAAGACCAGGGTCCACAAATTCTGTGCCCTTGGTTCAGTTCATATTAAAGCTCAGTCCAGTTTAGCTTTTGTTCCTGTCCAGCCAGCTAGATAGTCTCTATTCCTGGCTGCACTTTGGCTGGTGCTGCATTGCCTTGCCTGGGCTGGCACATGGAACCTGCCGAGTAGCTAGGGCCTTGAGGCTGCTATGGAGAGAGAATGCTGGAGGGTGGGTTACTGAGCAAGAGAGAGAGCTAGAGAGGGAGAGCTTTGTTAGGCTCTGATTATATTATCTTGGGCTTGGGAAGAACCAGGTGCCCTTTCAAACTAACCTATCAACTAACTTCTCAATTTTTTTGCAGGCTAGTCCTCTTTCTAACCAATCCATTGTCTAGATCCTCTGGGGTTCTATGTCCTTTTCTAATCTGATCCTTCTCCCAGGCTCAGCTCAGCTCTTTATGGTTGCCATCTTAGTTCCTACTGTGCATGCCTCAAAGTAGAAGAACCTCCCCCTGCACCATCTTGACGTCTACTTCACATGTGCTTAGCAGAGAGACACCCTCCACCCCCTCATAATCCAGTACCAGAGGGCTGGCTGTTTCCTAGCGAGATCCTTCCTCTCTACATGGGGGAAGGGAGGAGTGTTAATTCACTTGACAGGGCAATGTTATGCTAAAATGCAGCCTATGAATGCTGCATCTTCCTAATGAAGCAGGCTTATTATCTAGTTCAGCTCCCTAGTTTATTATGGTTAATAATATCTGATTCCCTTTGCTCCATCCTTTATTAATATCTAACTACCTATGTTAACAAATTATGTATCAATTTTGAGTGTTCAGTGATTTTACCTGTGCAGTTAGAAAATTACTTATTATCATTATTATTATTATTAATTATAATGATAATTACAAGACCAGGTCTGGTGAAATTCTAGCAATTGACTCTCATTAGCCCATGGCAGTATGTGCTGATTGTTCTGTAAGCACTGCTTGTCTTCTGATTTGTACCGACTCAGCAAATATGCTAAAATTGGGAGACAGAACCAACTACTAAGAATAGGTAACTCTGATGTAGTAAGATAAGTGCTCATTAAACGGACTCCACACCATTGAGTTTGAGCATGATGGGCTATGGTTTATTGGGCTCTGGATTTTTTCTGGCTTCTTGATTTTGAGAAATCGTGAAACCTTGAGAGCTGCTAATGCTTCCTCAAAGCATGCCCTCAGAGTTCTTAAGCAGCTTCTGCCTGAAGATGACGTTCTATAGTAATTGACTTTGGAAATCTTAATAGATCCTTTTTGTGTTATGATTAAGGCCTTTGGGAAATTTTAGTTAATAGATGTTAGCTAAAGTATGACAAGAAGTTATAGATCCTATAATAAGTGATCCATCTCTGAAATAGTTGTTTTCAAGCTTCTTTTTCCTTTAGCATAACCACAGTTTAGGTATCAGTTACATTGACAGAATTGATCAGACTAATGTGACATGAGTTAAGAGCAAGTAGACTTTTGTGTTTTCTCTTAGGCAGAATTTTTTTATTTTATTTTTATTAATTTTATTTTTTTAATGGGGCGACATCAATAAATCAGGATACATATATTCAAAGATAATAAGTCCAGGTTATCTTGTCGTTCAATTATGTTGCATACCCATCACCCAAAGTCAGATTGTCCTGTCACCTTCTATCTAGTTTTCTTTGTGCCCTTCCCCCTCTCCCTTTCCCTCTCCCTTTCCCCCCTCCCCCCTTAACCACCACACTCTTATCAATGTCTCTTAGTTTCACTTTTATGTCCCAACTATGTATGGAATAATGCAGTTCCTGTTTTTTTCTGATTTACTTATTTCACTTCATATAATGTTATCAAGATCCCACCATTTTGCTGTAAATGATCTGATGTCATCATTTCTTATGGCTGAGTAGTATTCCATAGTGTATATGTGCCACATCTTCTTTATCCAGTCATCTATTGACGGGCTTTTTGGTTGTTTCCATGTCCTGGCCACTGTGAACAATGCTGCAATGAACATGGGGCTGCATGTGTCTTTACGTTATCAATGTTTCTGAGTTTTGGGGGGTATAAACCCAGTAGAGGGATTGCTGGGTCATAAGGTAGTTCTATTTTCAGTTTTTTGAGGAACCACCATACTTTCTTCCATAATGGTTGTACTACTTGACATTCCCACCAACAGTGGATGAGGGTTCCTTTTTCTCCACAGCCTCTCCAACATTTGCTATTACCTGTCTTGCTAATAATAGCTAATAAAACAGGTGTGAGGAGGTATCTCATTGCAGTTTTGATTTGCATTTCTCTAATAACTAAAGAAGATGAGCATCTTTTCATATATCTGTTGGCCATTTGTACTTCCTCCTGGGAGAAGTGTCGGTTCATATCCTCTTCCCATTTTTTTATTGGATTGTTTGTTTGTTTGTTGTTGAGTTTTATGAGTTCTTTGTATATTTTGGATATTAGGCCCTTATCTGAGCTGTTGTTTGAAAATATCATTTCCCATTTAGTTGGCTTTCTGTTTATTTTGTTATCAGTTTCTCTTGCTGAGCAAAAACTTCTTAGTCTGATGTAGTCCCATTCATTAATTTTTGCCTTCACTTCTCTTGCCATTGGAGTCAAATTGATAAAATGCTCTTTAAAACCCAGGTCCATGAGTTTAGTACCTATGTCTTCTTCTATGTACTTTATTGTTTCAGGTCTTATGTTTAGATCTTTGATCCATTTTGAGTTAATTTTAGTACAGGGGGACAAACTGTAGTCCAGTTTCATTCTTTTGCATGTGGCTTTCCAGTTTTCCCAGCACCATTTATTGAAGAGGCTTTCTTTTCTCCATTGTATGTTCTTGGCCCCTTTATCAAAAATTATTTGACTATATATATGTGGTTTTATTTCTGGACTTTCTATTCTGTTCCATTGGTCTGAGTGTCTACTTTTCTGCCAATACCATGCTGTTTTGATTGTCATGGCCCTGTAATATAGTTTGAAGTCAGGTATTGTAATGCCCCCAGCTTCATTCTTTTTCTTTAGAATTGCTTTGGCTATTCGGGGTTTTTTATAGTTCCAAATAAATCTGATGATTTTTTGCTCTATTTCTTTAAAAAATGTCATTGGAATTTTGATGGGAATTGCATTAAATTTGTATATTGCTTTGGGTAATATGGCCATCTTGATTATATTTATTCTTCCTAACCAAGAACAAGGAATATTCTTCCATCTCATTATATCTTTTTCGATTTCTCTTAACAACGGTTTATAGTTTTTATTATATAAGTCCTTTACATTCTTTGTTATGTTTATTCCTAGGTATTTTATTTTTTTTGTTGCAATTGTGAAGGGGATTATTCTTTTGAGTTTCTTCTCAGTTGTTTCATTGTTGGCATATAGAAAGGCTATTGACTTCTGTATGTTAATTTTGTATCCTGCGACCTTACTATATTGGCTTATTGTTTCTAGTAGTCTTTTTGTGGATTCTTTGGGGTTTTTGATGTATAGGATCATATCATCTGCAAAAAGTGCTACCTTTACTTCTTCTTTTCCGATATGGATGCCTTTTATTTCTTTGTCTTGTCTGATTGCTCTGGCTAGAACCTCTAGTACCACATTAAATAACAGTGGAGAGAGTGGACAACCCTGTCTTGTTCCTGATTTAAGGGGGAAAGCCTTCAGTTTAGTGCCATTTAATATGATGTTAGCTGATGGTTTATCATATATGGCCTTTATCATGTTGAGATATTTTCCTTCTATGCCCATTTTGTTGAGAGTCTTAAACATAAAATTATGTTGTATTTTATTGAAAACCTTTTCTGCGTCAATTGATAAGATCATGTGGTTTTTGTTCTTTGTTTTGTTGATATGGTGTATTACGTTAACCGTTTTACGTATGTTGAACCATCCTTGAGATTCTGGGATGAATCCCACTTGATCATGATGTATTATTTTTTTAATATGTTGTTGTATTCAATTTGCTAGTATTTTGTTTAGTATTTTAGCATCTGTATTCATTAGAGATAATGGTCTGTAGTTTTCTGTTTTGTGCCATCCTTGCCTGGTTTTGGTATGAGGATTATGTTGGCCTCATAAAATGTGTTTGGAAGTATTGCTTCTTCTTCAATTTTTTGGAAGACTTTGAGTAGAATAGGAACCAAGTCTTCTTTGAATGTTTGATAAAATTCACTGGTATAGCCGTCAGGGCCTGGACTTTTATTTTTGGGGAGGTTTTAAATGGTTTTTTCTATTTCTTCTCTACTAATAGGTCTGTTTAGGCTTTCTGCTTCTTCTTGACTCAGTCTAGGAAGGTTGTATTGTTCTAGGAATTTATCCATTTCTTCTAGATTGTTGAATTTAGTGGCATAAAGTTTTTCATAGTATTCTACAATAATTCTTTGTATATCTACGGTGTCCGTGGTGATTTCTCCTCTTTCATTTTGGATTTTGTTTATATGAGTTCTTTCTCTTTTTTCCTTGGTAAGTCTTGCCAAGGGTTTGTCAATTTTGTTGATCTTTTCAAAGAACCAGTTCTTTGTTCTATTAATTTTTTCTATAGTTTTACTGTTCTCTATTTCATTTATTTCTGCTCTGATTTTTATTATCTCCTTTCTTCAGCTGGTTTTGGGTTGTCTTTGTTCTTCTTTTTCTAGTTCCTTAAGGTGTGAAGTTAAGTGGTTCACTTGGGCTCTCTCTTGTTTGTTCATATATGCCTAAAGTAATGTGAACTTCCCTCTTATCACTGCTTTTGCTGCAACCCATAGATTCTGATATGTCGTATTGTCATTTTCATTTGTCTCTACATATCTTTTGATCTCTGCACTTATTTCTTCTTTGACCCATTCATTTTATAAAAGTATGTTGTTTAGTTTCCACATTTTTGTGGGATTTTTTTCCTCTTTTTTGCAGTTGAATTCTAGTTTCAAGGCTTTATGATCAGAAAATATGCTTGGTACAACTTCGATTTTTCTGAATTTGCTGATGTTGTTTTTGTGGCCCAACATATGGTCAATTCTTGAGAATGATCCATGTTCACTGGAGAAAAAAGTATACTCAGTCACTTTGGGATGAAATGTCCTGTAGATGTCTATCATATCCAGGTGCTCTAGTGATTTGTTTAAGGCCACTATGTCTTTGTTGATTCTCTGTTTGGATGACCGATCTAGAGCCATCAGTGGTGTATTGAGGTCTCCAAGTATGATTGTATTTTTGTCAGCTTTTGTTTTAAGGTCAATAAGTAGCTGTCTTATATATTTTGGTGCTCCTTGGTTTGGTGCATATATATTAAGAATTGTTATGTCTTCTTGATTCAGTGTCCCCTTAGCCATTATGAAATGGCCATTTTTGCCTCTGAGTACTTTTGCTGTCTTGTAGTCAGCATTATCAGATATGAGTATTGCTACGCCTGCTTTTTTTTGGGTGTTATTTGCTTGGAGTATTGTTTTCCAGCCTTTCACTTTGAATTTGTTTTTATCCTTGTTACTTAGATGAGTTTCCTGCAGGCAGCATACAGTTGGATTTTCTTTTTTAATTCATTCTGCTACTCTGTGCCTTTTTATTGGTGAGTTTAATCCATTTACATTTAGTGTAATTATTGACACTTGTGAGTTCCCTATTGCCATTTAATAGATTGCTTTCTGTTAGTTTTGTGTCTTGTTTGATCCTTCTCTTTCGTTTTGCTATCTTTTGTTTTTATTTGGTTGTATTCCATACATCTTTTCTCTGTTGCTATCTTTTTTTTTATCTCATGTGCTTCTGTGGTGGTTTTTTCAATGGTGGTTACCTTTAAGTAATGAAAAGGGTTCCTATCCTGTTCATTGTAGTGCACTATTTTGTGAGTACTTTTGCACTCCATCGTCCTTTGCTACTGTTAATCTCCATCCTCTCCTCCCTTTCTTTTTGTTGTTGTCACAGTTTAAATTTGGTTTTATTGTGTTCTTCTTGTAGCTTTTACTTGTGGCTCTGTTTTTTTTTTGTTCTTTGTATCTGATTGGAGAACCCCCTTTAGTAATTCCTGGAGTGGGGGTTTTCTGATGATAAATTCCCTCATCTTTTCTCTATCTGTGAATGTTTTTTATCTCTCCTTCATATTTGAAGGATAGCTTTGATGGGTATAGTATTCGTGGCTGAAAGTTCCTCTCTTTCAGGACTTTAAATATTGGGGTCCACTCTCTTCTAGCTTGTAGAGTTTCTGCTGAGAAATGAGATGATAATCTAATGGGCCTTCCTTTAGATGTTGTATTCTTTTCCCTGGCTGCCTTGAGAATTTTTTCTTTGCCATTGGTTTGTGCCAATTTCATTATGATGTGCCTTGGAGTAGGTTTGTTGGGGTTAAGAAAACTCAGAGTTCTGTTTGCTTCATGAATTTGAGGCTTTAGTTCTTTCCACAGGCTTGGGAAGTTCTCATCTATTATTTGAGTATGTTCTCCATTCCATTTTCTCTCTCTTCTCCCTCTGATATACCTATTATTCTTATGTTATTCTTTCTGATGGAGTCAGATAATTCCTGTAGGGCTATCTCATTTTTTTAAATTTTTGAGTCTCTTTATTTTTCTCTCTGTTGTGCCTCAAGTTGCTTGTCTTCTATTTCACTAATCCTCTCTTCTATCTGACCTGTTCTATTAGCTAAGCTTGTTACCTCGTTTTTCAGCTCGTGAATTGAGTTTTTCATCTCTGTTTGATTTGTTTTTATAGTTTCAATTTCCTTGGACATATATTCTTTGTGTTCATTGAGTTGTTTTCTGAGCTCCCTAAATTGCCTTTCTGTGTTTTCTTGTATATCTCTGAGTATTTTTAGGATTTCTATCTTGAATTCTCTGTCATTTAGCTCCAAGGTTTCCAATATATTAAATTTTTTCTCCATAGATTTTTCCTCATCTAGCTGTGTTACCTCTCTTTCTTTTGTATCCATGATATTCGATTTTCTCTTCCTTAATGGCATGTGAGGGTGGTTTTGTTGATAGTATTAATGAGATTTAATAAAGAATAAAAAGTTAAAAAAAATAAAAAATCGAAAAAAGTTTTTTTTAAATTAAGAATGAAATAAAGAAAAATAAAATAATATAAAAATTAAAAAAAAATTAAAAAAAAAGGAAATTATTCCCTCCCTCCTTTTTTCCTCTCCTCTTCTCTCCCCTCTTTCTTGAGAAAATCTTGTGGTCAACTGTGAATTATATTGTATTTAATAGAACAAACAATGCCTGTAATGGAGGGTCTGAATTGGGGAAAAGTAATAAAGGGGCAATAAATAAATAAATAAATAAAATAAAAAATAAAAAAGGGGGGTATGGACCCAAAAAAGCAAATAATGAAAAAATTTGCATCAAGAATATAATGATTTGTGTTTAGGTGTTGGTTGACTAAGAGTTATGATGAGAGGAATAAGAGGAAAACAGGAAAATAGGGGGACAAATTAAAAAATTACTATTGTATTTAGTGGAACAAGAGCTTGATAAAATGGAGAGCCAGGGATGGGAGCACTGCTAGTGAGTTAAAAAGGTGAAGTAATAACCCCCCAAAATGCCACAAACATAAGTTTGAGTCCCAGATAAGATAATTTGTTCGTTATTGAGGTTTGAATGAGAGGAGACGTAAAGGAGAAAGGAAGAAACTAATATAGAGGGAGAAAAGAAAGAGAGAGAGAGAGAAATAAAGAGGGAACCACTAAAAGAAGAAAAAAGAAAAAAGAGGAGAGAGAGAGAGAGAGAGAGAGTTAAGGGTTTTGGAGTGCAACCCTCATAGAGAGAAAGGAAGAGGAAAGAAAAGATAATGGAAGATGTAACACTTATGGGTAGTGTAGTTCAAGGAGAGGAGAGAGTAAGACCGGTAGAGAGTTAAACGACCAAATTGGAGGAGGAAAAAAAAAAATCAAGGATGAAGATAAGAGAAACAAATGAACAAATATAATAAAATGGGATAGGTTATAAAGTCTGCGGATTATTCTTGATTTTGAGAGGTTATCTTCTTGCTTTTTCTTTTTTCTCCCTGTTCCTGGTCGGTGACTCTGTACCCCGGGTTCTGCCCCTTTTGTATGCTCAGGGAGAGGTTTGCAGTTGATAAGTCTCTATGGCGATGTCATGTATTGTGCTTTAATTGCATTGGCAGTCAAGGCTCATTAGCATTTATAGGCTCCAACAGTGAAAGAGTCTGTGTTCCTGGAGCCTCTCTCCTAGTCTTTCCTTCCTCAATTAGTAGCCTGATAATTCAGCTATGGGGTTGCTGCTGCCTCTGCCTGGATAGTAAGAGGCTCAAAGAGCTGGCAACTCCCCACTCTATTCCCACTCAGCACAGGGCTCTGGGTAAGGCTCAGTCAGTCAGAGCTGCTAGCATAATCAGCCGGGGCTTCCGCCCACTCAAAGACCTCTGGCTCTGCCACTGTGTCCGGTAACACAGGCAGGCATCCACTCCCAGGGCGCTTGGAGGAAACTCTCGTTCACTATCTGCGCATGCAGACCAGGATGTCAGACCGGAAGTCTCGCCCTCTGAGTGAAACCCCCCGCCCACACTGAAAAGTTCTAGCATTGGAATTGGCTCTTGCTCCGTCCCCATGTGCGGCTTTTTCAAGGCGCTGGGGTGACCTGAGATTCCGCTTTAGGCCCACACAAAGGCCCCTGACTCTGCCCCTCTGTGGGATAACACAGGTAGGCACTGCCGAGGCACTCGGAGGAATCTCTCGCTCACTATCTGCCCGCGCAGACCAGGATGTCAGACCGGAAGTCTCGCCCTCTGAGTGAAACCCCTTCCCGCATGGAAAAGTTCCAGTGTTGGAATTAGTTCTCGCTCCTCCCCATGCTCGGCTCCCCCAGGGTGCTGGGGCGGCCTGGAGATTCCGCTTTCGGCCCACACAAAGGCCTCTGACTCTGCCTCTCTGTGGTACAACACAGGCGCACCCTCCTGGGGCTTTGGAAGGAATCTCTTGCCCACTATCTGCGTGTGCCGACCAGGAGATCGGGTAAAATGGCTGCCCCGCTTGTCTTTCTTTGTCTGGGTTTGGCGCGAGTGTTAGCTGTATTGCCCAGGTTGTCACAGGAACAGTTTTTCCTCAGCTTGGATCTCCATGCCACAGCCTGGTTTGGCCGTTTGTGCCACGGCCTGGATCTATTCACCCCCTTTGCCCGCCTTAGTTTCTATATTCTCAGTTTCCAGTGAAAGCCGCCCTGTTTAGGTTAGTGAGGAAGGCGGAGCATTTCTTACTCCCTATTTCCTTCGGGGTTTGGTTATATATTTAGCCAATTTTTTGCTCGATCATACCTTTGGGTGTATTGCGAAACATCTGGAGGCTCCAAGGATAGGTTTTTCTGTTTCTGGTTGAAGATCTTGTTGAGTTTTGGGGGAGATTTATCGGTATCGCTTCCTACCCTGCCATTACTCTAAGGCAGAATTTTTTCATCCATTTGTTCATTTATTCATTCAAAAATAGTTTTCAATCATCTGTTGTTTGTTATGGGAATATAAAGATGAATAAAACAGTTTTTTGTTCTTAGGTTCTCACATTTTAGTAAAGAGCGAATGATATCTACAATGTGATTTGAAGTGTTGCCTGGACAGAAATTGATGCAATAGTTTAAAGGAAAATTGAGATGTTGTATAATGATACCTAAAATGTTAAAGTACATTATAATAATAGCACATGCCTATGTAGTGTTTCTGTCAGTGAGGATTTTCCAGAAAAAAAGAATAAAAGTCTATCTGTCTATCTATCTATCTATCTATCTATCTATCTATCTATCTATCTATCATCTATCTATCTATCTATCTATCTATCTATCTATCTATCTATCTATCATCTATCTAATTTTTCTATCATCTATCTATGTATCATCTATCCATCTGTCATCATCTTTTGGGAGAGAAAGAGAAAGAGATGTGGAGGGGGAAAGAGAAAGAGAGAGCGGGTCTATTTTCAGGAATCAGCTCACAAAATTTTGGAGACTGGCAAGTCCATAATCTAGAGGGAAGCCTGGCAGACTGGAAACCCATGGAAATTTGATGTTGCAGCATTGAGTCCAAAGGCAGTCTGCTGAAAGATGTCTTTCTTCCTTAGATAACTTCAATCTTTTTCTCCTAGGGCCTTCAGTAGATTGAATGAGGCCCACCTATATTGTGAAAGATAATCTGCATTACTCAGAATCTACTAATTTAAATGTTTGTTACAACTAAAGAATATCTTCACAACAACATCTAGACTGGTCTTTGAGCAAAAACTGGGCACCACAAAATTAACCATCAGAGTCTGGTTAGTTGGCCAAGTTGACACATAAAACTAACTATTATAGCCTATACCTTGTCAACTTGGCACCTACACACATGCTTAATCTCTAAATAAAAAGAATAACTAAGTCATATTTGTGCCTACCATGATAAAAAATAGCCCACTTACAACCAAAAATGATGAAATAATACTTTTCTCTGGAAGAGTACAAAATCCTTGGGTGATAGACTTTTTTTGAAATACTCTAACTTAAATATTATGTTGAGAAGTTAACAATACTTAAGTGCCATGATGTAAAGTTAATACATCTTATCTAAAATGACAAGGGGATGAGAGAGGGAAGAAAAAATATTAGTTTAATACACGTATACATTTATAACAAAATGAGAAAGCACACATGACAAAGTCCCCATTTCTATAACTAGTCATTTGACCAAAGCTGGTATTTATAACTACCTTCCTCTACTACCCTTTTCATATTTCCTGTATCCTCAGTAAGCCCTTTAGCTGGTTTTGGTTCTTTACCTAGTGAGGTGACCCAAACAAAACTGTATTTCTGAGAATCTATAAGCCATGAGTCATTCTTTCTGAATTTGTCATAGTTTTCATAGACTTTAATCACAAAGCAAAAAGCAAAAGAACACTAAGAGACACTCAGGGATCTCCTGTAACCAGACTTACTTTTTCTTACTCCCATTGTGCAGTGGTAGCCCAGTTTCCCCTGAGTGATAAGTGTCAGTTATTCCAGCCAGCAAAGTAACTCCTCGCTTTGTTCATTCAGAGGCAGAAGGAGCCCAGAGTTACTGGGTGGCAGTCTTAGCTTCCAGTTCAATGGAATCATTTTTGTGTCTCCTGGTGGAATATTTCTCCCTCTGGAACTAACACTTCTAGTTCTTCAGAGAATAAAGTTGCAGGGACAGGGAGCACGAAATTTGCTAGTGGATTACTAGGAGTATTAGCTAGTAGAACACCCCTTGATTTTTTGACCCATCAATGTTGGTTATGAAAGAAAGTGCACTATATATTGAATGCTCGTTCAGAGAATATATAGCCTCTTGGAGAACCTTGTCCCAGCCCTGCAAGGCATTGCCACCTAACTGGCACTATAACTGAATCTTTAAAATGTTGTTCCACCAATCTAATAAGCCAACCACTTCAGGATGGCAGGGACCAGCACAAGACCAGTAAATTCCACAAGCATGAGCCCGTTGCTGCACTTCATTTGCTGTGAAGTGAGTTCCTTGATCAGGAACAGTGCTGTGCAGTATAGCATGATGTGAATAAGGTCTTCTGTGACTACACAGATGGCACTTTTGGCAAAAGCACTAAGTGTGGGGAAGGCAAATCCATATCCAGAATGTGTATCTATTTCAACAAGAACATAATGCTGTCCCTTTCATGATAAAAGTGGTCTAATGCAATCAACCTTCTGCCAGGTAACTGGCTAATCACCAGGGGGAATGGCATCATAACAGGGACTCAGTGTTGGTCTGTGCTGCTGGGAGAGGTTAAGGTCACACAACTACTAAGGGACAGTGGTTCCAAAGTCATGTCTATCTGTCCTGTAACAGTGAGAAAGGGCCCAGATGTGAGCCCAAAATGAAGCAATTTCAGAATAACCCTGGTGTTTAGGGTGAAGTATTGCATGAGACTCAGGAAACCTAACTTTGACTCCAATGAGCCAGTGACTTTTAATATGACTGGGCAGCTTCTTTTCTCTCCTTTACAGAGCTGTCTCTTTTGCAAAATCATAGTATCAACTTAAATCATGGATTTTCAAATGGTGTTTACAATGTTTGGTTATCCAAGTTTCTGGTTGTGAGAAACCTCTGAGGAGTAATTAAAGATGCCAAACAGGTATGTTCCTGGGGGTCATCCCACCACCATCATTACTTCAGCCAGAGAAACTTACCTGTCATTTAGTTTCACCTTGCGGGGCTGAAGACCACCACCAGAAGATCAGGTGCCTCCTATCTTCAACATTATGGAGATATGAGATTGAGATTCAGTCAACTTTTACTGAACAGGCTTCTACTTGTGAGTTTTAAACTTAAAAACTATTTTCAGTTATATCTTGCTTAGTGGCTTAACACAGCCAGTAATTATTTCTTACAATTTTATCAGTCGGCTGAGTGGTTCTTTTGTACCATGTGGTGTTGGCAAGAATACCTCATGAAGTTACATTTATCTGGTGGTCGGGCAGTGCTCTAGGGTTCCAAAATCCTGTCTTACATGTCAGAGGTCTCAGTGCTTGTTGATGTTAGGAAACCTTGGATCTTCACTTCATGTCCTCTCATGCTCCCAGTTCTCTCCATGAGGCCTCTCTCACAGCTATCTATGGTGGCCTCTTTACGGTTAATTTCTGAACATTTAACTAATCATTGCAAATTACAATGTCAGTCCAGATTCAGAAGAGAGAGAAATAGATCCCCACCTCCTGAAGGGAAAAGTTGCATGTGTGTATAGGTAGGGGGAGATTATCTGTAGCGTATCTTTGGTTTCATTGATTTTCTTTACTGTTTTTATACTCTATTATTAATTTCTGCTCTAATCTTTATTATTTACTACCTTTTGCTTGCTTTAGAATTAGATTACTCATTTTCCCCCCAGTTTCTTTTTTTTTCTTTTCTTTTCTTTTTTTTTTTTTGTATTTTTCCAAAGCTGGAAATGGGGAGAGACAGTCAGACAGACTCCCGCATGCGCCCCACCAGGATCCACCCGGCACGCCCACCAGAGGCGATGCTCTGCCCCTCCGGGGGGTCGCTCCGCTGTGACCAGAGCCACTCTAGCGCCTGGGGCAGAGGCCAAGGAGCCATCCCCAGCGCCTGGGCCATCTTTGCTCCAATGGAGCCTTGGCTGCGGGAGGGGAAGAGAGACACAGAGAGGAAGGAGGGGAGGGGGGTGGAGAAGCAAATGGGTGCTTCTCCTGTGTGTGCCCTGGTCTGGAATCGAACCTGGGTCCCCCGCACGTCAGGCCGACGCTCTACCACTGAGCCAACCGGCCAGGGCCCCCCCAGTTTCTTAAGGTGGAAGTTGTCATCGATTTCAGACCTTATTTTTTAATGTAGTCATTCATAGCTATAACTTTCCCTCTAAAGACTGCTTTAGCTGCATCCAATAAGTTTTGGTGTGTTGTGTCTTTATTTTCATTCATTACAAAGTATTTTCTAGTTTTATTTGTGATTCCTTCTTTGACCCATTAACCAGTGTAGGAGTGGCTTAATTTCCACATGTTTGTGATTACCCATAATTTTTTTCTGTTATTAAATTTTAATTTCATTCCATTGTGGTCAGATAATATACTGTGCATTATTTCAATCTTTTAAAATTTATTGTCTTATTTTATGACCTAGCATATGATGTAATTTTTTTCCTGATTTTTAAATTAATTTTAATGCAGTGACATTGATAAATCAGGGTACATATGTTCAGAGAAAACATCTCCAGATTATTTTGACATTTTATTATGTTGCATACCCCTCACCCAAAGTCAAATTGTCTTCTGTCACCTTCTATCTGGTTTTCTTTGTGCCCCTTCCCTCCCTTCACCCCTCTCTCTCCTTCCTTGCCCCCTCCCCACATCTCTACCTCACCCCCATTACCATCACATTCTTGTCCATGTCTCTGAGTGTCATTTTTATGTCCCATCTATGTATAGATTCATATAGTTTTAGTTTTTTCTGATTTCCTTATTTCACTCCATATAATGTTATCAAGGTCCATCCACGTTATTGTAAATGATCTGATGTCATCATTTCTTATGGCTGAGTAGTATTCCATAGTATATATGTACCAAAGCTTCTTAATCCACTCGTCCACTGACGAACACTTGGGCTGTTTCCAGATCTTCGCTATTGTGAATAACGCTGCCATAAACATGGGGGTGCATTTCTCCTTTTGGAACAGTTCTATGGTGTTCTTGGGGAATATTTCTAAAAGTGGGATAACTGGGTCAAAAGGCAGTTCCATTTTTAATTTTTTGAGGAATCTCCATACTGTTTTCCGCAGTGGCTACATGAGTCTGCATTCCCACCAGCAGTGCAGGAGGGTTCCCTTTCCTCCACATCCTCGCCAGCACTTATTCTCTGTTGTTTTGTTGATGAGCATCATTCTGACTGGTGTGAGGTAATACCTCATTGTGGTTTTAATTTGCATTTCTCTAATGATTAGTGATGTTGAGCCATTTTTTATATGCCTATTGGTCATCTGTATGTCCTCTTTGGAGAAGTGTCTATTCATTTCTTTCACTCATTTTTTTTATTTAAATTTTTTTTTCATTTTCTCGAAGCTGGAAATGGGGAGGCAGTCAGACAGACTCCCGCATATGCCCGACCGGATCCACCCAGCATGCCCACCAGGGGGCGATGCTCTGTCCATCTGGGGCGCCACTCCATTGCATCCAGAGCCATTCTAGCACCTGAGGCAGAGGCCACAGAGCCATCCTCAGCGCCCTGGCCATCTTTGCTCCAATGGAGCCTCGGCTGTAGGAGGGGAAGAGAGAGTCAGAGAGGAAGAAGAGGGGGAGGGGTGGAGAAGCAGATGGGCACCTCTCCTGTGTGCCCTGCCTGGGAATCGAACCCGGGACTCCCGCATGCCAGGCTGATGCTCTACCACTGAGCCAACCGGCCAGGGCTCTTTCACTCATTTTTTGATTGGATTGTTTGTCTTCCTGGTGTTGAGTTTTACAAGTTCTGTATAAATTTCGGTTATTAACCCCTTATCAGATGTATTGTCAAATATGTTCTCCCATTGTGTAGTTTGTCCTTTTATTCTGTTCTTATTGTCTTTAGCTGTGCAAAAGCTTTTTAGTTTGATATAGTCTCATTTGTTTATCCTGTCTTTTATTTCACTTGCCCGTGGAGATAAATCAGCAAATATATTGCTTCAAGAGATGTCAGAGAGCTTACTGCCTATGTTTTCTTCTAAGATGCTTATGGTTTCATGGCTTACATTTAAGACTTTTATCCATTTTAAGTTTATATTTGTGAATGCTGTAAGGTGGTGGTCTAGTTTTATTTTTTTACAGGTAGCTGTCCAATTTTCCCAACACTATTTTTAAAGAAGCTGTCTTTACTCCATTGTATGCCCTTACCTCCTTTGTCAAATATCAGTTGTCCATAGAGATGTGGGTTTATTTCTGGGTTCTCTGTTCTGTTCCATTGATCTATATGCCTGTTCTTATGCCAGTACCAAGCTGTTTTGAGTACAATGGCCTTGTAGTATAACTTGATATCAGGAAGTGTGATACCTCTCACTTTATTCTTTTTTTAAGGTTGCTGACGCTATTTATGTTCTTTTTGGTTCCATATAAATTTTTGGAATATGTGATCTATATCTTTAAAGTATGTAATTGGTATTTTAAGTGGTATTGCATTGAATTTATAAATTGCTTTGGGTAATATAGACATTTTAATGATGTTTATTTTTCCCAACCATGAACATGGTATATGCTTCCACTTGTTTGTATCTTCCTTGATTTCTTTTATCAGTGTTTTATAAATTTCCAAGTACAAGTCTTTAGTCTCCTTGGTTAAATTTACTCCTAAGTACTTTATTCTTTGGTTGTAAGAGTGAAGGGGATTGTTTCCTTAATTTCTCTTTCTGACTGTTTATTGTTGGTGTATAAAAATGCCTCTGATTTCTGAGTATTAATTTTATATTCTGCCACTTTGCTGAATTCATTTATCAGGTTCAGTAAATTTCTGACTGAGACTTTAGGGTTTTCTATATACAATATCCTAGCATCTGCAAATAATGATTGCTTTACTTCTTCTTTTCCAACTTGAATGCCTTTCATTTTTTCTTCTTGTCTGATTGCTGTGGCTAGGACTTCCAGGACTATGTTGAATAAGAGTGGTAAAAGGGGGCACCCTGCCTTGTTCCTGACCTTAAGGAGATTGCTTTTAATTTTAGCCCATTGAGTATGATGTTGGCTGGGGTTTGCCATAGATGGCTTTTATCATGTTGAGATATGTTCCCTGTATTCTCACTTTGCTGAGAGTTTTGATCATGAATGGGTGCTGGATTTTATCAAATGCTTTTTCTGCATCTATTGAAATTATCATGTGGTTTTTCTCCTTCCTTTTGTTTATATGATGAATCACATTGATTGATTTGCTAATATTGTACCGGTCTTGCCTCCTCAGAATAAATCCCACTTGATCATGGTCCATGATTTTTTCCATATATTGTTGGGTCCGGTTTGCTAATATTTTGTTGAGGATTTTAGCATCTATATTCATTAGAAATATTGGCCTATAATTTTCTTTCTTTGTGTTGTCTTTGCCTGGTTTTGGAATCAGAATTATGCTCGCCTCATTAAAGGAGCTTGGAAGTCTTCCTTCCTCTTGAATTTTTTGAAATAGCTTGAGAAGGATAGGAGTTAGTTCTTCTTTGAATATTTGGTAGAATTCACTTGTAAAGCCATTAGGCCCAGGACTTTTCTTTGTTGGGAGTGTTTTAATAACTGTTTTGATCTCATTTGTTGTAATCAGTCTGTTTAGGTTTTCTGATTCTTCCAGATTGATTTTTGGAATATTATATGTTTCAAGGAATTTGTCCGTTTCATCTAGTTTGTCTAGTTTTTTGGCATACAGTTCTTCATAGTATTTTATTACAATATTTTGTATTTCTGTTATGTCAGTTGTTATTTCTCCACTCTCATTTCTAATTTTATTTATTTGAGTCCTCTGTATTTTTTTCTTGGTGAGTCTATTTAAAGGTTCATCCATCTTGTTTACCTTTTCAAGGAACCAGCTCCTAGTTTCATTGATCCTCTGTGTTGTTTTTTTATCCTCTATGTCATTTATTTCTTCTCTGATTTTTAGTATTTCCTTCCTTCTACTACATTTGGGCTTTACTTGCTGTTCTTTTTCTAGTTCTTTTAGATGCAGGGTTAAGATGTTTATTTCAGCTTTATCTAGCTTCTTAAAGTGTGCCTGTAGTGCTATGAACTTCCCTTTGTACTGCTTTTGCTGTGTCCCATAAATTTTGAGTTGCTGTATGCTCATTATCATTCGTTTCTAGGAATTTTTTTATTTCTTCTTTGATCTCATTCTTAATCCATTCATTATTTAACAACCTGCTATTTAGTTTCCATGTGTTTGAGAATTTTTGAGTTTTTCTGTTGTGGTTGATTTCTAGTTTCATGCTATTGTGATCAGAGAAAGTGCTTGATATGATTTCAATCTCAATCTTTTTAAATTTGTTGAAACCACTTTTGTGCCCTAACATGTGGTCTATCCTAGAGAATACGATGAGCACTTGAAAATAATGTATATTCTGCTGCTTTAGGGTGAAAGATTCTGAAGATATTTATTAAATTGAGTTGATCTAGTGTGTCCTTTAAGTCTGCTGTTTCTTCGTTAATTTTCTTTCTTGAGAATCTATTTAGTGATGTTAATGGGTTATTAAAATCTCATACTATTATAGTATTGTTTTTTATCTCATCCTTTATATCCATCAAAGTCTTGCTTTATATGTTAAGGTGCTCCTATATTAGGTGCATAGATATTTATAATAGTTATATCTTTCTGTTGGATTGCTCCCTTTATCATTATGTAGTGACTGCCTTTATCTCTTACTATAGCCTTGGTTTTAAAGTCCATTTTGTCTGATATAAGTATTGCTACCCCAGCTTTTTTTTTTTCATTTCCATTTGCATGAAGTGTTTTTTTCCATCCTATTACCTTCAGTCTATCTTTTATTTTAAGGTGTGTCTCTTGTAGACAATATATGTATGGGTCCTGTTTTCTAATCCATGCTGCTACCCTATGTCTTTTGATTGGGTCATTTAATCCATTTACAGTTAAGGTTATTATTGATATATAGTTCTTTATTGCCATTTTATTCTTTAAAGCTGTAATCCTCTTGTCTATATTCTTTTCCCACTTTGATCTGTTTACAACAGGCCCCTTAACATTTCCTGCAGCATTGGTTTGGTTGTAATAAATTCCTTGATTTATTTATTTTGTCTGGGAAGCTTTTTATTTTTCCTTCAATTTTAAATGGTAGCCTTGCTGGATAAAGTAGTCTTGATCGTAGGTTCTTGTTCTGCATTACTTTGAATATTTCTTGCCATTCCCTTCTGACCTCAGGTGTTCCTGTTGAGAAGTCTGATGTCATCCTAATGAGGGCTCCTTTGTAGGTGATAGCCTGTTTTTCTCTGGCAGCTTTAATATTTTCTCTTTATCACTTAGCTTTGGTATTTTATTTATGATGTGTCTTGGTGTAGGTTTATTTGGGTTTCTCTTTAATGGAGGTCTCTGTTCTTCTTGAACTTGTGAGTTTCTCCTGCATTAATTTAGGGATATTTTCAGCTTTGATATGATTAAACAAATTCTCTATCCCTTGTTCTTTCTCTTCTTCTTCAGGAACCCCTATGATGTGGATGTTATTTCTCTTCATGTTGTCACAGAGCTCTCTTGGAGTTTCCTCAGACTTTTTGAGTCTCTTTTCTGTTTTCTACTCTGCTTTCATGCCTTCATTCAACTTGTCCTCCAACTCACTGATTCAATCCTTGGCTCCATCCATCCTGTTTTTACTTCTGTCCATTGTGGTCTTCATTTCTGATATTGTATTTGTCATCTCTGACTGATTCTTTTTTAATATTTCAATATCCTTTTTTTACTTGCTGTTTCTTATTTAGGTGTTCATAATGACCATTCATTGTTGTTCTAAGATCCCTAAGCCTCCTTACAATCATTATTTTGAACTCCGCATCCAGAAGTTTGGTTATTTCCTTATCACTCAGTTCATTTCCTGGAGGTTTCTCTTGCGGTTTCATTTGGATTGCACTTCTCTGTCTTCTCTTTTTGTCTGTGTATTCAGGTGTATTGTTTGTAGAGCTGGTTGAGTCTAGGCTTGGTGTTGTCTGCCTCCAGTTTTCAATTGTGTTATTTCTAAGTCTTCTTGGGTTGGCATCAGCTATTATTTGCAATCCACTTTTGGATTTGGGCTGCTTTGAATTCTTGATTTGTTTGTTTTCTTAACAGTTATAGTCTTGTTTACTGATCTCAGCAGGGGGCTTATTTGAAACTGTATCCAGGAATGTGGTGGGTGTAACCTGAAACTCTGAAGGCCTCTTCTACCAGTTACTCTCTCTGGGGGCAGGGTGTTTTCTCAGCTTCAGTAGGGGGAGGTGTATCTCAGATCTCCATGGAGACCTGTGTTACTGCCCCTCCTCTCCACTTCTTGTTTTCAGCTGTGTATTGTTGCACTGATTGGAGCTGGAGAGATGTTTGGAGATCTGTGATCCAGAAGCACTTTAGTCTTTTGTTTTGTGGAAGGATCAACCCCTCCCCCAACTATGGCCCCCTCCAGCACTGAATGAGTCAGCTTCTCAGGTCATCCCATGCATTCCTTTGCCCCTCACCATCTGTCTGTCTCTCTCTCTCTCCCCTTTCTTTATGGAAGACAAGCCAGCCCTTTCAACACACCTTGTTCTCTGGTTGCCAGGCAAGTGGCTGTGAGCAGCATTTTCTGCTCTTTTCCTTGGAGTGAGAGCCCTTCTGAGCTCTCAGCCTCACCCCCCCATTCCTGTTAGCAGGGGAGATTTAGACGCTTCCTATCAGGTTTGTTGTGGCTTCTTCTTTGCTCCTTGGTTTTTGAGAGCTGTTCTTTTAGTCCAGAGTTGGTTTTTCATGCTGATTGTTTCTAAATTAATTTTTAATACAGTTTGGTGGTGTGAGCTGGGAGTCTGCGTCTGCCTACTCCACTGCCATCTTCAGGTTTCTGCATGTGATATATTTTTGAGAATGTTTTATGACGTGTTCTTGAGAAGAGTGTGTCTTCTCTGTTGTTGGTTGGATTGTTTTATAGATGCCTATTGGATTCACTTGATTTATCATGTTATTTAAATCTTCTATGTCTTTTTTGCTACCTTGTTTATAGCTATTATTGAAAATGAAGCTTCAACTATTATTGTTGAATTGTCTATTTTTCCTTTCAATTCTTAGTTTTGTTTTATGCATTTTGAAGTGTTGTTGTTAGGTGCATAAATGTTTATAACTATTATATATTCCTTATTGACTGACAAAGTATTTTATAACTTTCCATTATAAAATGTCCCTCTTTTTCTCCGGTAAGATTTTGTGTTTAAAATACATTTTTTTAATATTAGCTTTTTTATGACTGACACTTGTATGACACATCTATTATCATCCTATTATTTTCTATATATGTGTATCTTTGAATTTAAAGCATCTCTTGTAGAGAATATATAGTTATATCTTATTCTTTTATCTAGTCTGACAATCGCTGTCTTTTAATTGGATTGCTTGATTCATTCGCATTTAATGTTATTACTATATAGTTGGATTTATGTATGCTATTTTACATATTATTTTTTATATAGCACAGTCTTTTTATTTTTTTTGCTTCTCTATTCTTTCTTTTCTTCTTCTTCTTCCTTTTTTTTATTAAGTGAAAAGTGAGGAAGTATGGAGGCAGAGAGACAGACTTTTACATGTGCCCCAACTGGAATCCACATGGCAAGCCCCCTATATGGTGATGCTCTGTCTATCTGAGGCTGCTGCTCTGGTGCTTGTCAACTGACTTATTTCAGCACATAAGGCAAGGCTATTGAGTCATCCTCAGTGCCCAGGCCAACTTACTTGAACCATTCAAGCCATGGCTGTGGGAAGGGAAGAGAGAGAGAGAGAGAGAGAGAGAGAGAGAGAGAGAAAGTGAGAGAAATGGGAGGAGGAAGGCTGGAGAAGCAGATGATTGCTTATCCTATGTGCCCTGACCAGGAATTGATACCAGGACTTCCACATGCTGGGTTGACACTACCACTGAGCCAACCAGCCAGGGCCTTCACTGCTTATTTTGCATTAAGTGAATAGTTCCTAGTGAAACATTTCAATTTCCTGAGTGATCTTTTTACTATATATTTTGAGTTATTTTCTTAATGGTTGCTTTAGAACTGAACCACATACATCTGATCTTATCAGAAATTACTTTAGATATGTAAAAATGCAATTCCAGTGAGATACAGAAACATTACTACTATCTACATATTTGTATTTCATCTTCTCTCTTTTCTGCTGTTGTCACAATATTACATTGTAGCAGACATTTGTATGTTACAAATTCAATAATTCATTATAATTATTGCTTTATATAATTTATGCCTATAGTTGATATAAATTATGTCTATAATTTATAAACAATGTTAAGAGAAAATGGAGACAAGTATATATTTATAGAGTTTAGTATACTAACATTTCTATTGCTATTTCTTTCTTTTTTTATTTTTGTGGATTTGAGTTAACATCTGGTATTTCCTATGTCAATGCAGTTGTTGTTGTTTTTTAATTTTATTTACTAATTTTAGAGAAGGGGAAGAGAAAGAGAAGAGGAGAAGGAGCAGAAAGCATCAACTCCCATTTGTGCTTTGACCAGGCAAGCCTGGGGTTTCAAACCAGTGACCTCAGTGTTCCAGGCCGACACTTTATCCACTGCACCACCACAGGTTGGGCCAAGTCAATCAGTTTTGCTTTGACTCACTACCATTGTGCTATTCATTGTCAAATATTTTATACTTTCATATATTATAAACCTTATAGACTTAACAATGCAATGATATACATATTTTTTGTACACTTGTTATTTAAATTAGTTAAGAGAAGAAAGTAAAAACAATAAGCATTCATGCTACCTTTTATAATTACATAATTACTTTAACTGGTATGTATTTTGCTTTTTGTCTGTGGAGTCAGATTACTATCTGGAAATACTTTCCTACGCCTAACAAACTTCTTTTTGTATTTCTTATAAGATGGGTTTGTGACCATCTTTGGAGATAATCTACCACAAATTATTGTAGAATTCAACAAAGCCATGCACTGAACTCAGAGGCACTAGAGGTATCATTGATAGCATCATAAATAAATTTATGATCACCTTGATTGGAACTTTAATTGTAAATAGAGAGGAAGTTTCAATAATTCTGGAAAGTGTGCTAAGCAAGCCTTCTGGGGAAAATCCCAGGAAGGTCAAAGAAAGCTATCAAGTATGCACCAGGGCCATGGAGTTGTCAAAGTGGCTTTCTTCCTTTGTATGACCTACAAAAGCAGAAGAAAGAAGGCTTCAGCTATGGCTTTTTCCAAAGACAAAGAAAGTATTTTTAATTATGCTGCAACAGCTTAAAAATAGGTCATATATACAGTTTCAGCTATTTTGTGGTGACCTTGTAATAATCTAAGCCAGCTTTTTGCTCTCTATTTAATTTGGAGAAACCAATTAAAAAAATAAAACAAAAGCCCAATTAGGAAAGACCTGCTGCACAACAGATAATCACTGCTTTTTAAGAAAATGAGTATCTTTGGATATACCTGGATTGGGAGAGGCAGTGCCAAACTCCATGGGCCAGGCACTACTCTTGACATTATCAACAATTTCTTTCTAATGCCTTATGAAAACAACCCCATGAGCCATATGTTATTATCTCCTGTTTACAGAAGCAGAATCTGGAGCCCTGAAAGTTTAAGTAACTGCGTCTAGTCACATAGTTAGTAAGTGGAAGAGAATTGAAATGTAGGTCTCTGTGTACTGGGTCTCATGACAGTTATAAGGAACAAAAAGGTAAATTTTGGGGTGGTGAGAGCACCTTTAGTTCTTCTGGTTTATCATAGACCACTTTTGGCAGTCAGCATCTCACCCTTCTTTCTCCAATCTGTCTGTATCCAGTTTGTGTTTGGCGCTTTGCTCTGTTTTATGCATGGACTGATGCTCTAATGTAAGTGCATTCTATTTGATGTTTCAGTGGTTTGGAAATTTTAGAATAATATTTGTTTTGTCTTTCTTTCTAATGGACAGTAACTTGGTTTGCCACATTTGCCTTCTCAATCATAAACACTTAAACTGTTTTTTTAAAAAATAAATCTTTATGTGCAAAGTCATGACACCTGGAACACCTTCATGATATTAGCATAATCAAAGCTAATTAGATTCTGGTTGGTGGAAAATACAGTCCTGGCTGTTATGAAATTTTATTACATTACTACTTCCACCACAAAGCAGTTGCATTGCATAACCTTGGGGAAGTCATTTCACTCTGTTGGACCTCCATTTCTCCGTCTATAAAATTAAAGGATTGTACTTGATACCTTTAAGTTTCTATGATCTTAAGACTAGGACTTTGTCACAACCTCATTAGACCCCTAGAGACTGGGAGAAGAAGAGCTCAAAAGGCACAGGAGCTTGTGTTTTCTTTGTCTATCATCATAGCAGTACAGGCCTACCTCAAGAAGCAAGAAAAATCTCAAATAAACAGTCTAACCCTATACCTCAAAGAACTAGAAAAAGGACAACAAGCAAAGACCAGAGCGAGTAGAAGTAAGAAAATAATAAAGATCAGAGCAGAAAGAAATGACATAGAGATTTAAAAAAATACAAATGACCAATTAAACCAAGAGCTGGTTCTTTGAACAGATAAACAAGATTGGAAAGCCTTTAACAAGGACATCAAGAGAAAAAGACAGGACCCAAATAAATAAAATCAGAGATGAAAGAGAAGAAGTAACAACAGACACCACAGAAATACAAAGGATTGTAAAAAATATTACAACTTTACACCAATAAATTGGACTACCTGGGTGAAATGGATAAATTCCTAGAATCATACAGTTTTCCAAAACTGAATCAGGAAGAATCAGAAAACCTGAATAGACAGATTACAACTACTGAAATTGAAGCAGTAATAAAAAAAACTTGCAGCAAACCAAAGTCCTTGATCAGATGGCTTCGCAGGCAAACTTAACCAAATATTCAAAGAAGAACCAACACTTATACTTCTCAAACTATACTGCTTATAAAAATTAGGGGATATTTTATAGTTTCTTATTCATTTTGAAATAGCCCCTAATTTTTGTGAGCAGTTTATTTCAAAATGTTCAAGAGGAGGAAGACTTCCAAGCTCTTTTTACAAGGCCAGTATTATCCTAATCCTAAAATGAGGTAAAGACACTAAAAAGAAAAGGAAATTATAGTCCAACATCCCTGATGAACATAAATGTTAAAATCCTCAATAAAGTATTAGCAAACTGATCCAGCAATATATTATAAAGATCATACACCATAATCAAGTGGGATTTATTCTAGGAATGAAAGGTTAGTAAAATATTCACAAATCAATAAATGTGATACATCACATAAACAAAATGAAGGATAAATATCACATGACCATATCAATAAATGCATAAGAAGCATTTGAGACAAACTGGCACCAATTTATTGTAAAAACTCTCAGCAAAGTGGGAATAGAGGGATCATTCCTCAACATAATAAAGGCCATATATGACAAACCCACAGCCTACAGCATACTCAATATGCAAAAATTAAAAGTGTTTTTCTTAAGAATGGGAACAAGACAGGGATATCTGTTTTTACCACTCTATTTAACACAGTACTGGAAGTTTTAACTACAGCAATCAGACAAAAAGAAGAAATAAAAGGCATCTAAATTGGAAAGGAGAAAGTAAAACTGTTGTTATTTGCAAAATCACATAATATTGTACATAGAAAACCCTGAAAACTATACCAAAAATTTACTAGATATAATAAATGAATTTGGCAAAGTAGTAGAATACAGCAAGTCCCTGAGTTACAAACAGCTGATTTACATACAATGCATACTTACCAGTTGGTCACCATAAGGGCTATTGGTAATCAATTGCAGTTGGACATCAGTGAAAATTATATTATAGAATTATTCGACTCCCATACCAAAAAACTAACCAATAAAGACCTATGGAGCTAGAACAACAGATGATAGCATTTGGGGAAAAAAACAAACAAACAGCTATGTAGAATCTCCAGACCTGAAAAAGTTTTCTACAAAAGACAGCTGATGCTTTTCATCTCATTGAAGCAGGAATGGCAAAGTTAGAGGAGCAAGGTCCTGATACAGAGAGGTTCACCAGAGTTCACTGTACAGTTATCAAAGGCCTGAGATGCTAAAGGGCCATTTATAATGAGAAAAAGAAAAGCTCTGTATAAGCCTCCTTTGATACATACTTCAAGAAACTGACTCCAGCAGCAGAATCCAACTCTGACTCTACCACCAGTCCTATCCTCTCCAACAAATCCATCATTTTCTGCATCATCCAAGATAGTTTAAGGTTGTATTTGAAAATGATTAAGTATTTATATGCACAGAAAGGTAAAAATAAATACTATGTTAAGACAAATAAGTTGCATTTAATAGGTAAATGTACCTGTTCCCACTTACATACAAATTCAACTTAAGAACAAACCTACACAACCTGTCTTGTTCATAATCCAAGGACTGCCTGTACAAAATTAATATTCATAAATTGGTGGCATTTTTATACATCAGTAATGAAATTTCAAAGAGAAATTAAGAAAACAATTTCATTTACTATTGAAACAAACAAAAAAATAAGATACTTAGAAATAAATTTAACCAAGGAGGTAAAAGATCTGTACTAGGAAAATTATAAGATACTGATGAAAGAAATTGAGGAAGATACAAATAAATGGAAGCATATACCATGTTCATGGATTGGAAGAATTAACATCATTAAAATGTCCATACTACCCTAAACAATACCAATGGCATATTTCATAGGTCTAGAAAAAATATTCCAAAAATTTATATGGAACCAATGAAGACCCCAAATAGCTTCAGCAAGCTTGAGAATGAAGAACAAAGTTGGATGTATCATACTACTTGATATCAAATTATACTACAAAGACATTTTAATCAAAATAACCTAGTATGAGCAGAAGAACAGACATACAGATCAATAGAATAGAACACAGAGCCCAGAAATAAGCACACATTTTTTTTCTGTATTTTTCTGAAGCCGGAAACGGGGAGAGACAGTCCGACAGACTCCCGCATGCGCCTGACCAGGATCCACCCGGCACGCCCACCAGGGGGCGACGCTCTGCCCACCAGGGGGTGATGCTCTGCCCTCCGGGGCGTTGCTCTGTTGTGACCAGAGCCACTCTAGCGCCTGGGGCAGAGGCCGAGGAGCCATCCCCAGTGCCCGGGCCATCTTTGCTCCAGTGGAGCCTCGGCTGCGGGAGGGGAAGAGAGAGACAAAGAGGAAGGAGAGGGGGAGGGGTGGAGAAGCAGATGGGCGCTTCTCCTGTGTGCTCTGGTCGGGAATCGAACCCGGGACTCCTGCACGCCAGGCGACGCTCCACCACTGAGCCAACCGGCCAGGGCAAAGCACACATTTTTAAGGTCAATTAATATTTGACAAAGGAGCCAAGAGCATACATTGGAGTAAAGATAGTCCCTTTAGTAAATAATATTGGGAAAAAGAGACAGGTAAATGTAAAAAAATGAAACGACCATCAACTTATACCATACACAAGAATAAACTCAAAATGATTAAAAAGACCTAAATATAAGTCACAAAACCATAAGAATCCTAGAAGATAACATAGACAGTAAAATCTCAGGCATCTTTTGTAGCAATATTTTTGCCAATATATCTCTTCAGGCAAGGGGAACAAAGGGAAAAAAATTAAATAAATGGAACCACATCAAACGAAAAAGCTTTAATACAACAAAAGAAACCATCAACAAAATGAATAGAAAACCTAATGAATGGGAGAACCTATTTGCCAATGATATATCTGACAAGGAGTTAATTTCCAAAATATATAAAGAACTTAAACAACTCAACTTTAAGAAGACAACCCAATTAAAAAAGAGGCAAAGGATCAGAATAGACACTTCTCCAAAAAAACATACAGATGACCAATAGGCATATGAAAAAATGCCCAATGTCACTAAGCATTGGAGCAAAGCAAATTAAAACCACAATGAGTTTTCAATAAATCAACAAACAACAAGTGCTGGAGAGGATGTGGAAAAAATCAAACCCTCCTGCATATTTGCGAAAAAGTGTGGGGTTTACTCAAAAATTTAAAGATGCAACTGCCTTTTTACCCAGCGATCCCACTTTTGGGAATATACCTGAAGAAACCCAAAGCACTAATTTGAAAAACTATATGCACCCCTATGTTTATGGCAGCATTGCTTACAATGGTCAAGATCTAGAAACAGCCCAGGTGCCCATCAGTGGACGAGTGAAAAAAATAGCTGTGGTACATCTACACAATGGAATACTACTTAATGTAAAAAAAATTAAAAAAAGGAAAGCAAATCTTACCTTTTGCAGCAGCACGGATGAACCTGGATAATATTATACTAAGTGATATAAGCCATCAAAGAAAGAAAAATACCATATGATCTCACTTATATAGGAACTGTAATGAACAAAACAGAAACAGAGGCAAGAATACATGGAACAGACTGACAGCTGTCATTGGAGTAGGGGGCTTGATGAAAGAAGGTAAAGGGGCTAAGCAAAAAATAAACCCTAAACACACATATTTTTAACATATATATAAAACAGACACACACATAACACATAGACACGGCAAGAGTGCGGTGATAGCCAGAGAGAAGGGGGGTGGGAGCTGGGCGGAGCTGGGCAAGGGGCAGGGAACGGGGATGGAGAGAGAGGTCGCTTGGGGTGCAGGTGCACGATGGAGCGCGCAGACGATATTTTATTGGGTTCTAAGTGTACACTGTATCTTAATAATTCAATATATATACATATTTAAAACCCCCTCAGGTTCTCTGACTCCCAAAGCTGTTCTCTCAGCCACCAGGCTGTCTCCCATGGAAGGGAAACTGGGAGACCTCAGCACAGTGTGTCTGGAGTGGGGTTCTGGGTGTGAAGTCCATTTTTCCAAACTCTGTTTTCTTCCCAGGGGGAAGGGCTGGAATGAATATTTGAAGATAACCACAATTTCTAATCTGAGGCTTTAGACGAAATTACTAAAAATAAGTTAAGTCTAGACAGAAAGTTATGAGTAGTTCATAACTGAGAACCAACTGTCAAGGCAGGAGCCCAGGGCACAGAAGAGACAAATGTGTCCCCGTGGGCTGGCGGGAAGGAAGGGACTCTCCCACTGGAGCTGCAGGATCTCAGAAAAAGAACCAATAGACCACATTTTTGGTTATCATGTCCTGTGTCATGTTTGCACCCAGTGGGATTATATATTGAAGCAAGCCAATTCAAAATGGCTTCAAGGGCAGTTTCCACCTTGGAATTACTGAAGGTGTAAACCTATGGTATCACTCTTTTAGCCACAAGACTTGTGAGCTGTTCTAACCAACACAGTTTCCACGCATGTGAGATACCTTTCAAAGACAACACTGAATGAGACCACAGAGTGAAGACACGTGTCCTTCCTAACTTTGCTTCTATTCTTTGAGTTAAAGCATAAAAGCATACAGGAAGGGAGATGAGCATTCATGCCACTTCTCACAAAAACTCCAAGTCCTAGACTTTGCACTTGTAGTGTTTATAACTAGCTTGGGAAGGAACATTAAGGAGGCTTAATTACAATTGTAAAGGTCAGAACCAACTATCAAATATCCACTATTAAATCGGTATTTTGATAATGGGGAAGCATTTTTTTTTACCAAAGGTCTCTGTTGACATGCAGTTTTTTTCCTGTAGATCACATGTCTTGGTTTAATAGCTAAATGGCAGGTTATTCTGGGGAATTCTTGAATGAACTTGACACATACACAACTTGAGTCAAGCTGGGAAAATTCTCTGTTGCTGCTTTACCAGTGGTAGTCAACCTGGTCCCTACTGCCCACTAGTGGGCGCTCCAACTTTCATGGTGGGCAGTAGTGGAGCAACCAAAGTATAAATAAAAAGATAGATTTAACTATAGTAAGTTGTTTTATAAAGATTTATTCTTCCAAACTTATCAAAAATCCGACATAAGGTACTTGATAAGTAATTATTATTATATGCTTTAACTTGCTGTAACTCTGCTTTATAAATTTTATAAAGTAAAGTTACTTCCCTACTTTATAAATCACCATTACTGTGGAACCAGTGGGCAGTTAGAAAATTTTAGTATTAACAGAGATACAACAGTGGGTGGTAGGTATAAAAAGGTTGACACCCCTGGGCTTTACTCTGCCTTGGCCTTGGCTCTTCCATGCAGGAAACATGCTGACAACAGAGATCTCTGGTTTCTGGCTGTGCCCCTTGTTTTCCAGGGACAATTTACACTGCTTGTTACAGAGATGGGAAAATGGAGGCACTTTTTCAAGAATCAGTACTAAACATGCAAAATGTAGGATGTACCGCTATTGTGGAGAAAAAAGTAACTAAATAATAAACAACAACTTTTCCTAGAAAAGTGAAATTGTTTTTGGAATAAAGCACCCTGGAGTCTAAAGCTTCTTTTTAAATTCTGCACTCAATAATGCTTATTCAAGTGATTTTATTTTCTTGTGCCACAAAAGGTAGTCCTTATCTAAAGCTCAACAAAATGCTGTTCTAATGGGGTCAGTTTTATTTTACTGGCTTATTTAGCTGGAGGATTTTATGGAGTAATTAGTGGTTAGAAAGAAGGAGGAAAAATATCTTGTTTTAAACTAGAGAAAATCCAAGTGCTTCTGATAAACGGGTAGCTAGCAATGTTCTTCCCATCCCACCCATGCACCCACTCTGGGCTCCAGCCCCCTTTCCTGCAGAATGCGGTGTACCTGTGTTCCTCAGCATTGGAGCCAGGTGAGAGGGACCTCCATGGCTTGGCTGGGAAGGCGTTGGTCCATGATGAATATTTCTTCAGACTAAGAAGCTGTGGCTTTTTGTTATGACTCAAAAAGTTCTGGTACCAGCACAGCTGAAGCTTGGAGAAGGTCTGGTGCCATCATAACCCATTCACCACTCTCATGCTCAACTGCTCACTGACAAACGAAAAGAAAATGAGATACATCAAGTTTTCATCTTCTAACAAGACTGTTGAACATAATCCCCTGATATATAGAAATTCTGGAATAGCTTTGGTTTTGGAAAATCCTTCCCTTCAATTTCCTAAAAGGATTTTTCTACAATCATTTCCTTCTGTTCCAATAACTCTATCATAAAACTTCTGTGGTTTTAAGCTTAGCTTCAGAGCATGAAGAGGCCCTCTGTGAAGTGAGAATATCTCTGGAGGGATAGTTCACTTCTAAAAAGGCTCTCAGTGGTTCTTGTCTTCCAGTATTCACATCCTTGTGTAAGAGTGGGCTGGACCCAGTAACTTGCTTCTAAGGAATAGAATAAGACAAAGTAATGGGGTATCACTTCTAAGATTGAGTTATAAAAGGCTTATGTTTGTCTTGCTTTTACTCTCTCACACTTTCTCACTTGTTTGTTCTGATGGGAACTGGCTACTATGTTCTAAGCTGGCCCTCAGTGAAGTTCATGTTACCAGGGGCTGAAGGTGTCCAATTGCCAATATCCATGAGAAACTGAGACTCTCAGTCCATAGCCCCTGGGATACAAGTCCTGTCAATGATTACAAAAGCGATCTTGGTAATGTCTCCTTTCCTGCCGCGGACCAGCGCGGCTCCTAATAACGTTGCGGAATTAAGAAAACACTTATCAAAACAAAAACAATGGGACTGGGAGGACTCTTCAAACTGCCTGGCAGTATCTGAGTGCCTCATAGCCCCAGTTCACTTTATTATATAGCCATATGCAAATCAAGGACCTTGATACAAAGTTGCACATCCAAGGCTAAGACAGGAACTCTCCCAAGGCAAAAACAGGATACATTAGTGAAATCTACCAACATCTGAAACAAACAAAGAGTCAGAGGAAGGCATGTATATTGCTTCCAGCAACCCAAGGAAGCAAATGGAGTGGGTGCAAATACTCAGCATCAAAGCTAAATATGGAGATGGATGGAGGGAGGGGGGAGAACTTAGCCTTTTGCTAAGTCTTGAAATCTACAATGGCTTTTTGCCATTTAGGGTCCACAACATATCCCTCTTTTCTTTTTTATTTTTAATTTATGTGCTGAGATTTGCACTCATCTGATTTCTTAGTTTCCCAGATTCTAATTTGTAGGTAGATGGAAAAAATACAGAACAAACACAAAATTAGTATAGCCAATGCTAACAGATACACAAAACAAGTATACTAATACATCACAGTGATTAAAGCCTTTGAGCAAACTTTTCAAACTAATACAACAAGAATCTATAAAAGAGTAATGTCCTTAACATGTTCACCAAGTCCAAGTTGGCACCAACACCATTCCAAATCTCTGCAAATGCAACCCAACCCCAGTTCAATCCATCAAAAACTGTCACAGGAGCAGGAGTCCAGGACATGACCCCCCCTTTCTTTTTATATTATTTACAATTGATCTTCAAGCAAATGTTAAGCACACTTTAAAATACTTTGACTTCAAAGATTGCAAGAAATTCTTGACTTTGTTAACTTTTAACAAAAGTAGAGTAAATGTACCTTCAAGCAACATTCCCACACTTATCAAAACACCCCCTTAACATTAATTAACGGCACTTTAAAAAGTACATATCAAAACTGAAAAATCCCAGTGTGATCTTCATTATTCTTCTACAGTAAAAAAAATCTTTACACTTTTATTATGTAAATCTATGCTGCTTCAAGCCTTCCACTTGCGGCCTGGAGCAGCCTGGCTAAATTAGCAAGTCTTTTGGATCCAAAACGAGCGTGCTTTACTTATTCCAAACAAAATTATATTTATGTAGGGAAATGAAATTATTTTTATTTTGTTTTCAATACTAGAGCCGGCATTTCCAAAATTATTATTATTATTACTTTTCATTTAAGAACTTAATTCAGGCCTTATAAACAAAGATACTTAGACATTAAACAAAGACTTCACATACAATCACACAAATCAAGAGTGAAACCTGGGGTTTTAGAGATTAAACTATGGCCTGCTTGATCTTAAGTAGGGCTACCTTAATAGGAATGTAATAAGGATATATACTAAACAGAGATCTCTCTCAAAAAATCTCAAGATGGCTGTATGAGATTTCTGTTCAGCAACACCCAAATCAGGCCCTCCTTTTGCCCTCTTTTCAGGCAATGGAGCAGGAAAGAAATAAAATAATCTAAAACATTAAAAAAATTAGATAATAATAATTGAGAAAGGGAAGAGAGTATAGTAAAATAAGTCTTATGCAATTGCTCTTGTGAAGAAAGTCTCTCATCCAGAATCATGATGTCTCACCAGTCATTCAGGGATCCACCAAGGAGCTTCAGCAGACCTAGGAAAAACACACACATATCCTCGGCCCCATAAGAGAACAGGGTCTGGCTGTTGCCAGATTCCTGTGAGCAGGTCTCTCCATCACACTTCAGGGAAGGCTTTCCTTGCAGGGTTCCAGAGTCTCTCTGCTGCTGAATGACCTTGTACATCAGTATTCAAAAAACTTAAAGTAAAAAGAGCATGACAAAGAAGATTTGCAGGAGTTTTCTAATACTTAAGTTGCTATTTGGCTCCTAACTCTGAACACACCTCACAATGCACTATCCAAATCAGTAAGTCTTTTTTTTTTCTTTTTTTTGTATTTTTCTGAAGCTGGAAACGGGGAGAGACAGTCAGACAGACTCCTGCATGCGCCTGACCGGGATCCACCTGGCACGCCCACCCGGGGCGACGCTCTGCCCACCAGGGGGTGATGCTCTGCCCCTCTGGGGCGTCGCTCTGCCATGACCAGAGCCATTCTAGCGCCCAGGGCAGAGGCCAAGGAGCCATCCCCAGCGCTCGGGCCATCTTTGCTCCAATGGAGCCTTGGCTGCGGGAGGGGAAGAGAGAGACAGAGAGGAAGGGGGGGTTGGAGAAGCAAATGGGCGCTTCTCCTATGTGCCCTGGCCAGGAATCGAACCCGGGTCCCCCGCACGCCAGGCCGACGCTCTACCGCTGAGCCAACCGGCCAGGGCCCAAATCAGTAAGTCTTAAGGATCTACATTCTATTCTATTTAAATTTAAATGAGTGCTCATTACAAGTTCTAAAAACATTTTATTTTTTCTAAATATTAGAGCCAGCATTTCTAATTTTTGCATGCAAAAAAAACTTAATTCGGGCCTTAAAAACAGACACATTTTGACAACATTAAACAAAGACTAAACAGAAACAAGAATTAGACAAACCAGAGAGAAACCCAGGATTTCAGAGCACATCCAGATTAGAAAGATGCCTGCCCGATATTAGTCAGGGCATCCTCAGACATAGGGACTGAAGGATGTGACTAAACAAAATCTACCCGAGAAAATTTGCCCTCAGCAGCTGCTGGGATATTTTCTATAGTCAGACCCATCACAGGTCCCCTGCCTCAATTTCCAGGCAAAGAACAAGAGAGAAACAAAATGATAGTTCAGAAGACCATAGTTAAAACATTAAAGAAAATCAGATCATGACAGGAAAAGCTGTAACTTTCCTAATACCTGAATCTCTTATCCATTCTCAAATTCTATAGTTGCTGTAACTGGCGGCTCAGGTTGACTATGCTGAGATTTTTCTCCTACCTCAACAGCCCCTTCATGAAAGTCCAACTTTCACAGCAAATAATCACCCCCAGAGAGCCAAGCACAGGCAATCGCCTTCCAGTCATTTGGAGGAAGAGCCTTTGCCCTAATAGTATCTAATAAACCAAGTGAAAAAGGGGCAGTAGGCCCATACTGAGCACAAGCAAGTTTAAGCTCTTTCAGAGTTCTAAAAGGTACAGGTTCAAGTTCTTGCACTAGTTTCCCTGTATCATCCTGTCTTTCTACAACAGGAAAATGGGTAAAGCCATCATTTATTGTTTCCCCTACATTTTGAGCCTGGTCTATAGATTGTTGGAGGGGGGATTTCTCAGATTTTGAGCTATAGACTCCGCAATCAGTCTGATAAGGGAATGGAGGAGCAGAGGGTTGAATGTAGGAAGAAGCTGAGGGCAGTGGAGGCCCCGTGGCTAAGGCAGCCATAGCCACAGATTTTTCATCCCCCCTGTCATCCTTAGACTCCAAGTTGTCCTTGTATTCACATCCCTCTGTTTCTGGCTCAGGCTGATACTCTTCAGACAAGTGGTCTTCATACGGAAACATTTCTACAAAAAGGTCCCTTGTTTTGAACCTATCTGTCCCATATTCTTTTACTCCCAACTACACTTTCCCCAAAAACTTTCTTTACTCACTGTGTGCACTTCACTTTGGGGAGTTCTGTCACCTTCCTTCAGTTTTAGTTTCCTCGTACTCATACTCAAGTCTTCTGTTCAGGCGCCACTTGCCTTGGACCAGCGCGACTCCTAATAACGGTGCGGAATTAAGGAAACACACTTATCAAAACAAAAATGATGGGACAGGGAGGACTCTTCAAATTGCCTGGCAATATCTGAGTGCCTCATAGCCCCAGTTCGCTTTATTATATAGCCATATGCAAATCAAGGACCTTGATACAAAGTTGCACATCCAAGGCTAAGACAGGAACTCTCCCAAGGCAAAAACAGGATACATTAGTGAAATCTACCAACATCTGAAACAAACAAAGAGTCAGAGGAAGGGCATGTATATTGCTTCCAGCAACCCAAGGAAGCAAGTGGAGTGGGTGTAAATACTCAGCATCAAAGCCAAATATGGAGATGAAGGGGGGAGAACTTAGCCTTTTGCTAAGCCTTGAAATCTACAATGGCTTTTTGCCATTTACGGTTCACAACACTTTCCCATTTCGGTTGAGCCTTCAGATGAGACCCCAGTTCATCTATAGATTACTTACTATAATTTCCATAGACACTTACTATAGATTTCAGCCTGAGAGATTCTGAGGCAGATGACCCAGCTAAGCTGCTTCTGGATACCTGACCCATAGAAACTAGGAGTTTATAAATGTTTTAACCCACTACATTTTGGTTTTAAAGTAGTATTTACATCCTAAATAAAATAATTAAGTAAAATTCCTTTCTTTACCCTGACCCCTTGGTTTCGTACTTCTATTCCTTTATTTTCAGTTAGTTTAAGTATATTATATAAGATTAAAAATGGTACACCTATAAAACATACTTACCATGAATGGAACTTGATGGACTGGAAATAGCTCTGGGAAAGTCCATGAGTGAGTGATGACTGAATGTGGAGGCCTAGGACATGACCAGACACTGCTGCAAATTCTATGCCACAAGCCACCCCTTGTTTCCGTCCAACAGGATCAGAAGTAATATGTCAATGCTGTTCCATGCACAGGATGTGGGCTGGATTGATTAGAAACCTGGGAGAAGCAGGCAGGTGAGACGGAAATCACCATAGCTGTGACCATCAGGAGGTAGTGGAAGGCGGCCTGAGGATCAGTGGAAATGAGAAGCTAAGATGGAGAGATACAGGAGCAGGGGAGTGACATGGCCATGTGGTTTGGCTACTGCATGTGGAGCAGCGGTCAAATTAAGGAAGAACTTTGTGGTAGTCATAAAAAAAAGAGGGGGTTTAACATGGAGAGGTTGTAGAACTGAGAACTCAATATTTTGACCTAGAAAATTTACTTTTTATTCCAATAACCCTATCTAGCACAAAAGACTCTCTCTGGCATGGAACTAATGAAAGAGATAAAACTTTATGCTTTCCATCATTACAACCTGAAAATATTTCCAAAATGCAGGGACAGCTGGCCTCACACAACCATAGAAAGCTTTTACTCAAATGATACTTACTACTTGTTAAGGTAGGTCCTGCATACCTGTGCCCTCATACAGGATTTTAGATTGTTAACAGAGAGTTTATAGCAACATCCTCTGATGACCGTCATGCTAGATCTGGGGACAGGCTCCTCTGCGCTCAAACAGGTTGCTAGCTTGCTGACTGGGATGTCATCTGTGAACTCAAAATTGAGGTGCCATGAGTGAGGGGACTCTATTGCCAAGTGCCACAGATATTGCTCCTGTAATAGAAAAATGATTCCTCCTAAACCACATAGTCTTCCATTTCTAGCAGGAAATTCAGCTCTATTATAATCTTGTGGGACGATTGCCATATATGCAGTCTGTTGTTGACCAAAACATTGTTATGTGATATGTCCTGGCATTAAACAATAATAATCATTTATTATTATCTCTTACAGTCCTGTGGGCTGGCAGGGCTCTGCTAGATGATTCCCACTTGGGTCATTGAACCTGTTGTGGTCAGCTGCTGGCTGACCAGGAGTTATCCCTGTCACTCATAGAGGTGGCGCCCAGGCTAAGAAGACTAGAGTAGTGGGAATCCCTTGTTCATCTCTTTCTCTGTGGTCTCCCAGTGTGGCAGATGTGGTAGCCAGACTTCCAACACTGTGTCTCGGGGCTCTGGAGGTCTACATCCCAAGAGGTGAGGAAGTCAGGTGTCTTGTAGGAATCTGATCTCAGAAGTCACACAGCATCGCTTCTGTGGCTTCTATTTCAAGGAGCCATATTTGAGGGGAGTGAAATGATAGTCCATTGTTGATGAGAGGAGCATCAAAGAATTTGTGGATACATTTTTAAACCATCACATGAGAAGTTAAAAATCAATCTGTTTTTTTTTTCTGAACCAGCACTTAGTTGAGATTTATTTCTTGATGAGGGCAGGAGTTGGCTGAGATCTACACGTGTTTGATAGAGGAAGGTAATATAGTTACTAAATCCAAGGGTTGAGGTTCTTAATTTCTAGACTAGAAAAAAGTTACATATATATTTTTAATCAGTACTCCAAATTCCAAAGAAAAGTGATTCAATTTTGAGAATTTATGTATGCACTGATAAGTGTTTGGGTTTTTATTTGACCTGAGCAAAGCTCAGGTGAGGGGAGGGCAGTGTACTCACTCAGTCATAAGCCATTGTGTTTCTTGTGCACATAGGATTCCCGGATATCTTTAGAGATTTTGTTTCTTGTGTAAATAATCATTTTTATTGAAGAAAGATATGCCAAGCAGTAGAATGGCTTTTTGTTCTCTAAATTTGTCTAATCTCTTTTCATGCTTTATTTGTAGTATATTTCCTAAGGGTTTCTAAACTTAAATTGCATGTGTTTATTTGGGTGTGTGTGCGTGTGTGTGTATGTGTAAAATAAATGATTTAAAATGTTTTATCAGTAAAACCAAGTTAAGCAGCCATTCTTTCCTGTCTGAGAAAAATTTTAATGGCTGGCTTTGTCAACTATATTTGCAACAAACTTGGATTATGACATTAGAAAAATTATGCCATTTTTTTTGGTGTCTTAGATTCCCTTTTGGGCTATATTGCGCATGAAGTTTTATGCACTTGGGAGCTCAAATCTAAAACCCATAAACCTTAAAGCCTGAGATACTCAGCCTCACAAAACAAAAGTCCTCCTCCGCATGTATCTCACCTGATTCATTCTAAATGCCTGAACCATTCTAGATGCCTAACCCTCATAAAGCTGAAAACGAACACGTTCAGTCTTTCAATAAATCCCCACTACCTCTGTGTCACTGTCACATGCACCTACTCTTCCCCTGCTAAGTTACAGAAAGAGATGATTTTGTATCCCCAAATCAGATTGTTCTTTATTTAAGAAGCAACATATAATACAAACCCAAGCTTTTATTACAATCACTTGCAAGTTAAAAGAATATCTCAGTGGTGAATAAAAATTTTTAATAAAGCAAAAGAAAGCATTATGAGAACAAACATAAAAGTGAACAGTGTTAACTATGGCATTTAAATGATGACCTGATTCAATTACTCTGTTGATAATAAGCAGCTTTGTGAACATCTACTCAAGTAACCAAGCCTGTACCTACTATAGAATTTGCAGTTGAATTAGAGCTCTGTTTCCTGCCTTTAATAAGTTTAAGGAAACAAATGGAAATGGTTTTGTGAAATTATAAGTATCTACCAAAAGATATTGAAAGGTAAGTTGGTAAGCAGTAGGAAGAAAAAATAAAAAGACACACACACTCACCCCACAGAAAGATGCAGGAAGAGAAGAAAAGCAAGACGGATTTCATGGATACCATTGGGGGTAATCTGCTATGGGAACAGGAGACAATGAAATATGAAGTTTATAATAACTTGTGGTGCTCAGGCCAGACTCCCTACCAGTATCTCCTCAGGAGAGGGGGAAGGGAAGAAGGTAGGTAGGGAAGGGTGATTCAGATTCTTCAACCAACCAGGAGATCACACCAAGTAGCTCAGGCAGCATGAATCTATGAATTGGGGTGGTGAGAGTTGTGGAGTTCAGACATCCTTCTGACCACCTCTGAGCACAGTTGACACTCCTGATGTTATAGTAAACAAACAATATAATTTCCTAAAATTAGGAGATTCTTGTGATTCATTTCTTAGACACTGAAGTCTGGAAAGCATGTCCTCAGTGCACGAGCTAGAGTATGTGGCCGTAGTGCAGGGAGAGCAATGAACCAGGGGAGCATGGGAAGGGAATCCTCTTAATGCCTTCATCTATGAGAACAAAGTCTAAGTTAGAATCATCTTTGAGTCAGTCATAAGCCTTTGCTTTCAGAATCTTATTTACCTACTCCCTGGCCCAGTGCCTCGCAAGACAGTAGGAGCTCAATAAACATTCATTGAATGAGTTAATCTATCCAAGTAGCAAGTAGTAATATAATGTGACTGTTGGATGCATGCAGACTTGAGTTTTATTCCCAGCTCTACTTCTTTTAAGTACGACCTTGGACATGTTGTGTAGGGTCTCTGTGTCAATTAGGGTCCAACCAAAAAAACAGAACACACTCTGTATTTAAAATTGTAGGTTGTAATGCAGAGAACTGGTTATATGGGTGGGTGATGGAGGAAGACTGAGAAAGCAACAGGAGCTGGCTACCAGAGAGCAACAGCAGGAAGTTCATGCCCTGAGGGTCGGAGGACAAAGGGAAGAGGCGGAATGCTGAAGTTGAAGGTCCACAGTCAATTGGCACAAGGCCAGTAGCCAAGAGGATTTTGGTTGAGATTCAATTTTTATGGTTCATATCATGAAAATAATAGTTATTACACGTATTTTAAAAAACTACTAATGCCCACCTCCAACTTAATTCTGATGGTCTCATTCCATTAAGGAACACTGAAATAAGACAGGTTTAATCAGTGAGCAGGAAGCCTTGTTCATAACAAGAGATTAATAAATTTTTCAGTAAAATGAAATTGTAGTGCCAACATCTGTGGGAGAGGTAGCAGATTAAGTTGCCATCAGCTGGAGGTAAAATAGGTGAAAAGGGCTTTTCCTGGATGCTAGGTGAGGGTGATTGATGGGCCTGGGGTCCCCTATGGCTCCATATTCAGAGGCACAGAAAGAGGTCAAAACTTGTTAAAAATCATGACCAACTCAGATCTTTTGGCATAATTAAATTATAAATGCCTGGCCTAACTTCTCTCATCTAACCCAAAGGTGCTACTGGGCAGGTAATTTCTTATCTAAACTAAGCTTTGGTATGTGAATCTCATATGCATTTTCATAGGTTCACAAATCCTCCAATGCTATCTCTTCCCAACAAAGGAAAATACCTACCGGAGTGTGACATAGGGACCCACTGTGAGTTAGAACTCAGCATCTCTGAGGACACGCCTCCACCTATCTTTTAAAAATTCTTTTAGAGACTTAGGCCTTAGCCTGTTTGCTCTGTAAACTAATCTTTCTTGGGATTGATCAATCAGGGTGAAAACTCATTTGCTTAGTCCCTATGGAGATGGACTTAGACCAGAAGAAAACATTTTAAAAACCCAGATGCGAATCCTCTTGTGAAGAGAAGAAAATTGGTTAGTCATTCATAGTTCCTTGTCCCTAGACACACTGTCTATTATGAAATTCCTCTTGGCCCTGCGTGTCTTACCACAGAGAATATTCAAGCTCGGAGGAGAGAATTTGTAAATATACAAACACAAGGACTTCATCTAATTCTATCAGATATAATGAACTGCACTGGAAAGAGCTTGTTTTTTCTAGAAAGAGAGGAAGCCAACATTAAGAAATTATTTTAAAAAATTTTCCCTGTTGTTTCTCATAATTGCCAAGCCCAATTCTACCTCAGAGTTTTTGTGTCTACGTCCTGACATGCACTCTCTTCTCCAAACTTGATCCCTCTGGTTATTTGGGGGTCACTGAGATCTTTGTACAAATGCCACCTCCTCAGAGAAGACTTCCTTGACTACCTTACTGACAAAATTTCTGTTTTCATAGAGCTGACCTTTTAGGGAGGGGATGTCAAATAAATTGATTAATGACTAATGTTTAATATGCTAAGAAATCAAGTGAGGGTAAGGAAGAGAGAGAACAATCTGGGTGGCAGGCTGGGACAGGGCTGGACTGGCCAGTCAGCAAAGTCCTGATGAGTGGACAGTTGTCAAGGTAAGGACAGGAGCTCTGTGCTTTCCAAGGGTCAACCTAAGGAACATCCAAACCTGTAGAGAATTTTTATTAGTATATTTAAGTGAAACCAATGCCATATGCCAGGGAGCAAGATCTCAGATACTCCAGAGGGTAGCAGTTTTGCAGCTTATTTTATACATTAGAATCAAAGGAGGAGATGTCGCAGTCCAGCCACGACAAGTCTGTTACGGGGTCCTCGAACGGGAAAAGGTATGTAATTAAATAAATGATAGACAGAGAATTAAAGATATATACATAAAGATGGGTTGAGGAGGACCACACGGCGAGCAGTCGCTGCTCCTAAGCCGATGCAATGGCGGCCCCCAGAAGCGCATCCGTCTTTATTCAGGGAAAAACTGTGGTCCGTTAGCAATTCAATTGTTTCCAAGACAACTCAAAGACAACCCCACCATTTTGTATTTATTAAAACTTCAAATTCGTGTGTTGTGATTCATACTCATTTGAATTCCTATGTTCGAATTTGGAGGCAGATTGGAAAAATATAAAATAAACAACAATATTAAAACAGCCAATGCTAACAGATACTATAACAAGTGTCCTAATACAATGAAGTGATTAAAGCCTATTAGATTAGCAAGCAAAGTCTTAACTAATACAACAGGATCTAAAATAAAATTCTTAGTCTTAAATGTCCTTAACATGTTAATGTAATTTCACCAAGTCCATGTTGACACCATCACTGCTTCATATTATTTGTAAATGTAACTCAACCCCACTTCAGTCTGAGAAGTGTCCTAAGGAGCAAGAGTCACACACATTCAGGAAAAGTCCACAAGGCACCGGAGTTGTGGTCACATTTCCATGCATTGAAGCTAGAGTCCAAGTCCCAGTGACCACTGTTTCTAGCTGGTAATGATTCAGGTAGACTGGAAAAGCCATCTGCAGCACGTATGGAGACAGAGCTTCTGTTTTCTTTAAACTGGAGAGGTGAACCCAGGGTGCTTTTCCCTGGAGCTTTGCAACCATGGCGTGGTGAAGAGAACCTGGGGATACACTGTGCTGGGTAGCAGAGGTAAATTCATCTAAATTAGGAGCAAATCCCAGCCTAAAATAGGCATGGGGCATTGAGGCAAGAGGAATAAAGGAAACACTATATATTAAACAAAGCAGCAGAAAATAAGACTATCAACACCCACAACAAAGATCTTCGAGGGATGAATAAAAACCTGAATATTCAGGCAAGGCATAGTAAGTGGCCCTTGTGTCCATAAGAAACGAGATCAGTTTACCTGCTACTTGGAAGAAATACCCTAGGCTCACCCATAACAACGTGAGATGGGGCTGATGGCCCTGGGCATCTTTAGTCTTCAGTGACAAGCCCCAGTAGGCTGGGCAAGGTCAGGTCACAGGTAGCTGGAGCAGGGCTGGAAGAGACTGAACCCTCCCTTGGAGGAGTGAGGGGGCAGCGTACCTTTCAGTGTCCCTTTTTCCCACAGCAAAGGCATGTCCCTGGTGGGGGCAGAGAAGCCTGGCAGGCTTTAGCTCAATGACTTTCCTTTCCACTCTTGAAGCAGGGCCCTGATGGAATCCTATGATGCCCCTTTGGGGAGTTGGAGACTTTATGGGCATATGCCAAGAGCTGGTATTTTGCCTGATCTCTTTTTGGCTCTGTCTGCCTTTTCTGTTCCTCTCTTGGTCATTATAGACCTTAAAAGCCATGCTCAGAAGATCTCGTTGAGAGGTTTGAGGGTCCCCATCTGCCTATATAAACTTTTTTTGTATATCTAGAGCTGATTGGAAAAAGACAAAACAGCATTATCAGCTGGATCAAATAAAAGAGTGTAGAAGTTTGCAGAAGAAAGAAAAGAAGTTTGGCATCTCCTGTAGGATTCCAGAGTCTCTCAGCTGCTAAATAAACCTGCACATCAGCATTCAAAAGAAAAATTTTTTTTAAGTAAAAAGCATGATAAAATAGATTTGCAGGAGTTCCGGGATATGACTCCCTCCCCCCCCCCCTTTTTAAGATTATTTATAATTGACCTTTAAGCACATTTTATAATATCTTTACTTCAAAATTGTAAGAAATATTTGTCTTTATGTAAACTTAACAAAACATAGTAAATGCATTTTCAAGTAACATTCCCATACTTATTAAAATATTTCTACCCCATTAATTAATAGGCAAATTAAAGAGCACATTAAAGCTGGAAAATTTTAGTGTGGCTTTCATTATTTTCCTATATTATTAACAAAAATTTACACCTTTGTTAGGTAAATTTACTCTACTTCAAGCTCTGCAGCTGCAGTAGCAGCCTGAAGTTTGAAGCAGTTTAGCCAAAATTAGCAAGTCTTTAGGATCCACATTCCATTCTATTAAATTTAAATGAGTGCGCTATACTTGTTGCAATTAAAATTAAAAATTTATAGGGATATCATTTTATTTTTTCAATATTAAAGCCAGCATTTCCAATTTTTTGCATGCAAGAACTTAAAACATTACATTTAGACAGCATTAAACAAAGACCAAACACAAACAAGGATTAGACAGGGTAGACAAATCAGAGAGAAACTTGGGATTTTAGAGATTAGAATGTGGCCTGCTTGATCTTTACGCAGGGCTATTATGATAGGAACAAAAGGATAGAAATAGAACTCTTTCAAAAAGTTTCAAGAATGGCCGTTTATGAGATTTTGTTTAGCCACATCCGAACAGGTGTTCCCTTTGCTCTCATTTCAGGCATAGAACAGTAAAAAAATAAAATGAGTTTAGAGAAAGAGAATAACTGGAAAAAATTTGTAATTTTCCCAAACTCTTAAGTATTTTTATTTACTAAAGAAAATTAGATAATACCAACTTTAAAAAGCATTTGTCTTCTAATCATTCATAAATTCTAATAGCTGATACAACCAGCAGCTGAAATCCCCCCATTTCAACCCCCGCTGAAAGGCAGGTTTAGCTTATCTGGGAGTGTAATCTTTTCCCGCTCCTCTCCTGGGGCTGTGGCTCCCAGGCAGAGCCCAACCTTGCTGGCACAAAGGTCAGCCTGCCTTAGAGCTGCCTCCCTCGCGACCACAGGGATTTGGGGCCCCAGGGCTTGGAGGCACTTCCTCTGCTGCTGCGCCTCCAGCTTATAGGAGCTGCACATTCCAGCAAAGGAGGCTGCGCTGTGCACCTGGCCTGTGCTACTGGTGAGACACATCCCATCTGCCACCCGTGCGCACTTGCGGGACACGCTTTCTTCGCCGCCCACACGAGTGGCCGCCTGCGCATCCAAAAGGGGACCATGGTCGGGCCGCACTGGAGGCTGCTTGGACTCAAGGCGGTGGCTGCCACGGCTTCTCGTGTTTGCGCTACCGGAAACTTGGTGGCTTCCGGAACCTTGTATTTGGGGTGCGTCTTCCCTGCTGCACACCTTTTGTATGTGGATTCCGAGCACTGGCCAGAGCTCTCTCCCGCCCCATGTGTGTCTTTTTCGCCCCGCTCACCTGGGAAGCCACCGCTTTTGCCTCCGCGGTCACCTGCTCGCTTCACCTCTGAGGCACGAGGCAGGGCAAGCCGTGGGGCCAGCAGGAACCCTAGTCTGCAGGCGGCCTTGTCCCTGTCACTTGACTGGCTCTCGGCTCATCGCCCCTGCCTGGGGAGGCCAGCCTTCCGCTCTTTAGAGCCGTGATTTCCAAGGATCCGAGACAAAGACTTTGGGAGCACAGGGCTGCGGAGCCGCAAAGTTTGAAATGGCCACAGCCGCGATGTTCCCATCTCCCAGTCACTCTCAGACTCCAAGCTCTTACATTTACACTCCTCTGTTTCTACCTCATTCTGATCAAACAACTTATTCTCAAATAAGAACATTTGTACAAAAAGAAAAAGGTTCCTCACTTTTGAATCTAGTACTCCCATAGTTATTTACTCCCAAATTATTACTGTACTCTGCCCCCATAGTGTACTTAAAAGCTTCACTCTCTAAAAGCTTTAACTCACTTCGTGTGCTCACTTCTGGTGGAGTTCCATTACCTCTCCGTTTTCCCTTTTTTGATGGCCCACGTTGGGCACCAATTGTCACGGTCCAGCCACAACAAGTCTGTTACGGGGTCCTCGAACGAGAAAAGGTATGGAATTAAATAAATGATAGACAGAGAATTAAAGATATATACATAAAGATGGATTCAGGAGGACCACACGGCGAGCAGTCGTTACTACTCCTAAGCCAATGCAATGGTGGCCCCCAGAAGCACATCCGTCTTTATTCAGGGAAAAAAAGTGGTCCGTTAGCAATTCAATTGTTTCCAAGACAACTCAAAGACAACCCCACCATACCATTTAGATCTAACTTTATACCAATAAGAAACTAGCTTCCAGCCTCTTCTGGAGAACATGGGTGGGACAAGCAGTAATCAGGTATAGCTCTTTGTTAACTGGGCAGGTGAGATAGGTAGTCAGGCCCAGCACCAGTCCCCTGAATATAAAAACATCCTGTTTATATTTCAGTCCCCAACAAGGAGACGTAAGAAAGGTGCCTGAAACCCATTAGTGGCAGGTTAAGGAGGCAGGGGAAAGCAAATTGGGAAAATCTCTAGAACTGGATAAAAGGCAAAATGGAGTAACATATTTCACATTGGTGGGCACAGGATAATTAACAGTGAACATTTACAGTAGGTACAGGTGGTCTGTGGGAACAAGGTAACAATGAGGGGTTCTGTGGTCTTGTGCTCCAGCACCTGCAGTTATGTCTCGAGGGGTCTGGAAAAGAAAACTACTCTGACATTTCAAAGATGTTATCCTTGATGCATAAGAACACTAGACAAGCTCACTTAAGGTAGAGTTTAACTTTTGCTAAGAAAACAATAGGCCTGGGACTTGCCTACTTGCTATGATTTGACCAGTTCAGAGTCTGTGATCAGACCATCCTGTGGGGTTACTTTCAGTCACTGAGCTCATCAGGCCTGCTATGTGGTGCTCTGAGCTTGTAAGGTTTATTGCATAGCCCCCTTTTCATTCTCAAAAGAAAAGCAAAAAATGCAAGAGGTCTGGCCTGGAGTCACCGAGAGGGCCAAGTAGGAGAGGAGACCATAGAGGTCGCTGATCGGGGCCACATCATGGAGGCCTTGCTAAACTTCAGATTTTCCTGTTCTACACAGAGGGGTAGCATCAGCCGATTTCCATTTGATCGTTCTGGTTGCTCTGTAGAAAACAGGCCGCTGGAGACAAAGATAGGAAGCAGAGAGATCATTTGGCATTTCTTTATGCAACTGTGTAAAGATTTCATGCACTTGTATTCCCTTTTAATTTCTGAACTACTTTTCAGTGGCTCCCATTCTCTGAACTTTGTGGTCTAAGTGAATACACTCAAACACTGGGCTGCAAGAGTAATCTGCTTCACGAGCCTCAATACCGAGCGCCGGGGTTAAAACTTGCCAACATAGTTATTGATAAAACTAAAGCATGGCATTATCCGGAATAGGAAAAAATCACACCTTTGCAGACGTGCTTATTTTAGCCAATGATTTTTTAGTTCCCTGAGGCTTATTTACTAGGAAAATAATGTTAAGGGTGAGTGAGAGAATGAGCTGCTTTGTTTTTCTTTATTTACCTTTTTTCTTGTACAAATATTTGTGAGACACGCACCTGGCTTGCACATCAGAAGAAAGATTAACAAGGAGGAGGAGAGACAATTTTCATCCTGTGAGTCATCTGGCAGGAACACAGAAGTCCTGGGCTCTAAGGAGGCTCTTCTGCCTGAAATAACTCATTCTGTGGGCTCAGTTAAGTGGCAGGAAGAGAGCTTTCAGGGCCAAACCTAAGTCTGAGCTCCACTTCACTTGAAGAAAACCCCTGGAGTTATTTCCAGCAGGGACACAATGCTGTTGCTTCAGTCTGGGACCCCAAAATGCCAAGGGAGAATTGTCCATACAACATGAATATCAGTTCCAGGTCCCCGTGGCTGGCAGCCAACCTAGGAGCATCCTGTTGGTGTGGCAATGAGGGGACCACATTTCCTGTAACCCCCAGTTATGGCAGAAGGCAAAGGGACCAAAAAAGACCAATGTATGAAAGCTTTTCAGTACTGTGTGTAAATCTGCAGAGACCTCTGGATTCACCCCGTTTGAAACAGAAAAGGAATTGCGGACGGACTTGTGACAGTCGCTCTGAGGAAAATGCCTCTGGAATCTTAGAATATTCCTGTGCCCCTCTGTCTTTCCTCGTTATCAACTCTTAAGGACCTGGCTCACCTTCATCCTAGGTATTGCCTTGAACTGGAATTGAAAGTGTCTGCAACTCTACTAGGATCAACTCTTGAGGAGATAAAAAAGTTAGGACGCCAAGACCAACAAATAAATTCAATCTGTATCATGGTTACTCCGTTTTGCTAACACGGCCTGCTGTTCAGGTTAAAATTCAATTCACAAGCCTCTAAAGGTCTTCATTCTAATATAAGTATGACATCCTCAGATTTAAAGAGCTGCATTTTGTGGCTTATTATACCTTGTTTTCTTGCCTGTGGTCGAGGTGGGAGGCAATCTCTCAGCAATTTGCTTGATGTTAGGTTGAAAGTCCTTGAAATAGATGAGATGAACATTTTGTTGAACAGGAATAATCTCTTTGCTGTGAAGGAAACCAGACTAGTAGTAAGACACAGACCCCAAGACTTCATCTCTGTCAACTTTATTACTGTCTCCATTTCTCCATTTTTCTGTTCTGCTTTTGAAAGATGGGACATGCAGACCCAGCACAGAGCAGACAATAGATCTCTCAGGGTATGACATAAACTCGACGTGGCAAGGTGACATCAACTGGATTGATCCTAGAAGAATGTGAGCAGGGGCTATCTGTAAAGTAATGATTCACTGACTTGGGAGTGGTGTAGTCAATCTGAGGGGCATAAGTGCTTTAGAGCAGCAATTTTTAACCTTTTTCATCTTGTGGCACACATAAATTAATTACTAAAATTTTACAGTGCTCCAAAATATATATTTTTTGCTGATTTGACAAAACAATATAGGTATAATTTTGATTCATTCACACCGGATCGCTATTGTTGTGTTGGCTGTTCTCATTTTTTTATTTGACAGTCTAAGGGAAAAGAGGTCAGTGCTCCTGAGTAAATTGCATTGTCAGGTATTGCATGTTTTAAGAATTCTTGCAGCACACCGTTGGTTGGAAATTGCTGAGTTAGAAGAATCCCAGGCCCATCTGTTCTAGCAGCATTCATCTGCATTTGATATGGCCACTCTGTTTGGATCCTAATTTTCACTGAAGCCTTTTGGTCATGGGTAGGATGGGGCAGGGCTGTTGCCCTGGTACAATGCCAGAGCTCCCATTCTTATTTTAGTCTATGTCACTGGTACTCATCTGGTGATGATTTCATCCCCAAAAGACATTTTACAATGTTTTGAGTCATTTTACATTGTCACAATTGGGAGGGGTTGGTTCTGGTACATGATGGGTAGAGGCCAAGGATGCTAAGCACTCCACAGTGCACAAAAGAGACCCACAACAAAGAATGATCTGGCCCCACATGTCTACAGTGAGAGGTGGAGTAACCCTATTTTACATGAATGACCTGGCCCTCAAAATCCCCACTATCCTCTAGCCAGGACCCTTCAAGGTGGCCCAGAGAGGGTTCAGGCCAGATGATATACATGCATTTGCTTTTGCTTTCAGAATTTGTTTACTAGTCTCTGTCACATGAAAGAATATAGAGGTGTTATCAAGAGCTTTGGGCTGAGACAAACTGGATTTCTATTGTTTGGCTTTGTCAGCTGAGTGGCCTTGATCGAGTAATTTAACTACTCTGAATTGGGTTTCTTATTTGTAAAATGAGAAGAATAGTATCCCTGCTGAAGATTAAACAAGAGATTGGATTTAAAATGAGAACTGGATGCATGGTTCTTAGTAAAACTTAGTGATGGTTGTATGATAAAGCTAAGGCTACACCCCGCAAGTGAACCCTTAACAGTCATTGCTAGTAAGCACCTGTTCTAAGCAGAATAAGTGATTGCTGATTTATTATCTTTACTGTCAGCAGTTAGGAAAATCTATAGCAGTTTCTATGTCAAATAAAGACCCTTGGTTGACATCATCTTTGGGGAAAATGTTGCTTTATGTATTACATGATGTTTGATATGGAAGTATCAGGATTAAGATAGAAAATAGTCACAGTTACAAACAAAAAAGCAACTGACAGAAGAAGAAATGCCAAGCTCATAAAAAACTAAACAATCACTGGCATTTTTGTGGTGATAACATTTTGAAAAGCTCTAATCAAAAACCAAAAAGCTAATTTAGGGGGATATTTCTCTAATCTTGAGGATTTAGCTTAATGATCCTTGTCTGCACCTTGTCCCCAACCTGACTCTTCAGAAATGTTTCTGAAATATCAGAATTCTCAAGCAAGTTTCTCACTGTTCACATGAGTAGGGCTTCTAATAAGGATTCTGAGAGTGCCCTCGACAAGGCTTATGATGGATGTCTGGGATGGAAGACCCCTGTGGTTTTCATTTCGGACATGACTTAATAAAAAACAATCATGGTAACAAAAGAGGGTGGGGGGAAGTCTGCTTCTCCCAATTTTTCTATTGTGTGGCTGATTTAATGTTGGACTTCTTAAAGGGCTTTAAAATACAAGACAGCAGGAAAAATAATTTAATATAGAAATGTCAGCGTGGAGTAAACTTAAGTAGAGTAAATCAAGCATGAATAAGTAGAGTGTCTTAAGGGTGTCGGTTTTTCTTTCTCTTTTTTTTTTAATTTCAGGGTTCAATAGCACAGTACCATGGAGCTTGCTTTTCCATGCGTGAACGTAACTGCCAGGAGAAGACTTTGTCAGACACACCCCAGTGGGTACCAGAGCACCTCTCACCAGTCTTCAGCCCATCTGAGTTCCCTGTTGGTTAAATAAGATGAGAGTGGAAGACACAATAATGGCATCCCATGCCTACATTGAAGAAAAAATGGATTAAATTGTGCGATATTCAAACTGATCAAAAATATTTCTGCCACCCAGCTACAGTAACTGAAATTTCTCTGTAAAATTTTCGTTTGAGTTAAAGCATTGTAGGTCCTCAAGCACAAATATAATAATCTATTTGGAGACAGCAAACCAGCAGTTATCAACCTTGACTACAAACTAGACTCACTTGGAAAGTTTTTTTTTCTATTACTCTTTACTTTGTTTATTTTACAATTTAAAAATATTTTAATTTATTGTGTTGACATGGTTTCAAGTGTCCCACTCAATATAACCCTCTCTATTCACTGCATAATACCCCCATATGCCTCATACAAAGTCTCTTTTGGAAAGTCTTTTAAAAAATATTGATGCCATTCAACATCTACCGGGAAGCATAATGTAATTGACTTAGGGTAAAACTGGGCATTAGTACTTTTTAAAACTCTCCTACATAATTTCCTAATCTACAACCAGGCTTGAAAATTATTGTAATAACAATTTAAACTCTTGTCCTTGGATATTATTTTTTCTGAATCAAAACACCTACAGATTACGACACACCTGCATTGGTCACAGTGACTCACTTAAGCATTGATTCTGGCATAGATGCTTGGGATCAGGGTGAGGGAACAGAAAAATCGGAGGCAAGAGAAGATGGTATGTGCACCTTGAACAAGATCTACTGCAGGGTGATGTCTGAGTATGTAACAACCAATGTGGCACGGGCACTAAGCTATCAGAATAGGTGCTACTTAATGCCAGGTCTGCTCATTGATATACCTCAAACTTTGAGAATCTGGGTATTGAGACACTGGCACTCATTGACTATTGAACATGGTGAATTCATTTTATTATCACCAGTATCCTAGCAAAACTCAAGTCAGAGGAGGGGAAGGCAGGGGAGAAGAAGTTAAGAGTGTGTAAGGACCAAGGATGAAGTGTGTGTGGCTGGCTTTCTATTTGGGGAGGGAAGGGTTTAATGATGGAGCAGCACTGGATAAAAGGTTGATAGGTTTATAATCCAAAAACAGATGTTACCTATTTCCCAGGGTTGCTTGGTTCAGCCAAGTTCTTGGGTGTTGAGATGTTTTATAAACATAGTGCTTTTGTAAGAATTCTGGAGACAAGCTATAAAAAACTTGGAACTAAAAAAAGAGTCTCCTAATGAGAACTAATGGTTCTCAATAAACTCCCAGAGGTCAAATAACAGCCAAGCTATAAAATGTGGAGTCTGAGCCCAAGCGAAGGGTCACCATGACATTGTGTACATCACTACACCAGTGAATTTCTGCTTGCCTGTTGGTGGCTGGGGCCTCTCTCCTGCAGACCCAATCATCTGTGTTCTCTGTGAGCCCGGGAAGTCTAGGGAAAAGAGCAGTCCTCTTTCTAATTACTCCTCTAACCGCCACTTGGCTTTAATCAGCATTTTCCTCTCTGAAACCTACTCTCTGGCAATCCTGGTCTGCTGACACAAGGAAAAAGTTGGAAATATAAGTTGGTGTATAATTGAAAGTTTATAGTTAAAAATCCAGTGTGTAATTGTCCTTTGATATAGGAAGTTTGCCTGTTCTACATTAGTCAAAGATGCTCTTGGACATTAGACCATCTTAGATACATTTCAAGCTGATTTGAAAAGGTGATGAGCATTGATATAGATACTTTCGTGCAGATACTGAGTGTGTTCAAGACTTTAAGATCAGAAGTCAAGAAATCAATTTATGCCATGCACCTTCAGACACATTTCCAAGCTGTAGTGATTTATTAAAAACATTTTCAGGCACTTTCTTTTTCCTCTTTCTCTACAAATGCTTAAGTGCTCATGGACAAGATTTTCCTTGGCAACAATGAAGCATTACATTGCTGAGCTGTTATTTATGTGATTTTTGAGGTCAAGAGGGCATTGGATCTCACCATCACTACCACCTTCAGAGAAGAGAAGAGTTAATCTTATTTCATAGTGGTCTACTGTTAAGTGAAAAATATCCTGCTGGCAGAGAGGCTATTATTTAAAGGTCACTGCAGCTCCACCGTAAAACAACGTTCACTTCTGGTTCGGAATCAGAATTTAATGTCAGTACAAATGATTAGTGACAAGTTGCCATATATAACGTAGAGGCTGTCTTCTCAACCTGACACCCCCAGCCTTTCTGAAACCACAGCCATATATCTTTTACTTATTTATTTTTAAAATTGTGTCATTGTTGTTGCACCTCCAGTAGAAAGGGTTTGGCTGAACACTGGTCACATTATCACACTATTTAGTGAAAGATTCTCTTTTGTTCTGTTTGCTCATCACTCACTTCATTTCATTCGTGCATGCCCCATTCTTTATGTAAATGGTGCTCCTTATACTCCATATTTCTTTGTTCTGTTTCCTTTTTCACTAATAACTGTGTATTTAAGATTTGCAGTGCCCATGAGAATGCCAACTGCTAAATTCAGTATTCCCTTCCCATTAACTGGAAGCTAGCTGGGATTGAGAGAGGCCCCTCCTTTCTCCCCAGTGAGGTAGGTTGCACTCAGCCTCAATTTTCCAAAGGTTTTTCCAGGTGCTATCAGGATAGACATACAACTTCCCCAAAGAGCCAACACTGCCACCAGCCTGCTTTGACTCTGTTTTGCTTGCATGCAAGGCAGTTCTCACAAGCCTTGGAAGAAGAGGAGGCCCTGCCTTCTGGTACATGGCCCAGGATATATATGGCTGCACTCTGGTCCCAGAACATCTCGTCATGGGACTCTGTGGTGAAAACACCTGTGTGGCCAACATCCTGCTGCTGCCCTTCTGGAAATTTTAGTCTGTCTATGTTAAGCTTACACAGTGTATGGCTAAGTCCTGACCTCTCACATGGCTAGATGCAATTCTTTGCTTCTAATTTTGAGATGGGCACCCACTGCATTTTGTCTAATCTCTTCTCCCAGTAATGGGTCCCCAACTTTTTGCCATGGCAAACAGTATACTCAGAACAGCCTTATTTACAAACCTCTGTGAAATTTTCTTGTACTAAATTTCTAGGTAACAGGAAATGCAGAGACATAATTTTCCAGAGTAGTTCCAGATTGCTCTACTCTGAAGATGTGCCCCTCTGCTGAGAGCTGATTGGCAGTTGAAGTACATCTGGAAATATAGAGTAAAAAAAGGTAGCCTGTCTGGTCATTTGAATTGGAAAGCCGCAACCTTGCAGGTTGAGGGAACGGCCAGTTTCTGTTGAGCAGGCCTAGAGCGGCAGAGAACGCTGCTTCTCAGCGAACACCGGCCGACTGTGCAGACACAGTGGGGACACTTCATGCGGAGAGATCAAGGAATCCCGGGAGTGGCTGTCTAGCCTCTGGGTCTCATCCTTCCAGAGCAAAAGTCTTGTAAAATCATATGTAAACTTAGAATATATTTAGTTCTTGTTGTAGAAAAAAATAAGAACAATAAGTGAAAATTGGTATTTTGTTTGAACATTTCTACATGGTCAAGTCATAGATCAGCAAAAAGCATTTGAACTTGTGGGGAAGCAATAGCCAAGGTCCTGTGAATTTACCAAAAGGAAACTTTTTTCAAGTTGTTAGTGCTTGCTTTTCTCATGAAGATAAAAGCAGAATTTCAGAGCCACAATTCTTCTTTTGCTCCCAGAAAATGTTTTTGTGTTCACACTATTGTTACTAAGTTTAACTTTTTCCTTTCTTTCTTTTTTGAAAAGACAAATGAACAAAGGAATTCCTGCGGTCATAGCACATGTTTAAGTTTTAAACCTCTTTTAGTCATTTAAGCTCCATGATCTGAATCAGAATCAGTAGATGTGGGAGCTACAGTCTCTGGCTTCTGCATCATGTGATACCTTTCTTCACAGGATGTGGACCTGTGTGGACACCTTTCACTTCCTGTGAAATGAGCTTGCCTTCTGAAAGCAGAGGTTATGGGGAGAGATTGGTCATGACCTGTCAGCAACAAAGCCTTCCTTCCTCTCTGAGGGCCAAGTAGGTGGGACTTGAGCTTCCTGGAACAATCCCCTCCAAGACCTAAATTAAAAGCAGCAAAAAAGTGGGCAAACATTTTGTTGGTCCAACCTAGGGTTTTAAGAAAATTTTAAATGTCAATGCACTCTTTATCACTCTTATTTATTAATCCCCCAGCACAATTTACACATTTATGGTACCTAGTTGACCTGGTGGGGATTTTGTAATGCCTTACATGATAAATAAATGGTACCTCAAACTATTTACTCATCCATCCATTCACAAAAGTTTATGTAGTGCCTTCTGTCTTCTAGACACTGCATTACATGTTGAATATGTGTTAAAATATGAAGTCTCTAAACCTGTAAAGGAAAGGAATTGGTTCTAGAATTGGGGAGTGAATGTGGTCAAAACGAGGTTCTTTTCAGCAGGACAGTTGAACTGAAATCTGAAAAATGATCAGGAGTTAATGGGGGACTTAGGGAATGAATGTTCATGCACGGTCATGTGACACCTAAGGTTTAACAGTCCACCGTATAGTAAGACAGTTGAGTACGTGGGAATTGGCTTCAGGTGAGTAAAATGCACAGCAGTCTTCTCTAAAAGGGCTTTGTAGACTAATTGAAGCTTTTATTCTTTATCCTAAGAATAGGGAGTCACTGAAGCCAGGGCTGCAGCATGGTAGGTGTTTCATAAGAGACACTTTGGCTGCTAAGTCGAGAATCAAGGGGAAAGAGCAAGAGAGGCAGAGTAACCAGTGAAAAGGAAGCTGTTGCTGGGAGAGAAGGATGACTTGGACTCGTGTTATGAAGGGGACTTGGAGAATGGTTTGTAGAGCATTAGGAGATAAAATTGGCAGTCCTAGGTGATGTTGAGATGTGAGGGCAAAGGAGAGATACATATCCAGAATGATGCCTGGCTCTGGCTGGGTAGCACAGCTAGTTAGAATGTCACCCTGATATGCCAAGGTTGCAGGTTTGATCCCCAGTCAGGCCACATACAAGAAACAACTAATGGATGTATAAATAAGTGGAACAACAAATCAATGTTTCTCCTTCTCTTTCTCCCTTTCTCGCTCTCTAAAATTAACAAATAAGAAGAAATTTGGAAATGACACCTAGATTACTGGCTGTGCAGTGAGATGGTAGAACATGTCAACAAGACAGATTGTTATGGAAGAGGGGCATCGCTACTGCGTCTTGGTTATTAAGGTCTAATAGCATCCTTCTGGTCACTTGTGTTTTATCTCCAAGTCAGTATGCACTTGAACTACAACTTGAGAAAGATGATGGAGTAGAAAGATGTTGAAAGGTGACAGGTTGCTAAAAGAACAACAAATTTTTATTGAGCACTTTTTATGTGCCAAACAATGAGTTAACTAAGTTTTGTGATTCCAGTAGAAAGAAAATTAGATCACTTTCTTCTTAGAATGCCCAGTCTAACAGGGAAGACACACAATAAAAAATCTCAATCACTTTGCTAATTACTTTGTTTTTGTGATACATACCACGAGAGTAAGACAAAGAGAAGTAATTAGGCCTGCTTAGGAGAGGGAGATGGGCAGGGTCATGGCAAACACTCAAAGGATGAGAAGAAAAAGAAAACACTCCAGGCAGAGGAAAGAAACATTTTTGAAAGTTCCCCAGGAATCAAACATATGGAGTGGTTAAAACACAGAGAGAGGAAGAGGGAAGGAGAGGGAGGTCTTTTTATATGTGTTGAAAGTGGGGTACAGAGCCACCATGATGTGTGAGAAATACCTGCTGGAGCAGGGGCAGGGTCCTGGCAGCTCAGGGCTGCACCATTTTCACTTACCAAGGCATCTGAATGTTGTTTTTACCACTTCCTATGCTTAGAACTTGAGAGGAAAAAGAGGAACTGAACTGAAAGGAGTGAGGTACTAACCAAGCAGAAATTGTAAAGGGATGGGTAAGAGTGACTAAAGGTCTATGGAAACAGGGAGGGTGGTCTTGAGGAAGAATTTTCAACAGGAAGAATTTTTTATTTTATATACATTTCTGAAGACCTGATTCACCCTTTTACTTCTTTTGTGCTAGATCCCTTGGTCTAGGATCATTTTATTTGATTATCCTTTAGTTCCCAAGTTCACATTTTGACCAGAGTTATAGAAACTCTACAGTATGGTAACCAGCTTCTTCAAGCCACTCATGGAAGTGTTTCCTCCTTTGTTCTTACCTTCTCCAGAGGGTGTGGGTGTCATTCTTGTCCTGGGTGAGAAAGGAGGCTAAGATGCTTGTAAGAAAGATGACCAGGCCCTGGCTGGTTGGCTCAGAGGTAGAGCGTCGGCCTGGTGTGCGGGGGACCCGGGTTCGATTCCCGGCCAGGGCACATAGGAGAAGCGCCCATTTGCTTCTCCACCCCCACTCTATCCTTCCTTTCTGTCTCTCTCTTCCCCTCCCACAGCCAAGGCTCCATTGGAGCAAAGATGGCCCGGGCGCTGGGGATGGCTCCTTGGCCTCTGCCCCAGGTGCTGGAGTGGCTCTGGTCACGGCGGAGCGACGCCCCGGAGGGGCAGAGCATCGCCCCTTGGTGGGCAGAGCTTCGCCCCTGGTGGGCGTGCCGGGTGGATCCCGGTCGGGTGCATGCGGGAGTCTGTCTGACTGTCTCTCCCCGTTTCCAGCTTCAGAAAAGTACAAAAAAAAAAAAAAACTTTAAAAAAAAAAAAGAAAAGAAAGAAAGATGACCAGTGAAAGGGTTTGGTGGTACTGTGCACCTTGCTTGCCTGCTGTTCCAAGGTGTATTTAGGTATAAAGATATTCTATGAGTCTCTCTTTATTTTTTATTAAATTTTCTCCGGTCTCCTTTGCCCTGCCTAATCAGAGTATCTGTTCGTCATGTTGTAAAGTCCTTCAGTGAGCGAGGAGAAAAACAGGCCTCACAAAGAGCTCTGTTTCATTTAATAATTTACTTGAAGGTGAGAAAAGTGTCAAGGAGCATTTTAATATTTCCTATTTTCAAGATACACTCAGCTGATCTGTAATTTGAGGCAATTCTTTAGAAAGGAGATCATGACTTTCTTATCTCAATGGCCTTCCTGATTATTTGAGTTGTGTGCATGTCCTGATATTGGGAGTTTCTTCTTGGGTGGTTCCAAGGACAGCATGATTGGTTCTGTCCTGTAAATAAAATAATCTCTCACTAGTACATTTTTTGCCATCCCAGATGTTCAAGCTATAGCTTCTCTTGATCTGAAGACAGAAAACATAAATAACTTTTAGATTTGTTTGAAATAGATTAGGCACCTTAGATGTTACTTGAATTGGTGTGTGTGTACATGCCTGCTTGTGTGTGTGTGTGTGTGTGTGTGTGTGTGTGTGTGTAGGTATGTACACATACACAGAGGAAACACAATGCCATGGAAAGAACACAGGGCAGAGAATTTGGAATTTATACTTGTACAACCCTGAGCAAATCGTCCCATTACTCCTGTCTCAGTTTATTCACCTGTGAAATGGAAACAATAATACTACTACCCACTTATTCCCATCAACATGTTGGTTTGAGATTATGAAAAAATGCTTTATGCAGATGAGAAGTCTACCAATAGAATTGCTGCTCCTTGCACTATGAGTAATCATTCAGTCAGCAGTTCATTCATTCAAGAGATCTGACCTGCTGGGTGGAAGGTGAGTTAGAAGAACCGTGAGTGGAGTAGGGGACAGCAGGGTGGTAGCTGCCATTGTCCTGGAAAGAAATGAGTGTCCCAGATATGGTGACTGAGAAGATGAAAACAAGTGCATGATTCAAGGTAAGATAGAGTGGACTCTTTAAAATCTTTAGGGGGGAGGTAACACTTAAGTTTAAATAATTGAAGAACATGATGAGTTCTTGGGAACAAATGTGTAAAGTATGAGAAGTAGTGAGGCTTTGGTGGGAACTCCTTCCTGTTTTGTTTTGAATCCTCAAAGTTATACATTTAGAAAGGCAAAGGAAAAAAAGTTACTTTACATAGAAAAGATTCCAAGCCATCATAATGATGATTTTTTATTTTAAATAACACATGGCATGAATAATTTCTCTATTAACATCCAATTACTTTGAATTAACTCAGTGAGTGGCAATAGCAACCTTAAAACCCCAAAGAAACTGAAACCTACAGTATAGTTCAAGTCACTTGTACATTTTATTGAACAAAGATTGACTTGTGGGAGAATCAGAATAACCTTGGAATGCGTTAAGACAGACACACAATGGAGCAGCAGACACTTCCATTTGGCTGTTATACATTCCTTGCTAACAGAATCAGAATAAACTCATCAGAAACAATCTATGCAAAAAAGCCTACATCATAAATCTTCAGGATGATAATAAGCTTGTTGCTTGAATAATTTTTTCTCTTAATAATTCTGAACAGCAAAGGTGCAGCACGTGGATGCGCATTGTGCTGGTTGTAAATATCACAACGCCTGATGTGCTCTTTAGGTAATGTGACTGAACTGAGTTAAATGTAATAGGTATATCTATTTTTACTACATTCTCTACTTCTAGATCAATTAGTCTCTATTTTTATGATAAAAGTTAAGCTATTATTTCATCTAAATAAATAAAGGACACATATTTTGTTACTTTTAATTCACATAGTACTATGCATTATTTAGCTATATTTGGGGGAATTATTTATTTTTTAATTTCCTAATTATTCATGCACTTGACAAACACTCGTTTTACCATCTGCTGGCCATCATTCTAGGCATGAGGATTCACAGAGGACAGGCAGACATTATTTCTGCCCTTCTGCATGAGGAAGACCGAATCATACCCCCAAATGAAACATGCATATTAGTAAAAATAATTGCAAGTTGAAACATCATGCAGGGTTTAGTATACTGTGGGAGGGATTTGGATTTTAGTCTAAGTGTAATGAGTAGCCTTTAACAACATTCCTTTCCTTTCAGAACTCAAGTTTTGATGGCAGTTTTAAATAGGACATAACTAGCAATTTTTTGGTCATAATTTATTTAACAAAATTTTCTAGTATATATTTATTGAGCACCTACAATGTGCCCAGGCACTAGTTCCAATGACTACATCAGGGAACAAGACAATTGAGGTTTCTGATGTTTTTCAAGATCAGAAAATGACAAGTGCAGTGCAGAGACTTAAATTGGGAGATGTCAGAAAGTGAGTGAGAGGCAGCTTAAGACTGAATGGCCAGGGCGGGTTTGTGAGGAGATGTCATTTGAGCTGTGATCTAAATGACAGATAAGAGCAGAAAACTATTCCCGGTAGAGGGAACAGCTCATACACAGGCTATACAGTCAGTAGCACTCGGCATGTTAAAGGGCCTGGAAAGTGTTTTGTGTGACTAGAGTTTGGTGGGCAAGGAAGAGAGAGGAGCACAGCAGTTGGAGAATAGCCAGGGCTGGTTCTTTATGTTAGGATGAGTGACCGAGATTTATTCTAATTCCAAGGAGGAGCCACTAGAGAAAATTTGACACAAACATCAGTTTATAAAATAGTTGAGGTTTGGGGGTTTCATGTTTCTAACTTCACTCTTGGACTATGAAAGGTAACATTACCAGTCCAGAAAGTGAGAAAGGAGAGTGGAGTGGTGGTCAGAGGAGCTAAATCTCTCTACAGTAGCTGAGCATCACACAGGCAAACAATGAGACACAGAACTGAGCTTCAAGTGATAAAAAGTAACATCAAAGGACGCTATCACCAGAGGCTGCATATGAGTATTTTACTTCATATATTTTCATAATCTAATTGCAGCTTAAAGACAAAAAGGAAAGATTCATTTCTATCAGAAAGAGTTTTGAAAGCTCTTCCTACTGCTGTGGAAGAGAATGTGGATCTCATAATGAAACTCAAAACGAATCAGTTAGAACAGTGGTTCTCAAACTTTTTGATGTCAGGGAGCATTTAAAATCCTACAAATAATTGTAGGCACACTATATACATATTTCTGAGAATATGTTATTATAATTAAGTCAAATATTAACCCTTAACAAGACTCACCAAGAAAAAAGAGAGAGGACTCTAAATAAAATTAGAAATGAGAGTGAAGAAATAACAACCAACACAACAGAAATACAAAATATTATAAGAAAATACTCTGAAGAACTGTATGCCAAAAAAATTAAACAATCTAGGTGAAAAGGACAAATTCCTTGAAACATATAATCTTTCAAAAATCAATATGGAAGAATCAGAAAACCTAAAAGACCGATTTCATCAAATGAAATCGAAACAGTTATCAAAAAACTCCCAAAAAATAAAAGCCCTGGGCTGTGATGGCTTTACAGGGGAATTCTAACAAATATTCAAAGAAGAACTATTCAAAAAATTCAAGAGGAAGGAAGACATCCAGGCTCCTTTTATGAGGCGAGCATAATTCTGATTCCAAAACCAGGCAAAGACAACACAAAGAAAGAAAATTATACGCCAATATCCCTGATAAACTTATACGCTAAAATCCTCAACAAAATATAGCAAACCAGATCCAGCAATACATGAAAAAAAATCATATATCATGATCGCGTGGGATTCATTCTGGGGGGGCAAGGATGGTACAATAATCATAAATCAATCAATGTGATTCATTATATAAACAAAAGGAAGGGGAAAACCACATGATAATTTCAATAGATGCAGAAAAGCATTTGATAAAATACAGCACCCATTTATGATCAAAACTCTCAGCAAGGTGAGAATGCAGGGAACATACCTCAACATGATAAAAGCCATCTATGACAAACCCACTGCCAACATCTTAATCAATGGGCAAAAATTAAAAGCAATCCCCTTACGATAAGGAACAACACAAGGGTGCCCCCTTTTACCACTCTTATTCAACATAGTTCTGGAAGTCCTAGCCATAGCAATCAGACAAGAAGAAGAAATAAAGGCATCCAAATTGGAAAAGAAGAAGTAAAACTATCATTATTTGCAGACGATATGATACTGCATATAGAAAACCCTAAAGTCTCAGTCAAAAAACTACTTGACCTGATAAATGAATTCAGCAAAGTGACAGGGTATAAAATTAATAAACAGAAATCAGAGGCATTTTTATACACCAACAATGAACTGTCAGAAAGAGAAATTAAGAAAACAATCCACTTCACTATTGTAAAAAATAAAATAAAGTACCTAGGAGTAAACATAACCAAGGAAGTTAAAGACTTGTACTTGGAAAATTATAACATTAATAAAAGAAATCAAGGAAGATACAAACAAGTGGAAGCATATACCATGTTCGCGGTTAGGAAGAATAAACATCATTAAAATGTCTATATTACGGAAAGCAATTTAGAAATTAAATGCAATACCAATTAAAATACCAATGACATACTTCAAAGATATAGAACACATATTCCAAAAATTTATATGGAACCAAAAAAACCACAAATAGCATCAGCAATCTTGAAAAAGAAGAATAAAGTAGGAAGTATCACACTTCCAGATATCAAGTTATACTACAAGGCCATTGTACTCAGAACAGCTTGGTATTGGCATAAGAACAGGCATATAGATCAATGGAACAGAACAGTGAACCCAGAAATAAACCCACACCTTTATGGACAACTGATATTTGACAAAGGAAGTAAGAGCATACAATGGAGTAAAGACAACCTCTTTAACAAATAGTGTTGGGAAAATTGGACAGCTACCTGCAAAAAAATGAAATTAGACCACCAATTTATACGATTCACAAAAATAAACTCAAAATAGATAAAAGACTTAAATGTAAGTCGTGAAACCATAAGCATCTTAGAAGAAAACATAGGCAGTAAGCTCTCTGACATCTCTGCAGCAATATATTTGCTGATTTATCTCCAAGGGCAAGTGAAATAAAAGACAGGATAAACAAATGAGACTATATCAAACTAAAAAGCTTCTGCACAGCTAAAGACAATAAGAACAGAATAAAAAGACAAACTACACAATGGGAGAACATATTTGACAATACATCTGATAAAGAGTTATAACCAAAATTTATAAAGAACTTGTAAAACTCAACACCAGGAAGACAAACAATCTAATCAAAAAAATGGGCAAAAGAAATGAATAGACACTTCTCCAAAGAGAACATACAGATGGTCAATAGACAGATGAAAAAATGTTCAACATCACTAATTATTAGAGAAATGCAAATTAAAACCACAATGAGATATAACCTCACACCAGTCAGAATGGCGCTCATCCACAAAACAACACAGAATAAGTGCTGGCGAGGATGTGGAGAAAAGGGAACCCTCCTGCTCTGCTGGTGGGAATGCAGACTTGTGCAGCCACTGTGGAAAACAGTATGGAAATTTCTCAAAAAATTAAAAATGGATCTGCCTTTTGACTCAGCCATCCCACTTTTAGGAATATATCCCAAGAACACTATATCCTCAATTGAAAAAAAGAAATGCACCCCCATGTTTATGGCAGCGGTGTTCACAGTAGTGAAGATCTGGAAACAACTCAAGTGTCCATCAGAGGACGAGTGGATTAAAAAGCTTTGGTACATATATACAATGGAATACTATGGGGCCACGAAAAAGAAGGAAATATTACCTTTTGCAACAACGTGGATGGACCTAGAAACTATTATGTTGAGTGAAATAAACCAGGCAGAGAAAAAAAATGACATATGACCTCACTCATTTGAGCAATCCAGGGAATAATGAGAACTGAGGAACAGAATTGAGACAGAGGAGAGATCAAAGGGACCAGAGGAAAAGAGGACAGAGGGAAAAGGGATGATAGGATGGGATAAACCTGAAGGGAAGGGGGGAGGGCACTGTGAAGAGGGGGGCAAGGGAGATGTTGAGGGGAGTATGGGGTAGGGGGGATGCATTTGGGGCAACCCTAGAATCTATGTAAACACAATTAATTAATAAAAAATAATTAAGTCAAATATTAAAGAAAAAAAAGTCCAAGTGTGCTTTTATGGTAATTAAACAAAATAACTATGACAAAATTAAATTTATTCTGACATTAAACAACATTTTTGTTACTTTTTTGAGTTATGCTTTTTAGAATTTATAAGAAAGAGGGGTTAAAAAATAAAAAAGTTTTTTTTTATATATATAGATACATTCTTAGTAAGATTTAGTAAATTCAGCAGGTCCCAGTGCGAATGTGTTAAGTATTTTTGTTCTTGTGTTTATGAGAAACATAAGCCTGATGTGTCCTAGTGATTTCTTCAATATTTGGGCATATATTTGAAAGGCAAACTCTCATTTCCTCATCAATATATTGAAGAATTTCTCTCTTTTTACTCTTAATTGTGTTGAGAGTAGAAAATCCTAATTCACATAAATAGGATATTGAAATTGTAGTAAAATGTTCAAAGCTTTTTTATATATTGCTACATATTCTTCTTTTATAGAAATCCAAAAGACTTTAAGAGACAATTCCTTATGTTTAGTCATCATTCCAAGATCAGTGGATATAGCTGCCAGTTCTTCTTCTGTTAATGTTAAACCAAAATCACTTGAAGCTTCCATGAATGGGTTTCTAATCCAATTGTATTGTTCAGTGTTAAGTGATGGAAAATGCTATAAATTAAATTCTGTCCATCAGCCTTCAAGTCCTATTTTATTTACACTTAACTTTGCTCACTTCCAGAATCAGATTCTTTAATATTATGCTTCTTTTTGAGAAATCTATTTATTTTATTTGGGTGTATTTATCTAAAAATAATATAATAATATGTTGATAATAAATATAATAATGATGTGTTAACAAAAAGAGAGGTATTTCTGTAATGAAATGGTATAATAGAGTAACTATATTTCTTTTTATAACTAAGCACATGCTGCGAACCAGCACAGCCAGTAATTCCAGGTCCCGAGTGGGAATGGTGCGGAACTAAGAAAATACGGGGTTGGGAGGGCCCTGTAATTGCTGCTGGCAAGAACGAAGTGTGCCCCCAAACCGCATCTTGCTTTATTTATATGGCAAAGTGAGGCTATTAGCAAATCAATGGTCTGTGATCATGTTTCCAAGGCAACCCAAGAATTTTACCAAGTGCAGAAAACCCCCACCATACATATCATCTTAACTTTACACCAAAGAATAGAAGAAACTTGCCTCCCGTCTTTCTGGGGAACATGGCGGGTAGTATAAACGACCCAGCACCACAGCTTAATAGCTTTTGCAACCTAATCATAGGGCAAGTGAGGTGGAGGGTTGGGCAGACTGTCAGCTTACGGCCAATTCCCCACACCTCTGTCCCCCCAAAATCTAAAAAACCCTGTTGGTTTTCTGTGCCAACAGGCACATATTTCTCTGGAATACCATAGGGTGCACCTGGAAATCTTCTAGGGCACACTGGTGTGCCCTGGTGCACACTTTGAGAACCACTGAGTTAGAGAGACAAAGGCCAGTAGCCTCAGAGATTCCAGGCTAGAATTTCAAAGTGTGTTGGAAGAAATAACGTGTTATAATAGAAATCCACTAAATATACCAACAGCTTTAGTGATGTTTGGATAATGAACATTCCACTCCTAGGAATTTATCGGAAGAAAAAAACTTAGATCTGCACAAATTTTTAGCTCCAAGAGTGTGGTCAACCACTTTTTAAAAATAGTAAAAACTTGGAAACCTTCAAAATATACAGTAATGGGTGAATGTTAAAATAAATATCCCTAAACAATGTAATAATATTTTGCATTAGGCAAAATAATGTTGTAGAAGAATAATTAATGACAAGGATTTTTTTCCATAAAGTATGATTAAATAAAAAATATATTTCCCCTCAATAATTGGTGGTTAAGTTGAAGAAAGGTTACAAAATATTGAGTACACTTTAGTCTTTGTTCTGAAATTATATATTTAAAAAGAAAACTTTTAAAATATTAACAGTGGCTATCTCTGAGAGGTTAGATAAGATTAAAACATTATTTATCTTGAGAGAGAGGGGCAGGAAGGGCAAGAGATGAGAAGCATCAATTCATAGTTGTGGCACTTTAGTTGTTCATTGATTGCTTCTCATATGTGCTTTTATGGGGGTGGGAGGGGGCTCAAACTGAGCCCGTGACCCCTTGTTCAAGTCAGTGATCTTGAACTCAAGCCAGCGACCATAGGACTATGTTGATGATCCTGCACTCAAGCTGGCAACCCTGCACTCTAGCCAGCGATTCCTCAGCATTCCAGGTCTATACTCTACCCACTGTCCCACCACCAGTCAGGCTTTATTATTAAGTTTATAGAATGTGGATTTCCTTAAAGATTATGGATTTCATCTATTTTTATAAGCCTCTCAGGTTTTGAGATTAAAGAATGCATCTGGGTAGCTAGAGTGTTGTTGGCCTGGAAAGCTGAAGACCAAAGTTCAAAACCCCCAGGTTGCCAGCTTGAACGCGGAGTTGCTGACTTGAGCGTAGGATCTTAGACATGACCCATGTTCACTGACTTGAGCCCAAAGGTCACTGACTTGAAGCCCAAGGTCGCTGGCTTGAGCCCAACATTGCTGGCTTGAACAAGGGGGTCACTGACTTGGCAAGAGCACTTGGTCAAGGCACAAATGAGAAAGCAATCAATGAAAACTATAGTAAGATACCACAATGAAGAACTGATGCTTCTCATCTCTCTCCCTTCCTGTCTGTCTGTCCATGACTGTCCCTCTCTCTCTGTTTCTCTGTCTTTCACTAAGTAAGTAAGTAAATAAATAATTTTTTTTAAAAGCATAAAATAAGAGGTATGAAAGAAGACTTTACACCAGGAATGAAACTGGAGTGAAATATCAAAAGGGGCCATAATGAGAATTGCCAATATACAGTGAGATTCATGATAGCATAGTATGCATAATGTAACATGTAATGTTAACAAGGGCTTGCTAAGTGCCAGGCATTGTATTAAGTGTAGAGAATATATGTTAACCCTATTACCCCTCACTCACAACAATCTGAGATGGGTGTTATCATTCTCCCATTCCACACTGGAGGGAGCTGATGCATGGAGAGGCTATGTGGTCCACACTAGCACTTTTAATCACAACACTATTTTTGCTTCCTCAAAGGCAGATGGCATAACCACCACCTTATCTCCCTGTTTTCTCAAATAGAAATACTAAATTATTATTTTACTTCTATTAGATGATAAAGAAATTAAACTTTTCTCTTTTTGTGAGCTTTCATCAGTCATTGTAAGAGAAAAAAATCTTCCCTCCTATTATAAAAACTGCATGAAAATGTCTGTGTTTATCAGCCATCCCCATGGATCCATGATCCTGAGCTCCACGGGCAGATAGTGGAATGCTTCACCACGGGGGCCCTGGCAATAGCCTGCTCATCATGAAATGATTTTCATAGGCACTGAGTCCAAGTGGCTGGAAGCCTTTAGAATCTGACAAATTCACACCCTTCTATATTTACCTGCCACAGTGGCTGACTCTGGGAATTCCCAGGCCACAGGGCTGACATCCTGGTTATTCTAGCATCTGAAAATGACTGAAAGGCTTTTTATGCTTTGCCTTGGTCTAGCCTGTCCTCTGTGTAGCATCCAAAGCTGCCACCACGGGGAGATCCTGTCATGGTTGGAGGACAGGGCTCTCTTTTGGCCTTCTGGGAGATGAGAGCCATGTTGTGGGGACAGCCCTCTGTCTCTGCCTGTTGCTTGCTAGAAATCCCTAACTGGATGTCAGCAGTTATGCTGTGGCCCTTCACAATAGATGGTCCCATTCAAATGCGTTGTCATTGCAGTTTGAGTCATTTTCAGCTAGTTCTTAAGCAGCATTCTGTACTGATCTCCACTCTCATGTCTTGAAAAAAAAAATACTCTTTCACCCTGCTGTTTATCACATATTTGGCATTGACTCTCTCTTTTAGCCCATTCTTCAATGAATTATAATGTACTTTTTAAAAAAAATTATCCTTTCCCTTAACACAAAAAGTAATCAATGTTCACTTTTTAAAAATCAAAGAGGCAAAAAAAAGAAAATGAAAATTATATGCAATCATAGTGGCCAGAGATTACCATTGTTGTTATTCAAGTGTATTCCTTTTGTCTTGATGCATGGATCTTATAGTTGGTGGACAGAGGTATACTATAACTCAACAACTGGGAAAATGTATTTTATAAATTGGCTGGAACTTTAACTTGTTGGTCAAGGAAGATGTACATACTTGTTTGAGATAATTATACTTTTGTTAAGGCGAACACTTATTTTTCCTTTTAAAAGAAATTGTAACAGCATGCCTTATAATGCACAGATATTCAGTGCACAGCTGGAGAAATTCTTACGCATGGATACAGCAATCACCCAGATCAAGACAGCATGCTTCCAGTTCCCACACCCCAAACAGTCCCCCGTGGCCCTTCTCAGTCAGCAATCCCTCTTTCTCAGGCTGAATCCACTATCCTGACCTCTATACTATAGCTTAGTGTTGTCACTTCCTCAACTTTATATTACATGGAATCATATAGTAATTACTCTTTGATGTCAGATTTCTTTTAATCAATATTATGTCTGCAAAAGTCATCCATGTTATTGATTAACAGTAGCTTTTTCTTAAAAAAAATACTGCCTTTATTTCTTTTTTAAGTGAGAGGAGGTTGATGCTTGAATCAACTGAGCTCTCTTCAGCACTCAGGGGCAATGCTCAAACCAATTGATCCACTGGCTATGGGAAGGGAAGAGAGAAAGAAGGGGGAAAGGGAGGGGAGGAGAAGCAGATGGTGGCTTCCCTGTGTGTCTTGACCGGGCTGACACTCTATCCACTGATCCAGCTAGGCCTGCCTTTATTTCTTGTGTGATACCCCACAATCAATTTTGTTGACATAATATTGGGTAGTGCTCAGTTTTAGGTTCCTGTGAGTAAGGGTGCTGTTCTGAATAAGGCTGAAGCCCTTTTAGTGATTGCATTGTCACCCGACTTTTCTGTCTGCCAGTTCTGCTCCCTGACCCCACAGTTAATCTTGAAGGACTCCTTAATAATCTTCTCTCCTGGTAATAATCCCCATCTCACCACAGTGCACCTCCTGGAAAACTGACTGACCATAGCATCCTTGATGAATGTATCTATCAAATTATCTGTGCTGTTTTATTTTGCTCTAAAACTGGGAAAAACTATACCTTAGAACAGTGATGGCCAATTTTTTGAGCTTGGTGTGTCAAAATTCACCAAAAAACCGAGCATAACTTGGGTGATGTGTCACTTTGAGAAAAAAAAACCCATAATTTCGTGATATTTATAGTTTAAATAACAAAAATGTATAATTGTAATATATAACTGTATTTAATAAACCAAAAACTAATTATTTAACTTACCTGCTTAGTGACTTCTTTGTTATTCTGTCAGTTGGTTTCTTTTGTTGGTCTTGATATTATTTAACTTGTATGGGGTGCTGTGAACTAAGATAAGTGAGGGGGAGGGGGAATTCTTTAACTAACCTGCATATTAGTGAATTTTTTGTTGCTGAATTTCATTGGCTAAATCTTTAATTGAAGGTTGGTATTTTGTACACTTCAAGCCCAAGCAAGCGCTATTAACTTCATCTGTCAATCTGTTTCTTTTGTTGGTTTTGATATTATTTAACGCTGAGAGTGAGGTCTCACAAAAGTACGTAGAGGGAAAAATTGTGAGTAAAGCCATTGCTATATTTTTCAGGGTGCTAAAAGTGTCTGGTAATTGATTCCAGGCACTCCAAATTTCCTGTTCGTAGTGGCACTCCTCTTGATGCTCCAAGCGGCACCTTTCCAGATTCTCAAGTTTGACCTCAAGTCAACAAACACCTGAGCCCAGATGCTGACTTGAAATTCTGTAAGTTGCCTCTTATGTAAATTAACATGGCTGCCGCTATTCCTAATGGCAGAAACGGCACCCATAGCACAGGCCCTCGCCTCTCCCCAACTCCCCCTCACTTATCTCAGTAATGATGGGCAATTAGAAATCTACGATACCCCAGAACAGTAGATTGGATGATGGTTGCTGTGGTTATGTGGTTGCTGGTAATGGTGATCACAGGGCCCCCAGAGATGCGTCCCCCACGGCATTCCGCTGCTTCCTCCTCCGCCAGCCAGAAGTGAGGTCAAAGATCCCCTAATGGCCTAACTGGAAGTCCCAGAGCTAGACGCTCTGTGCCAGAGTTCTGTTGTTTTGGCCTACAGACCTCTGACACAGAGTGTCTACACTACAGCAAATGTTTTATCCTCGGCTACTGCACCTGGCCATGCAGAAGCCGAGGATGAAACGTCCTTCTCGGCATGCAGTCCCATACTTCTCTAGTATGCGGCCACATGTGGCTGCGTGTCATCGAAAATGTCTACTTGGCCCAGATGACGTCAGAGTAATGGTGGGGTAGGAAGCGATACCGATAAATCTCCCCCAAAACTCAACAAGATCTTCAACCAGAAACAGAAAAACCTATACTCGGAGCCTCCAGATGTTTCGCAATACACCCAAAGGTATGGTCGAGTGAAAAATTGGCTAAATATATAACCAAACCCCGAAGGAAATAGGGAGTAAGAAATGCTCCGCCTTCCTCACTAACCTAAACAGGGCAGCTTTCTCTGGTAACTATGAATATAGAAACTGAGGCGGGCAAAGAGGGTGAATAGATCCAGGCCACGGCACAAGCGGCCGAACCAGGCTGTGGCACGGAGATCCAAGCCGAGGAAAAACTGATCCTGTGGCAACCCGGGCAATACAAGCTAACACTCGCGCCAAACCCAGACAAAGAAAGACAAGCGGGGCAGCCATTTTACCTGGTCTCCTGGTCGGCGTGCGCGCATTTAGTGGGCGAGAGATTTCTTCCTAGGCCCCGAGAGTGGGTGCCCCTGTTGCCCCAAGGAGAGGCAGGGTCAGAGGCCTTTCTGAGGGCCGAGGGCAGAGTCTCTGGGCAGCCCCAGCGCCCTGGGAAAGCCACGCACGGGAGGGAGTGAGAACTAATTCCAACGGTGGAGATTTTCCGTGCTGGAGGGGGTTTCACTCAGAGGGAAATGCGGCTGGCCTCATATCCTGGTCTGCGTGCGCAGCTAGGGAGTGAGAGATTCCTCCGAGTGCCTCGTCAGTGCGCGCCCATGTTATCGCACAGAGGGGCAGAGTCAGGGGCCTTTGTGTGGGCCAAAGCGGAATCTCGGGCCGCCCCAGCGCCTTGCAAAAGCCGTGCACGGGGACGGAGTGAGACTCAATTCCAACGCTGCAACTTTTCCCTGCGGTTGGGGGTTTCACTCAGAGCGTGAGACTGCTGGCCGGATATCCTGGTCTGCACGCGCAGACAGTGAGTGAGAGTTTCCTCCAAGCACCCCGGAAGTGGGCGCCCGCCTGTGTTACCGGACAGAGTGGCAGAGCCAGAGGTCTTTGAGTGGGCGGAAAGCCCGCCTGATTATGCTAGCAGCTCTGACTGACTGAGCCTTACCCAGAGCCCTGTGCTGAGTGGAAATAGAGTGGGGAGTTGCCAGCTCTTTGAGCCTCTTACTATCCAGGCAGAGGCAGCAGCAACCCCATAGCTGAATTATCAGGCTACTAATTGAGGAAGGAAAGACTAGGAGAAAGGCTCCAGGAACACGGACTCTCTCACTGTCGGAGCCTATAAATGCTAATGAGCCTCGACTGCCAATGTGATTAAATCACAATACATGACATCGCCATAGAGACTTATCAACTGCAAACCTCTACCTGAGCGTGCCAAAGGGGCAGAACCTGGGGTACAGAGTCACCGACCAGGAAGAGGGAGAGAAAAGAAAAAGCAAGAAGATAACCTCTCAAAATCAAGAATAATCTGCAGACTTTATAACCTATCCCATTTTATTATATTTGTTTGTTTGTTTCTCTTATCTTCATTCTTGATACTTTTTTTCCTCCTCCAATTTGGCCGATTAACTCTCTGCCGGTCTTACTCTCTCCTCTCCTTGAACTACACTACCCATAAGTGTTACATCTCCCATTATCTTTTCTCTTCTCTTCCTTTCTCTCTATGAGGGTTGCACTCCAAAATCTTTAACTCTCTCTCTCTCTCTCTCCTTTCTTTTTTCTTCTTTTAGTGGTTCCTTCTTTATTTCTCTCTCTCTCTTTCTTTTCTCCCTCTATATTAGTTTCTTCCTTTCTCCTTTACATCTCCTCTCATTCAAACCTCAATAACAAACAAATTATCTCATCTGGGACTCAAACTTATGTTTGTGGCATTTTGGGGGGTTTTTACTTCACCTTTTTAACTCACTAGCAGTGCTCCCATCCCTGTCTCTGCATTTTATCTAGTTCTTGTTCCACTAAATACAATAGTAATTTTTTAATTTGTCCCCTCATTTTTCCGTTTTCCTCTTATTCCTCTCATCATAACTCTTAGACAACCAACACCTAAAAGCAAATCATTTTATTCTTGACCCAAATTTTTTCCTTATTTGCTTTTTGTGTGTCCATACGCTCTTTTTTTTTCTTTTTTCTTTTTTTTTTTTTCCCCTTTATTACTTTTCCCCAATTCAGGCCCTCCATCACAGGCATTGTTTGTTATAATTCACAGTTCACCACAAGATTTTCTCAAGAAAGAGGGGAGAGGAGAGGAGAGGAAAAAAGGAGGGGGGAAATAATTTCCTTTTTTTAAAATTTTTATTTTATTTTATTTTTCTTTATTTCATTATTAATTTTTTTTTAAAAAAACTTTTCGATTTTTTATTTTTTTTATTATTTTTTTAATTTTTATTTTTTTAAACTTTTTATTCTTTATTAAATCTCATTAATACTATCAACAAAACCACCCTCAGATGCCATTAAGGAAGAGAAAATCAAATATCATGGATAGAAAAGAAAGAGAGGTAACACAGCTAGATGAAGAAAAATCTATGGAGAAAAAATTTAATATATTGGAAACCTTGGAGCTAAATGACAGAGAATTCAAGATAGAAATCCTAAAAATCCTCCGAGATATACAAGAAAACACAGAAAGGCAAGTTAGGGAGCTCAGAAAACAACTCAATGAACACAAAGAATATATGTCCAAGGGAATTGAAACTATAAAAACAAATCAAACAGAGATGAAAAACTCAATTCACCAGCTGAAAAACGAAGTAACAAGCTTAGCTAATAGAACAGGTCAGATAGAAGAGAGGATTAGTGAAATAGAAGACAAGCAACTTGAGGCACAACAGAGAGAAGAAGAAAGAGACTCAAAAATTAAAAAAAAATGAGATAGCCCTACAAGAATTATCTGACTCCATCAAAAAGAATAACATAAGAATAATAGGTATATCAGAGGGAGAAGAGAGAGAAAATGGAATGGAGAACATACTCAAACAAATAATAGATGAGAACTTCCCAAGCCTGTGGAAAGAACTAAAGCCTCAAGTTCAAGAAGCAAACAGAACTCCGAGTTTTCTTAACCCCAACAAACCTACTCCAAGGCATATCATAATGAAATTGACACAAACCAACAGCAAAGAAAAAATTCTCAAGGCAGCCAGGGAAAAGAAGAATGCAACATATAAAGGAAGGCCCATTAGATTATCATCAGATTTCTCAGCAGAAATTCTACAAGCTAGAAGAGAGTGGACCCCAATATTTAAAGTTCTGAAAGAGAGGAACTTTCAGCCACGAATACTATACCCATCAAAGCTATCCTTCAAATATGAAGGAGAGATAAAAACATTCACAGATACAGAAAAGATGAGGGAATTTATCATCAGAAAACCCCCACTCCAGGAATTACTAAAGGGGGTTCTCCAATCAGATACAAAGAACAAAAAAAAACAGAGCCACAAGTAAAAGCTCCAAGAAGAACACAATAAAACCAAATTTAAACTGTGACAACAACAAAAAGAAAGAGGGGGAGAAGATGGAGATTAACAGTAGCAAAGGACGATGGAGTGCAAAAGCACTCACAAAATAGCTTGCTACAATGAACAGGGTAGGGACCCTTTTCATTACTCAAAGGTAACTACCATTGAAAAAACCACCACAGAAGCACATGAGATAAAAAAGATAGCAACAGAGGAAAGATGTATGGAATACAACCAAATAAAAACAAAAGATAGAAACACGAAAGAGAAGGATCAAACAAGACACAAAACTAACAGAAAGCAAGATATAAAATGGCAATAGGGAACTCACAAGTATCAATAATTACACTAAATGTAAATGGATTAAACTCACCAATAAAAAGGCACAGAGTAGCAGAATGGATTAAAAAAGAAAATCCAACTGTATGCTGCCTACAGGAAACTCATCTAAGTAAAAGGATAAAAACAAATTCAAAGTGAAAGGCTGGAAAACAATACTCCAAGCAAATAACATAAAAAAAAAGCAGGTGTAGCAATACTCATATCGGATAATGCTGACTACAAGACAGGAAAAGTACTCAGAGACAAAAATGGCCATTTCATAATGGCTAAGGGGACACTGAATCAAGAAGACATAACAATTCTTAATATATATGCACCAAACCAAGGAGCACCAAAATATATAAGACAGCTACTTATTGATCTTAAAACAAAAACTGACAAAAACACAATCATACTTGGAGACCTCAATACACCGCTGACGGCTCTAGATCGGTCATCCAAACAGAGAATCAACAAAGATATAATGGCCTTAAACAAATCACTAGAGCACCTGGATATGATAGACATCTACAGGACATTTCATCCCAAAGTGACTGAGTATACTTTTTTCTCCAGTGTACATGGATCATTCTCAAGTATGACCATATGTTGGGCCACAAAAACAACATCAGCAAATTCAGAAAAATTGAAGTTGCACCAAGCATATTTTCTGATCATAAAGCCTTGAAACTAGAATTCAACTGCAAAAAAGAGGAAAAAAATCCCACAAAAATGTGGATACTAAACAACATACTTTTAAAAAATGAATGGGTCAAAGAAGAAATAAGTGCAGACATCAAAAGATATGTAGAGACAAATGAAAATGACAATACGACATATCAAAATCTATGGGATGCAGCAAAAGCAGTGATAAGAGGGAAGTTCATATCACTTCAGGCATATATGAACAAACAAGAGAGAGCCCAAGTGAACCACTTAACTTCCCACCTTAAGGAACTAGAAAAAGAAGAACAAAGACAACCCAAAACCAGCCGAAGAAAAGAGATAATAAAAATCAGAGCAGAAATAAATGAATTAGAGAACAGTAAAACTATAGAAAAAATTAATAGAACAAGGAGCTGGTTCTTTGAAAAGATCAACAAAATTGACAAACCCTTGGCAAGACTTACCAAGGAAAAAAGAGAAAGAACTCATATAAACAAAATCCAAAATGAATGAGGAGAAATCACCACGGACACCGTAAATATACAAAGAATTATTGTAGAATACTATGAAAAACTTTATGCCACTAAATTCAACAACCTAGAAGAAATGGATAAATTCCTAGAACAATACAACCTTCCTAGACTGAGTCAAGAAGAAGCAGAAAGCCTAAACAGACCTATCAGTAGAGAAGAAATAGAAAAAACCATTAAAACCTCCCCAAAAATAAAAGTCCAGGCCCTGACGGCTATACCAGCAAATTTTATCAAACATTCAAAGAAGACTTGGTTCCAATTCTACTCAAAGTCTTCCTAAAAATTGAAGAAGAAGCAATACTTCCAAACACATTTTATGAGGCCAACATAACCCTCATACCAAAACCAGGCAAGGATGGCACAAAAAAAGAAAACTACAGACCAATATCTCTAATGAATACAGATGCTAAAATACTAAACAAAATAGTAGCAAATCGAATATAACAACATATTAAAAAAATAATACATCATGATCAAGTGGGATTCATCCCAGAATCTCAAGGATGGTTCAACATACGTAAAACGGTTAACATAATACACCATATCAACAAAATAAAGAACAAGAACCACATGATATTATCAATAGATGCAGAAAAGGCTTTTGATAAAATACAACACAATTTTATGTTTAAGACTCTCAACAAAATGGGTATAGAAGGAAAATATCTCAACATGATAAAGGCCATATATGATAAACCATCAGCTAACATCATATTAAATGGCACTAAACTGAAGGCTTTCCCCCTTGAATCAGGAACAAGACAGGGTTGTCCACTCTCTCCACTCTTATTTAATGTGGTACTAGAGGTTCTAGCCAGAGCAATCAGACAAGACAAAGAAATAAAAGGCATCCATATTGGAAAAGAAGAAGTAAAGGTATCACTTTTTGCAGATGATATGATCCTATACATCGAAAACCCCAAAGAATCCACAAAAAGACTACTAGAAACAATAAGCCAATACAGTAAGGTCGCAGGATACAAAATTAACATACAGAAGTCAATAGCCTTTCTATATGCCAACAATGAAACAACTGAGAAGAAACTCAAAAGAATAATCCCCTTCACGATTGCAACAAAAAAAATAAAATACTTAGGAATAAACATAACAAAGAATGTAAAGGACTTATATAATGAAAACTATAAACCATTGTTAAGGGAAATCAAAAAAGATATAATGAGATGGAAGAATATACCTTGTTCTTGGCTAGGAAGAATAAATATAATCAAGATGGCTATATTACCCAAAGCAATATACAAATTTAATGCAATTCCCATCAAACTTTCAATGACATTTTTAAAAGAAATAGAGCAAAAAATCATCAGATTTATATGGAACTATAAAAAACCCCGAATAGCCAAAGCAATCCTAAAGAAAAAGAATGAAGCTGGGGGCATTACAATACCTGACTTCAAACTATATTATAGGGCCACGACAATCAAAACAGCATGGTATTGGCAGAAAAATAGACACTCAGACCAATGGAACAGAATAGAAAGTCCAGAAATAAAACCACATATATATATATAGTCAAATAATTTTTGATAAAGGGGCCAACAACACACAATGGAGAAAAGAAAGCCTCTTCAATAAATGGTGCTGGGAAAACTGGAAAGCCACATGCAAAAGAATGAAAGTGGACTACAGTCTCTCCCCCTGTACAAAAATTAACTCAAAATGGATCAAAGATCTAAACATAAGACCTGAAACAATTAAGTACATAGAAGAAGACATAGGTACTCAACTCATGGACCTGGGTTTTAAAGAGCATTTTATGAATTTGACTCCACAGGCAAGAGAAGTGAAGGCAAAAATTAATGAATGGGACTACATCAGACTAAGAAGTTTTTGCTCAGCAAGAGAAACTGATAACAAAATAAACAGAAAGCCAACTAAATGGGAAATGATATTTTCAAACAACAGCTCAGATAAGGGCCTAATATCCAAAATATACAAAGAACTCATAAAACTCAACAACAAACAAACAAACAATCCAATAAAAAAATGGGAAGAGGATATGAATAGACACTTCTCCCAGGAAGAAATACAAATGGCCAACAGATATATGAAAAGATGCTCATCTTCTTTAGCTATTAGAGAAATGCAAATCAAAACGGCAATGAGATACCACCTCACACCTGTTCGATTAGCTGTCATTAGCAAGACAGGTAATAGCAAATGTTGGAGAGGCTGTGGAGAAAAAGGAACCCTCATACACTGTTGGTGGGAATGTAAAGTAGTACAACCATTATGGAAGAAAGTATGGTGGTTCCTCAAAAAACTGAAAATAGAACTACCTTATGACCCAGCAATCCCTCTACTGGGTATATATCCCAAAAACTCAGAAACATTGATACGTAAAGACACATGCAGCCCCATGTTCATTGCAGCATTGTTCACAGTGGCCAGGACATGGAAACAACCAAAAAGCCCATCAATAGATGACTGGATAAAGAAGATGTGGCACATATACACTATGGAATACTACTCAGCCATAAGAAATGATGACATCGGAACATTTACAGCAAAATGGTGGGATCTTGATAACATGATACGAAGCGAAATAAGTAAATCAGAAAAAACCAGGAACTGTATTATTCCATACGTAGGTGGGACATAATAGTGAAACTAAGAGACATTGATAAGAGTGTGGTGGTTACAGGGGGGAGGGGGGAGTGGGAGAGGGAAAGGGGGTGGGGAGGGGCACAAAGAAAACAAGATAGAAGGTGATAGAGGACAATCTGACTTTGGGTGATGGGTATGCAACATAATTGAACGACAAGATAACCTGGACTTGTTATCTTTGAATATATGTATCCTGATTTATTGATGTCACCCCATTAAAAAAAATAAAATTATTAAAAAAAAAAAAAAAGAAAGAAAATGTCTACTTGTGTCAGTGCTGACACGCATGTCATAGGTTCGCCATCACGGCCTTAGAAGTTTTCATAAGACCCTGATCAAAAAAGGGACAGGGCTCTGGCCGGTTGGCTCAGCGATAGAGCGTCGGCCTGGTGTGCAGGAGTCCGGGGTTCGATTCCCGGCCAGGGCACACAGGAGAGGCGCCCATCTGCTTCTCCACCCCTCCCCCTCTCCTTCCTCTCTGTCTCTCTCTTCCCTTCCCGCAGCGAGGCTCCATTGGAGCAAAGATGGCCCGGGCTCTGGGGATGGCTCCTTGGCCTCTGCCCCAAGCGATAGAGTGGCTCTTGTCACAACAGAGCAATGCCCCAGAGCGGCAGAGCATCGCCCCCTGGTGGGCAGAGTGTCGCCCCTGGTGGGCGTGCCGGTGGATCCCAGTCGGGCGCATGCAGGAGTCTGTCTGACTGTCTCTCCCCGTTTCCAGCTTCGGAAAAATACAAAAAAAAAAAAAAAAAAAAAAAAGGGACAGAAACTGGCATGCCAGGTACAGTGTCAGATTGGATGTCATAGTCAAAGTAAATTTTCCAGAAACAAATGAGAGTTCTCTTGATTTTTAGGCAAAAGCTTCATGTAAAATGAGAAAAGTTATAGTAGGTATAACCTGACTTTATGTATACAATTCATATGTATACAAAATGAATTGAAATCTGTTTTTGAACAATTACAATAGTTCTGACATAAAGAAAATAATGAGAAGGGAGGAGGGATGAGGAAGCCTTTGTGAAGGAAGAGGGCATAGCTCGATGGCATTACTGCCATGTGTAGAGTTGTCAAGGCAGAAAACGCAAAGTTAACGGTGATAATAGTGCTCAGAACTGAAATGGCTGGGGTTACATTTCTTTCTTTCTTTTTTTTTTCAATCCTGACCAGCAAGCTTCCACGCTGCCTGCTTTACTGCTGGGTCCTGCACTACAGGATCCAGGCAGCCTCCTGGGGCCGCAACTTCCGGGGTCTCCAGATCCCAGGGTCCTCTGTCAGTATCTTTTTTTTTTCAAGATATTTCCATCTTTTTTTTTATTTTAATGGGGTGACATTGATAAATCAGGGTACATATGTTCAGAGTAAACATCTCTAGGTTATTTTGACATTTGATTATGCTGTATTCCCATCACCCAAAGTCCAATTGTCTTCTGTCACCTTCTAACTGGTTTTCTTTGTGATCCCTCCCCTCCCCCAACACCCACTTTCTCCTCCCCCTGTCCCCGTAACCCCCACACTCTTGTCCATGTCTCTGAGTCTCATTTTTATGTCCCAAATATGTATGGAATCATACAGTTTTAAGTTTTTTTCTGATTTACTTATTTTGCTCAGTATAATTTATCAAGCTTCATCCATGTTGTTGTAAATGATCTGATGTCATAATTTCTTATGGCTGAGTAGTATTCTATAGTATATATGTACCAAAGCTTTTTAATCCACTCGTCCACTGATGGACACTTGGGCTATTTCCAGATCTTCACTATTGTAAACAACACTGCCATAAACATGGGGTGCATTTCTTCTTTTGAAACAGTGCTATGGTGTTCTTGGGGTATATTCCTAAAGTGGGATAGCTGGGTCAAAAGGCAGTTCCATTTTTAATATTTTGAGGAATCTCCATACTGTTTTCCACAGTGGTTGCACCAGTCTGCATTCCCACCAGCAGTGCAGGAGGGTTCCCTTTTCTCCACATCCTCACCAGCACTTATTCTGTGTTGTTTTGTTGTCGAGCGCCATTCTAACTGGTATGAGGTGATATCTCATTGTGGTTTTAATTTGCATTTCTCTAATGATTAGTGATGTTGAGCATTTTTTCATATGCCTATTGGCCATCTGTATGTCCTCTTTGGAGAAGTGTCTATTCATCTCTTTTGCCCATTTTTGGATTGGATTGTTTGTATTCCTGGTGTTGAGTTTTATAAGTTCTTTATAAATTTTGGTTATTAACCCCTTGTCAGACATATTGTCAAATATGTTCTCCCATTGTGTAGTTTGTCTTTTTATTCTGTTCTTATTGTCTTTAGCTGTGTAGAAGCTTTTTAGTTTGATATAGTCCCATTTGTTTATCCTGTCTTTTATTTCACTTGCCCGTGGAGATAAATTGGCAAATGTATTGCTGCAATAGATGTCAGAGAGCTTACTGCCTATGTTTTCTTCTAAGATACTTATGGTTTCACGACTTACATTTAAGTCTTTTATCCATCTTGAATTTATTTTTGTAAATGGTGTAAGTTGGTGGTCTAGTTTCATTTTTTTGCAGGTAGCTGTCCAGTTTTCCCAATACCATTTGTTGAAGAGGCTGTCTTTACTCCATTGTATGCTCTTACCTTCTTTGTCAAATATCAGTTGTCCATAAAGGTGTGGGTTTAGTTCTGGGTTCTCTATTCTGTTCCATTGATCTATATGCCTGTTCTTATGCCAGGTACCAGGCTGTTTTAAGTACAATGGCCTTGTAGTATAACTTGATATCCAGAAGTGTGATACTTCCCACTTTATTCTTCCTTTTCAAGATTGCTGAGGCAATTCGTGCTCTCTTGGTTCCATATAAATTTTTGGATTATCTGTTCTATATCTTTGAAGTATGTTCTATATCTTCAAAGTATTGGTATTTTAATTGGTATTGCATTGAATTTATAAATTGCTTTGGGTAATATAGACATTTTAATGGAGCTTATTCTTCCTATCCATGAGCATGGTATATGCTTCCACCTCTTTGTATCTTTCCTGATTTCTTTTATCAATGTTTTATAATTTTTTGAGTACAAGTCTTTAATCTTCCTGGTTAAATTTATTCCTAGGTACTTTATTTTTTTGGTTGCAATGGTGAAGGGGAATGCTTCATTGATTTCTTTTTCTGACAGTTCATTGTTAGTGTATAAAAATGCCTCTGATTTCTGAGTATTAACTTTATATCCTGCCACCTTGCTGAATTCATTTATCAGGTCGAGTAGTTTTTTGACTGACCCTTTAGAGTTTTCTATATACAATATTATATCATCTGCAAATACTAATAGTTTTACTTCTTCTTTTCCAATTTGGATGCCTTTTATTTCTTTTTCTTGTCTAATTGCTGTGGCTAGTACCTCCAGAACTATGTTGAATAAGAGTGGTGAAAGGGGCACCCTGCCTTGTTTCTTATCTTAATGGATTGTTTTTAATTTTTGCCCATTGAAAATGATGTTGGCAGTGGGTTTGTTATAGATGGCTTTTATCATGTTGGGGTATGTTCCCTGTATTCCCACTTTGCCAAGAGTTTTGATCATGAATGGGTGCTGTATTTTATCAAATGCTTTTTCTGCATCTATTGAAATTATCATGTGGTTTTTCTCCTTCCTTTTGTTTATATGATGAATCACATTGATTAATTTGCAAATATTGTACCAGCCTTGCCTCCTCAGAATAAATCCCACTTGATCATGGTGTATGATTTTTTTCATGTCTGCTGGATTTGGTTTGCTAATATATTGTTGAGGATTTTAGCATCTATATTCATCAGGGATATTGGCCTATAATTTTTTTTCTTTGTGTTCTCTTTTCCTGGTTTTGGAATCAGAATTATGCTCGCTTCATAAAAGGAGCTTGGAAGTATTTCGTCCTCTTGAATTTTTTGAAATAGCTTGAGAAGGATAGGAGTTAGTTCTTCTTTGAATATTTGGTAGAATTCACTTGTGAAGCCATCAAGCCCAGGACTTTTCTTTGTTGGGAATTTTTTGATAACTGTTTCGATCTCATTTGTTATAATTGGTCTGTTTAGGTTTTCTGATTCTTCCAGATTTATTTTTGGAATATTATATGTTTCAAGGACTTTGTCTATTTCATCTAGGTTTTCTAATTTTTTGGCATACAGTTCTTCATAGTATGTTCTTACAATATTTTGTATTTCTGTTGTGTCAGTTGTTATTTCTCCACTCTTGTTTCTAATTTTATTTATTTGAGTCCTCTGTTTTTTTTGATGAATCTGATTAAAGGTTCATTGATCTTGTTTACCTTTTCAAAGAACCAGCTCCTGGTTTCATTGATCCTCTGTATTGCTTCTTTAGCCTCTATGTCATTTATTTCCACTCTGATCTTTATTATTTTCTTCCTTCTACTAGCTGTGGGCTTTACCTGCAGTTCTTTTCCTATTTCTTTTAGATGCAGGATTAAGTTGTTTATTTGAGCTTTTCCTAGCTTCTTAAGGTATGCCTGGAATGCTATGAACTTCCCTCTCAGTACTGCTTTTGCTGTGTCCCATAAATTTTGGGTTGATGTATGCTCATTATCGTTCATTTCTATGATTTTTTAAATTTCTTCTTTGATCTCATTGTTAACCCATTTGTTATTAATAACATGCTATTTAGTTTCCAAGTGTTTGAGTATTTTTTTGTTTTTCTGTTGTGGTTGATTTTTAGTTTTATGTCATTGTGATCAGAAAAAGTGCTCGATATGATTTCAATCTTCTTAAATTGGTTGAGACCGCTTTTGTGTCCTAACCTGTGGTCTATTCTAGAGAATATACCATGAGCACTTGAAAAGAATGTATATTCTGCTGCTTTGGGGTGAAAGGTTCTGAAGATATTTATTAAATTGAGTTGATCTAGTGTGTTCTTTAAGTCTGCTGTTTCTTGGTTAATGTTTTTTCTTGAGGATTTATCTAGTGATGTTAGTGGGGTATTGAAATCCCCTACTATTATAGTATTGCTGTTGAGTGCACCCTTTAAATCCATCAATGTCTGCTTTATATATTTAGGTGCTCCTATATTAGTGCGTATATACTTATAACGGTTATATCTTCCTGTTGGATGTAATGTCTGTCTTTATCTCTTACTATAATTTGTTTTAAAGTCCATTTTGTCTGATATAAGTATTGCTACCTCAGCTTTTCTTTCATTTCCATTTGTGTAAAATATTTTTTTCTATCCTTTTACCTTCAGTCTATGTGCATCTTTTGTTTTAAGGTGTGTCTCTTGTAGACAGCATATGTATGGGTCCTGTTTTATTATCCATGCCACTACCCTATGTCTTTGATTGGATTATTTAATCCATTTACATTTAAGGTTATTATTGATATGTAGTTTTTTATTGCCATTTTATTCTTTAAAATTGTATTCCTCTTTTGCTATATTCTTTTTCTCCTTTGATCTGTTTATAACAGGCCCCTTAGCATTTCTTATAGCATTGGATTGGTTGTAGTGAATTCCTTGAGGGTTTTTTTTGTCTGGAAAGCTTTTTTATTTCTTTCAATTTTAAAAGATAGCCTTGCTGGATAAAGTAGTCTTTGTTGTAGGCTCTTGTTCTGCATTACTTTGAATATTTCTTGCCATTCTCATCTGGCCTCAAGTGTTTCTGTTGAGAAATCGGAAGTCATCCTTATGGGGGCCCCTTTGTAGGTGATAACCTTTTTCTTCTCTAGTAGATTTTAATATTTTCTCTTTATCACTTAGCTTTGGTATTTTAATTACGATGTGTCTTGGTGTAGATTTCTTTGGGTTACTCTTTAATGGAGTTCTCTGTGCCTCTTGAACTTGTAAGACGTTTTTCTGCCTTAATTTCAGGAAGTTTTCAGGTATGATATGTTTGAACAAAGGCTCTATCCCTTATTTTTTTTTTATACTATTTTTTCTTTTCTTTTTTTATAAGTAAATTTTTATTAATTTTAATGGGGTGACATCAATAAATCAGTGTACATATATTCAAAGAAAACATGTCCAGGTTATCTTTTCATTCAATTATGTTGCATACCCATCACCCCAAATCAGAGTGTCCTCTGTCACATTCTATCTAGTTTTCTTTGTGCCTCTCCCCCTCCCCCTCCTCTTCCCCCTCCTTCCCTCCCCCCTCCCCCCATTACCACCAAACTATTGTCCATTTCTCTTGGTCTTGTTTTTATGTCTTACCAATGTATGGAATCATGCAGTTCTTGTTTTTTTCTGATTTACTTACTTCACTCCGTGTAACGTTATCAAGATCCCACCATTTTCTTGTAAATGATCCAATTACATCATTTCTTATTGCTGAGTAGTATACCATAGTGTATATGTGCCACATCTTCTTTATCCAGTCTTCTAATTTTTTTTACAGTGATTAAGGCCTTTAAGCAAACTCTTGGCCAATACAGCAAGAATCCATAAAAGAGTAGTGTCCTTAACATGTTCACCAAGTCCAGGTTGGCAACAACACCATTCAAGATCCTTGCAAATGCAACCCAACCCCAGTTCAGTTTGTTCAGAGCTGTCACAAGGAGCAGAGTGCAGGAAAAGTCCACATCCAGGACAAGTCCACATGGCACTGGAATTGTCACAATTCTATACTTTGCAGCTCACGTCCAAGTCCCAATGACCGCTGCTTCTAGCTGGTAATGATTCAGGTTGACTGGAGAAGCCATCTGCAGCATGTGTGGAGATGGAGCTTCTGATCTCCTCTGCCTGGAGAGATGAGACCAGGGTGCTTTTCCCTGGAGTTCTGTGACTGTGGCATGGTAAAGAGAACCTTGGGATACACTAAGCTGAATGGCAAAGGTAAATTCATAATAGAAGTTGGCAAAGGGGGGAAAGAGAGCTCTAAATTAGGAGTAGGTTCCAGCCTGAAATATGAGTGGGACATTGAGGTAGGAGGAATAAACAAAACCCTATATATTAAACAAAGCAGCAGAAAATAGGACTATCAACACCCACAATAGAGATCTTCAAGGGAAGAATAAAAAACCTGACTATTCAGGCAAAACATAGTTAAGTGGCCCTTGTGCAAGTGAGATCAGTTTACCTGCTTCTGGGAAGAAATACCCTAGGCTCCTCCACAGTGTCGTAGATGGGGCCAATGGCCCTGGGCACCTTCAGCCTTCAGTGGCAAACCCCAGCATTCTGGGCAAGGTTAGGTCATAGGTGGCTGGAGCAGGGCTGGAAGAGACTGAACCCTCCCTTAGAGGAGTGAGGGGGAAGCCTCCCTTCCAGTGTCCCTGTTTCCTCACAGCAAAGGCATGTAAGCCTGGCAGGCTTTGGCTCAATGACCTTCCTATTCACTATTGAAGCAGAACCCAGATGGAATCTTATGGGACCCCTTTGGGGCATTGGAGCCTTTAAAGGGTGTATTCTAAAAGCTGGTAGTTCACCTGATCTCTATTGGGCTTTTTCTGTCTCTAGGTACCTTAAAGGCCATGCTCAGAAGATCTCGCTGAGAGGTTTGAGGATCCCCATCTGCCTACATAACCCTTTTCCATATATCTGGAGCTATTTGGAAAAAGAAAATAGTGTTATTAGCTGGATCTCTATCCCTTGTCCTTTCTCTTCTTCTTCAAGAACCCCTATGATGCGGATGTTATTTCTCTTCATGTTTTCATAGAGCTCTCTCAGAGTTTCCTTAGACTTTTTGAGTCTCTTTTCTTGTTTCTGCTCTGCTTCCATGCCTTCATTTACCTTGTCCTTTAACTCGCTGATTCGATTCTTAGCTTCATCCATCCTGCTTTTAATTCCTTCCATTGTGTTCTTTATTTCTGATATTGTATTTGTCATTTCTGACTGATTCTTTTTTATTATTTCAATGTCCTTTTTTATATATGCTATCTCTTTATTTAGGTGTTTGTAATGACCATCTATTGTTGTTCTAAGATCTTTGAGGATCCTAACAATTGTTATTTTAAACTCTGAATTTGCTAATTTGGTTATATCTGACTCATTCTGATCTTTTTCTGGGGATTTCTCTTGATTCATTTGTGTTGCATTTCTCTGCCTTCCCATTTTGTCTGTTTAAAAGAAGGTTTTGGCCACTGGAGTCCACTGGGTCTGGCCTCTGTGTTTCCTAGGTGTGGTCTGTGTGCAGGCCTGCCACCCCCTCTGCTGCTGCCTAGGGCATTTGGGTATGGGGGTTACTAGTGCCTTCCCACTGGGGCTGTTGCTGTGGTTTCCACCTCTCCTTCAACAGGAGGGGCTGTGATCAAGTGCTTGGGTGTACAAGCCTCAGTGGCCTTGGCCTTTTTCCTGCCTCCGCAGATGTAGTTATGTGCCGCGTCTGGCTGCAAGCCTTGGCCCTGAAGGCAGGGGTGAGCACCTATGCTCAGCTGCAGGTCTCTGCCTAATTTTGGGCTTTTGCTTCTCCTCTATGGGAGGAGCCTGCTCCCTGGACAGCTGCAAGCTTTGGCTCCATGGGCTGGGTGGGGCTGTGTGCCCTTGCTCAGTTGCGGGACCCCGCTTGTTCTGGACTTTCACTCCACCCTTGCGGGAGGAGCCAGCTAGTGCATCAGGCTAGAAGTCTACATTCCTGCAGGCTGGGTGAGTTGCGCTTCTGCACCCTTGCTCAAGGGCGGGTCTCCACCCCTTCCGGGGCTTCTGCCCTTCCAGGCTGGATTGCAGAGGGCCCACAGTTGGGCTTGACCACTTTCACAAGTCCCCTCTGCCCCAGCCCAGCAAAACTGAGCTCACATCTGGGCCTCAGTTGTGGCCAGCCAGCTTCCCCCCTTGCTGACAGAATTGCACTTCAGCGTCCCTCCGTCACCCACCCTCAGGCAAGCCCTCAGCCATGTGGGTGGCAGAACTGTAGTTCAGACCCTAACATTCCATACTGTAGTATCGAAAGTTCCCTCCTTCTAAGCAACTCTGCTCTGAGTGCCGCGGGAGAGCTTGTTTGGCTGGTGACCTGCTTCTCTTTGCTGGTATTGCTGTTTCCAGGGGAAATATTCACTTCAGATTTGAGGAGTGACTCAGCCCAGGGGATAGGGTGGCTGTCCTTCAAAGTGTTTCTTCCTCTGCTTCCTAGATTACACTCTCTTCCAGCTGCTCTGGTCCTCTCCTCTCTCCCCATCCCCTGGAGCCCCAGGTGAGTGGTTGGAGAAAGGTTTTCTGTGTGGTCCCTTTAAGAAGAATCCTGTGTCTGAGAAATCAGTCTCTTTCTCACAAACAGTATCCTGACTTGTTTTGCAGCTAAATACTGTCCATATGCCTCTTCTAGGCTCTGGGGCTGCAGGCTGCAGCTCTCTTCCTGTGGCTCAGGACCCTCCCCTCTATGCTAATCTCACCTCCCTCCACACGAGTCTCTCCCAGCTGCCATTTGCTCTGGAGAGCTGGGCAGCCCTCTCCGTATTTCCACTTTTCCTACCAGTCTCATTGTGGCTTCTTCAGTGTTCCTTGGTTGAAGAGTCCTCTTAGTTTAGTCCAAAGTTTTTTCTTCCAGATGATGGTTCTTAAAATTATGTTGTAATCCACTTTGGTTCTGGGTGGTGGAAGTTGGTACATCTGCCTACTCCATCGCCATCTTGTCCTCCACTGTAGGTGTCTTATTGGGTTACATTTCTTGTTCCATTTATTTGGGCTTTTGAGAGGAAAAGGGATGTAATGAACATTCTTTTGAAATATTTAGATATCAGATGAAACCTATTGGAGGAGTGGAATAAATGCAGAGTTTATTTTAAGAGTATGGTGGAACTGTAAGAAAATATATCAATAAGTGAGCCTTTTATGTAATAACATATTTTTTAAAAAGAGGTGAAGATTTGAAGATCATGTCATGTATTAGTTACCTATTATTGTTGCCCAACAGGTTACTCAAAACATAGCCGTTGAAAATGACAGTATATTTATTATTTTGCAGATTCTGTGAGTCAGGAATACAGGTGCAACTTAACTGAGTCTTCTGAGTTTTAGTCTCTCATGGGGCTGCAGCCAGTTTATGATTAAACAGAGAAGGATATGCTTTCAGGCTCACTCATGTATTTGTTTCCAGAATTCAGTTCCTGTGGGTTTTAGACTGAATTTTAGTTCCTCATGAGCATTAACACCCCTTGCTTGCTTATCATGTGGATGGGTCTTTTCCCAGGGAAATTGACAACATCATTGTAAGGATTAAATTGCCAGCCACAGAGAGAAAGTTAACAAGATGGAAATCAGACTTCTTTATGACCTCATCATGGAAACGCCATCCCATAAGTTGTGCTATATTCCATTTGCTATAAGTTTGTCACCAGGCCCCATACACATTGGTAGGAAGGGGATGGCACAAAGGTGTGAATCCCAGGCATCACTGGGAACCTGGCAGAAGCTGCCACTGCACTGATACAAATTGCCTCTATTTGAGGAAATGATGCTGATAAACTCCAGACAAACTCTTCAAGTATTTTTGCCAACAATAATTTTGCAGTTAGAAAGTTCCCTAAGAACAAAATAAATATTTTCCTTTGATAGAAAGCCATATGTCAATGGAGATGTTTTTGGCATTTACTAATGCATTCAGTAACTGGATTTGAGAGTGAACTGTGCAATACCATATAATTTTAAACACTTTCCTGGCAAAAATGTATTACCTTTAATTAGACTTTTTTAAAGCTATTAAGATCCTTGTCAGAAATAATTTTTAAGTGGATATGTCAAGATAAAAACAGCAGTTGTCAAGTGAAGAAAGTGATAATTTGTGCACGTGCTGTCTGGATCATGAGCAGTGGGGTTTCCACTACTGAGAATTTGTGCTTACAATTTCCTTTATAGAGCTGTGCTGACAGTTAGGGATGCAAACTATTGGAATGCTATTGCTTGTGGTAAATATTTGTCTTATGATGAGGGAATTGAATTTGGTAACAGAGACAAAAGCACTGCTAAAATGAGAAAGCACTTAAGCAATTCAGCTTACCAATTAATTGGTGAAACACAGCATGAGAAAAGCATTCTGGGTGATTGAAAAGAGGAAAAATAATAACAATCATTATTGAGACCACTCTTTGAGAAAAGCAAATCAGGTTGCCTAAAGCATTTGAAAAGACTTGAATTCTATTTGCATTTTTAGGCTATTAATTTTTTTATTTAAATTATTTTTAAAATCTAATTTATTGCAATGGCATTGCTTACTAAGATCATACCAGTTTCACGTGTACATTTCTATGATATGTGATCTGTATATTACATAGTCTTCCCACCACTCAAAGTCAAATCTTCTTCCATAACAATATATTTGACCCTTTCATTACCCTTTCTTCTCTTCCCTTTTTCCCTCTGGTAACCACCATATTGTGTCTGTGTCTATAAAATTCAGTTTTATATATCACATATGAGTGAAATCATATGGTTCTTAACTTTTTCTGATTAACTTATTTTTGCTTAACATAAGGTCCATCCATATTGTCACAAATGGCAGTATTTAATTTTTTCTTATGGCCGAGATCTATCATATCTTCTTTACTACCCAATCCTGTGTTGAAAGATGCTTTAGTTGTTTCCACTACTTGGCCATTGTGAATAATGCTGCAATGAACTTAGGGGTGCATATATCTTGGTGAATAAATGTTTTAAAATTTTTCAGGTAGATGCTCAGAGGAGGGATGACTGGATCATATAGTCACTCTATTCTTAATGTTTTGAGGAGTCACTATAATGTTTTGCACAGTGGCTATACCAGTTTATAATCCCACCAGCAGTGAATGAGGGTTTCTTTTCCTCCACAACCTCTCCAGCACTTATTATTACCTGTCTTGTTGATAATAGCCAATCTAACAGGTGTGAGGTGCTATCTTATTGTAGTTTTGATTTGCATTTCCCTAATAGCTAGTGATTTGAGCATCTCTTCATATTTCTATTAGGCATTACATGTCTTTTTAGGAGAAATGTCTGTTCAGGCCCTCTGCCCATTTTTTAATTGGATTGTGTGTTTGTTTGACATTGAGTTGTATGTGTTCTTTATATATTTGGATATTAACCCCTTGTCAGAGCTGTTGTTTGTGAATTCCTTCTCCCACTTGATTGGCTGCCTTTTTGTTTTGTTGACATTTTTTTTCTGTGCAGATTTCTAGTTTGATATACAGTCCCATTCATTTATTTTTACCTTTACTTCCCTTGCCTTTGGGGAGACATTCATAAAATCTTCTCTAAGATCAATGTCCATAAGTTTAGTACTTATGCTTTCTTCTATATAATTTTTATTTCAGATCTTATATTTAGGTCTTTGATCTATTTTGAATTGATTTTTGTACATGAACTAACTGTAGTTTCATTCTTTTGCATGTGGCTTTCCAATTTTTCCTGCACCATTTATTGAAAAAGCTTTCTTTTCTCCATTGTATGTTTATGGCCTATTTGTCAAAAATTATTTGCCCACATACACGTGGTTTTATTTCTAGGCTATCAGTTCTGTTCCATTTGTATCTGTGTGTTTTTCTGCCAATATAATGCTATTTTCCCTCTTATTAGGTTTTTTAAAAGTTCCTTTTGTAGGGGGAAGACAAGATGGTGCTGGAATAGGCAGACGTACCAACTCTCACCTTCCAGAACCAAAATGAATTAAAAACTAATTTTAAGACCTATCATCTGGAAAAACCAACTTTGGGCAAAACTAAGAGGACTCTTCAACCAAGGAACACTGAAGAAGCCACACTGAGACTAGTAGGAAAAGCAGAAATGCGGAGAGGGCTGCCCAGCTCCCCAGAGCAAACGGCAGCCAGGAGAGACTTGCATGGTGGGAAGTGAGTTTAGCAGAGAGGGGAGGGTCCTGAGTCCCAGGAACAAAGCCCCAGCCTGCAGCTGCAGAGCCTAGAAGAGGTGTATGAACAGTATTTACCTGGAAACAAGACAGGCTACTGTTTGTGAGAAAGAGACTGATTTCTCAGACACAGGATTCTTCTTAAAGGGACCATGCAGAAAACCTCTCTCACAACCACTCACCCTGGGCTCTGGAGAATGGGGAGAGAGGAAAAGACCAGAGTAGCAGGAAGAGAGTGTAATTTAGGAGGCACAGGGAGAAACATTTTGGGAGACAGCCACCCTAGCCCCTGGGACGAGTCACTCCCCAAATCTGAAGTGAATATTTCCCCTGGAAACAGCAATACCAACAAAGGGAAGCAGGACACCAGCCAAACAAGCTCTCCCACGGCACTCAGAGCAGAGTTGCTTAAAAGGAGGGAGCTTTCGGGGCTACAGTAGTGAGTCTTAAGGTCTAAGCTGCAACGCTCGCACCCACATGGCTGAGGGCTCACCGGAGGGCAGGCAGTGGCAGGACACAGAAGTGTGGTTTTTTCGGCAAGGGCGGAAGCCAGCTGGCCACCACTGAGGCCCAGGTGTGAGCTCAGTCTTGCCTGGCTGGGGAAGAGTAGGTGTGTAAAAGTGGTCAAGCCCAGCTGCGGGCCGCCTGTAATCCAGCCTGCTGCAGAAGGGCGGGAACCCCAAAAGGGGTGGAGACCGGCCCTTGAGCAAGGGCTCAGGAGCACAGCCTTGCCTCATCCGTGGAACCGAGGCTTGTGGCCTGACTTGGGAGCCGGCTCCTCCCATGGGGGTGGAGCCAAAAGTCCAGAACAGGCGGAGACCCGCAACTGAGCAAAGGTGCTGCCACCGATCTGAGGGCCGAGCATAACCCCACCCACGGGGGAGTGCAAAGGCCAAGGCCACCAAGGCTTGTACACCCGAGCACATGATCACAGCCACCCCATGAAGGAAAGGCGGAAACCACAGCAACAGCCCCAGTGGGAAGGCACCAGCAATGCCCATACCCAAACACCCTACGCAGCAACAGCAGAGGGCATGGCGGGCCTGCAGACAGACCATACTGAGGGAGCAAAGTCCACACCCAGTGGACTCCAGTGGCCAAGACCTTCTTTTACACAGAAAAGATGAGAAGGCAGAGAAATGCAACACAAATGAGTCAAGAAAAATCCCCAGAAAAGGACCTGAATGAAATAGATATAACCAAATTACCATATGCAGAGTTTAAAATAACAATTATTAGGATGCTCAAAGATATTAGAACAACAATAGATGGTCATTACGAACACCTAAATAAAGAGATAGCAGATATAAAAAAGGACATTGAAATAATAAAAAAGAATCAGTCAGAAATGACAAATACAATATCAGAAATGAAGAACACAATGGAAGGAATTAAAAGCAGGATGGAAGAAGCTGAAAATCGAATCAGCGAGTTAGAGAACATGATAAATAAAGGCATGGAAGCAGAGCAGAAACAAGAAAAGAGACTCAAAAAGTCTGAGGAAACTCTAAGAGAGCTCTGTGACAACATGAAGAGAAATAACATCCACATCATAGGGGTTCCTGAAGAAGAAAAGAAAGAACAAGGATAGAGACTTTATTTAAGCATATCATAGCTGAAAACTTCCCTCAATTAAGGCAGGAAAACATCTCACATATTCAGGAAGCACAGAGAACTCCATTAAAGAGAAACCCAAAGAAATCAACACCAAGACACATCATAATTAAAATACCAAAGCTAAGTGATAAAGAGAAAATATTAAAAGCTGCGAGAGCAAAAATGACTATCACCTACAAAGGAGCCCCCATAAGGATGACTTCTGACTTCTCAACAGAAACACTTGAGGCCAAAAGGGAATGGCAAGAAATATTCAAAGTAATGCAGAACAAGAACCTACAACCAAGACTACTTTATGAAGTAAGGCTATCACTTAAAATTGAGGGAGAAATAAAAAGCTTTTCAGACAAAAAAAAACTCAAGGAATTCACTACAACCAAACCAAGGCTGCAGGAAATACTAAGGGGCCTGTTGTAAACAGATCAAAGGAGAAAAAGAATATAGCAAAAGAGGAATACAATTTTAAAGAATAAAATGGCAATAAACAATTACATATGAATAATAACCGTAAATGTAAATGGATTAAATGATCTGATCAAAAGATATAGGGTAGCTGCGTGGATAATAAAACAGGACCCATACATATGCTGTCTACAAGAGACACACCTTAAAACAAAAGATGCACATAGACTGAAGATAAATGGATGGAAAAAATATTTCATGCAAATAAAAATGCAAAAAAAGCTGGGGTAGCAATACTTATATCAGACAAAATGGACTTTAAAACAAAGACTATAGTAAGAGATAAAGAAGGTCACTACAGAATGATAAAGAAAGCAATCCAACAGGAAGATATAATCATTATAAATATCTATGCACCTAATATAGGAGCACCTAAATATATAAAACAAACATTGATGGATTTAAAGGGTGCACTCAACAGCAATACTATAATAGTAGGGGATTTCAATACCCCACAAACATCACTAGATAGATCCTCAGGAAAGAAAATTAACAAAGAAACAGCAGACTTAAAGGACATACTAGATCAACTCAATTTAATAGATATCTTCAGAACCATTCACCCTAAAGCAGCAGAATATACATTCTTTTCAAGTGCTCATGGTATATTTTCTAGAATAGACCACAGGTTAGGGCAAAAAGCGGTCTCAACCAATTTAAGAAGATTGAAATCATATCGAGCATTTTCTCTGATCACAATGGCATAAAACTAGAAATCAACCACAACAGAAAAACTAAAAAATACTCAAACACTTGGAAACTAAATAGCACATTATTAAATAACAAATGGGTAAACAATGAGATTAAAGAAGATATTTAAAAAATCATAGAAACGAACGATAATGAGCGTATGTCAACTCAAAATTTATGGGACACAGCAAAAGCAGTCTTGAGAAGGAAGTTCATAGCATTACAGGCATACCTTAAGAAGCTAGGAAAAGCTCAAATAAACAACTTGACCCTACATCTAAAAGAACTAGAAAAAGAACAGCAAGTAAAGTCCAGAGCTAGTAGAAGGAAGAAAATAATCAAGATCAGAGCGGAAATAAATGACATAGAGCCTAAAAACACAATACAGAGGATCAATAAAACCAGGAGCTGGTTCTTTGAAAAGGTAAACAAGATCAATGAACCTTTAACCAGACTCACCAAGAAAAAAAGAGAGAGGACTCAAATAAATAAAACTAGAAATGAAAGTGGAGAAATAACAACTGACTCAACATAAATACAAAATATTGTAAGAAAATACTATTAAAAGCTATACACCAAGAAACTAGACAACCTAGATGAAATGGACAAATTCCTTGAAACATAATATTCCAAAAATCAATCTGGAAGAATCAGAAAACCTAAACAGACCAATTACAACAAATGAGATTGAAACAGTTATCAAAAAGCTACCCCCCCCAGAAAAAGTCCTGGGTTTGATGGCTTCACAAGTGAATTCTACCAAAGATTCAAAGAAGAACTAATTCCTATCCTTCTCAAGCTATTTCAAAAAATTCAAGAGGAAGGAAGACTTGCAGGTTCCTTTTATGAGGCGAGCATAATTCTGATTCCAAAACCAGGCAAAGACAACACAAAGAAAGAAAATTGTACTCCAATATCCCTGATGAATTTAGATGCTAAAATCCTTGACAAAATATTAGCAAACTGGATCCAGCAATATATAAAAAAAATTATACACCAGGATCAAGTGGGATTTATTCTGAGGAGGCAAGGCTGGTATTCGCAAATCAATCAATGTGATTCATCACATAAACAAAAGGAAGGAGAAAAACCACATGATAATTTCAATAGATGAAGAAAAAAGCATTTGATAAAATCCAGCACCCATTCATTATCAAAACTCTCAGCAAAATGGGAATACAGGCACCATATCTCAACATGATAAAGGCCATCTATGACAAACCCACAACCAACATCATACTCAATGGGCAAAAATTAAAAGCAATCCCTTAAATTCAGGAACAAGGCAAGGATGCCTCCTTTCACCACTCTTATTCAACATAGTTCTGGAAGTCCTAGCCACAGCAATCAGAAAAGAAAAAGAAATAAAAGGCATCCGAATTGGAAAAGAAGAAGTAAAACTATCATTATTTGCAGATGATACAATATTGTATATAGAAAATCCTAAAGTCTCTGTCGAAAAACTAGTAGACCTGATAAATGAATTCAGCAAGGTGACAGGATATAAAATTAATACTCAGAAATCAGAGGCATTTTTATACACTAACAATGAACTGTCAGAAAGAGAAATTAAGGAATCAATGCCCTTTACCATTGCAACCAAAAAAATAAAGTACCTAAAAATAAATTTAACCAAGGAGATTAAAGAGTTGTACTTGGAAAATTATAAAACAGTGATAAAAGAAATCAGGGAAGATACAAACAAGTGGAAGCATATACCGTGTTCATGGTTAGGAAGAATAAACATCATTAAAATGTCTATATTACCCAAAGCAATTCATAAATTCAATGCAATACCACTTAAAATACCAATGACTTACTTCAAAGATATAGACCACATATTCCAAAAATTTATATGGAATCAAAAGAGAACACGAATAGCCTCAGCAATCCTGAAAAGGAAGAATAAAGTGGGAGGTATCAAGTTATACTATACGGCCATTTTACTCAAAACAGCCTGGTACTGGCATAAGAACAGACATATAGATCAATGGAACAGAATAGAGAACCCAGAAATAAACCCACACCTTTTTGGACAACTGATATTTGACAAAGGAGGTAAGAGCATACATTGGAGTAAAGACAGCCTTTTCCACAAAGGTGTTGGGAAAATTGGAAAGCTACCTGCAAAGAAATGAAACTAGACCACCAACTTACACCATTCACGAAAATCAATTCAAAATGGCTAAAAGACTTAAATGTAAGCCGTAAAACCTTAAGCATCTTAGAAGGAAACGTAGGCAGTAAGCTATCTGACATTTCTCGTAGCAATATATTTGCCGTTTTGTCTCCACAGGCAAGTGAAATAAAAGACAGGATAAACAAATGAGACTATATCAAACTAAAAAGCTTCTGCACAGCTAAAGACAATAAGAACAGAATAAAGAGACAAACTACACAATGGGAGAATATATTTGACAATGCATCTGATAAAGGGTTAATAATCAAGATTTATAAAAAACTTGTAAAACTTAATACCAGGAAGACAAACAATCCAATTAAAAAATGGGCAAAAGAAATGAATAGACACTTCTCCAAAGAGGACATACAGATGGCCAATAGGCATATGAAAAAATACTCAACATCACTAATCATTAGAGAAATGCAAATTAAAACCACAATGAGATCTCTCCTCACACCTGTCAGAATGGCGCTCATCAACAAAACAACACAGAATAAGTGCTGGCGAGGATGTGGAGAAAAGGGAGCCCTCCTGCACTGCTGGTGTGAATGCAGACTGGTGCAGCCACAGTGGAAAACAGTATGAAGATTTCTCAAAAAATTAAAAATCAAACTGCCTTTTGACCCAGCTATCCCACTGTTAGAAATATACCCCAAGAACACGATAGCACTGTATGAAAACAAGAAATGCACCCCCATGTTGATGGCAGCATTGTTCACAATAGCGAAGATCTGGAAACAGTCCAAGTATCCGTCAGAGGACGAGTGGATTAAAAAGCTTTGGTACATATATACTATGGAATACTACTCAGCCATAAGAAATTATGACATCAGATCATTTACAACAACATGGATGAAGCTTGATAACATTATACTGAGCGAAATAAGTAAATCAGAAAAAACTAAGAACTATATGATTCCATACATAGGTGGGACATAAAAATGAGACTCAGAGACATGGACAAGAGTGTGGGGGTTATGGGGTGGGGGGGGGGAGGAAAGAAAGCGGGTTAGGGGAGGGGAGGGGCACAAAGAAAACCAGTTTGAAAGTGACAGAAGACAATTAGACTTTGGATGATGGGAATGCAGCATAAGCAAATGGCAAAATGACCCAGAGCTGTTTTCTCTGAACATATGTACCCAGATTTATCAATGTCACCCTATTAAAATTAATAATAAAAAAAAGAATTTGTCCAAGGGCTAATTCAGGCAGTTAGAAGAATAGTATAAAGATGCTAATTCTGCTTCTCAGGCCACATCCCTGCAAAAGGGGCCCCATGAAAATTGGCGATTTGGCTCTTCTGACTTTGCCAATTGGATTAAAAAAAAAAAAGGTCAGGAATGCCCTGAAATGAAACTAACAATACAAGGGCATAAATTTAAAGGACTTTTAGATACTGGAGCTGATGTATCTGTTATTGCTAAGATACATTGGCCTCCTTCCTGACCCACTCATGCAGCAGCCACAGAATTACAAGGTATAGGGCAGAATAAATCCCCTCAACAAAGTTCTAGTTTTTTACATTGGGAAGAATAAGAAGGTCATTCTGGATTTTTTAAAGCCTTATGCGCTCCCTGGATGGCCAGTTAATTTGTGGGGTAGAGATGTTTTGAAAAACACGGGAGCGTTGCTTGTCAGTCCTCATGGTTTAGTCAGTACTCAGATGCTTGATCGGGGATTTTTGCCCACTACGGGACTAGGGAAAGAACAGCGAGGAATTCTCACCCCCATAGAAGTGGCACCCAATACCAGAAGGTGTGGATTAGGATATCAAAATTTAGCATAGGGGCCTTGGCAGCTCCTGCTACCCCAATAATTCACTGTGCAAACCCAATTACTTGGAAATCAGATAATCCTGTATGGGTAGACCAATGGCCCCTTTCTCAGGAGAAACTTAGGTCAGCTGCTCAATTGGTACAAGAGCAGCTACAGCTTGGGCACATTGAACCATCTAATAGCCCATGGAATACACTTCCATATTTTGATCTTGTGGCCTCCTTGATTATCAAGGGGCATAGGCAACCCTTACAGCTTATAGGTTTTGAGCCTCAAAATTATTGTTGTTCCTTTTTTCAAAGGATCAACAGCAATGGCTCTGGGAAACTTCCACTAAATAGCAAATCGCTTTTGCAAATCAATGGACTTTATACTGAAACAGTCAACTTAAAATCATCTCAAAGACTAGAAATATATGCCATTATCATGGCTTTTCAGCATTTGCCATATTCCTCCTTTAATCTATATACAGACAGCAAATATTTACTTATGGTTGTTTCCACTATAAAGACTGCTGTCTTAGGGACAACTGCTGATGAACTATTTCAGCAGTTCCTCCTTCTTCGAAGACTTGTATGTCAACATAGAGCTCCATGTTTTACAGGACATACTCGAGCTCACTCCATGCTCTCTGGAGCTTTAGCACAAGGGAATGCCCTTGTTGATCAAGCTACCCAAAAGAAAATTATTTGGAGTAACCATGACAGATCGAACAATTCAGTCTCATACTATTCATCACCAGAACACTGCAGCCCTGTGTAAACAGTTTCAACTTTCTCGGGAAGCAGCACGGCAAATTGGTAAATCCTGTTCAAGGGGTCCTATACTACAGTCTGTCCCTTCATTTGGAGTTAACCCTCAAGGACTCCTACCAGGACAACATTGGCAAATGGATGTTACTCATATACCTTCATTTGGCAAACAGTCCTATGTCCATGTTACAGTGGATACATATTCTGGATTTATAGTAACCTCTGTCAGAACAGGAGAGGCTGCTAAGCATGTTATAGCTCATTGTCTGTATGCATTTTTCTATTATTGGATTTCCTAAACTGGTTAAACTGACAATGCTCCTGCATATGGAGCAAAAGCATTTACTGTATTTTGTCAAACCTTTTGAATTATGGGTATCTCTTACAATTGTTAAAGCCAAGGTATTATTAAGTGTACCCAGCAAATATTTTAAGATCAATTAAAAAAAATTTAAAAGGGGGGAGTCATATCCTGGAACTCCTACAGGTCTACCATACCATGCTTTTTACTTAAAGAAATTTTAATTTCTTTTGAATGCTGATGAACAGGAGACGCCAAATCTTCTCCTGCAAACCTCTATCTTGTTTTATTTGATCTAGCTAATAACACTGTTTTGTCTTTTTCCAAATAGCTCCAGCTATACAGAAAAGGTTTATATAGGTGGATGGGGATCCTCAAACCTCTCAGCGAGATCTTCTGAGCATGGCCTTTAAGGTACCTAGAGACAGAAAAAGCCCAATAGAGATCAGGTGAATTACCAGCTTTTAGGATATGCCCTTAAAGCCTCCAACGCCCCAAAGAAGTCTCATAGGAATCCATCTGGGTCCTGCTTCAATAGTGGAAAGGAAGGTCATTGAGCTAAAGCCTGCAGGCTTACATGCCTTTGCTGTGAGGAAACAGGGACACTGGAAGGGAGGCTTCCCCCTCGCTCCTCTAAGGGAGGGTTCAGTCTCTTCCAGCCCTGCTCCAGCCACCTATGACCTAACCTTGCCCAGAATGCTGGGGTTTGCCACTGAAGGCTGAAGGTGCCCAGGGCCATCGGCCCCATCTACGACACTGTGGAGGAGCCTAAGGTATTTCTTCCAAGAAGCAGGTAAACTGATCTCATTTGCACAAGGGCCACTTAACTATGTTTTGCCTGAATAGTCAGGTTTTTTATTCTTCCCTCGAAGATCTCTGTTGTGGGTGTTGATAGTCCTATTTTCTGCTGCTTTGTTCAATATATAGTGTTTCCTTTATTCCTCCTACCTCAGTGCCCCACTCATATTTCAGGCTGGGACCTACTCCTAATTTAGAGCTCTCTTTCCCCCTTTGGCCAACTTCTACTGTGAATTTACCTCTGCCACCCAGCTTAGTGTATCCCAAGGTTCTCTTTACCACGCCACAGTTGCAGAGCTCCAGGGAAAAGCAACCTGGTCTCATCTCTCCAGGCAGAGGAAAACAGAGGCTCTATCTCCACACGTGCTGCAGATGGCTTTTCCAGTCTTCCTGAATCATTTCCAGCTAGAAGCAGCGGTCATTGGGACTTGGACATGAGCTGCAAAGTATAGAATTGTGACAACAATTCCAGTGCCATGCGGACTTTTCCTGGATGCGAACTTTTTCTGGACACCTGCTCCTTGTGATAGCTCCTAACGGACTGAACTGGGGTTGGGTTGCATTCGCAAGGATTTGGAATGGTGTTGGTGCCAACTTGGGCTTGGTGAACATGTTAAGGACACTAGTCTTTTATGAATTCTTGTTGTATTGGCCAAGAGTTTGCTTAAAGGCTTTAATCACAGTAAAAAAAAAAAAAAAAAATATATATATATATATATATATATATATTTTTTTTTTTTTTTTACCGGATAGAGAAGGTATGGCACATATACACTATGGTATACTACTCAGCCGTAAGAAATGATGACATCGGATCATCTACAACAAAATGGTGGGATCTTGATAACATTGTACGGAGTGAATTGGGTAAATCAGAAAAAAACAGGAACTGCATGATTTCATACATTGGTGGGACATAAAAACGAGGCTAAGAGACATGGACAAGAGTGTGGTGGTTATGGGGGGGAGGGAAGGATGGAGAGGGGGAGAGGGGGAGGGGCACAAAGAAAACTAGATAGAAGGTGACGGAGGACAATCTGACTTTGGGTGATGGGTATGCAACATAATTGAATGACAAGATAACCTGGACATGTTTTCTTTGAATATATGTGCCCTGATTTATTGATGTCACTCCATTAAAATTAATAAAAATTTATGTATAAAAAAATTTACATTTAGGAGTTCTTTGAGTGTGGAGATGAATATCTTTTTGTTTAATATAAAAATAAAATACTTAATTTATATAAAAAAATTCCTTTTGTAGTTAATTTCTGATTTCAAAGCATTGTTATCAGAGAATATGCTTGCTATGATTTAAATCTTCTTAAATTTGTTGAGACTAGTTTTGTGACCCATCATATGGTCTAATGTTGAGAATGTTCCATGCCCACTGGAAAAGAATGTATAATCTAATGTTCTGGTATAAAAGGTTCTGTAAATGTCATCTTGCTTCATTTGGTTTAATGTGTCATTTAAGGCCAGTATTGCTTTATTGATTTTTTGTTTGGATGATCCATCTAGAGTTGGCAATAAAGTATTTACGTTCCCGAGTATCATTGTATTTTTGCCAGTTTCTCCCTTTAGTTTTTACAGTGGTTGCTTTATATATTTTGGTGCTCCCTAATTGGGTGCATATATATTAAAAAGTGTTACATCTTCTAATGTAGCATCCCCATTATCATTATAAAATGTCCATCTTTGTCTCTTGTTACCTTCGTTGTCTTGAAGTTATTTTTTAGATATAAGTATGCCTATACCTGCTTTTCTGTGGGTGCTATTTGCTTGGACAATCAGTTTCCACCCTTTTTCTTTGAATCTATCTTTGTTTTTGCAGTTTAGATGTGTCTCCTGAAGGAAGCATATAGTTGGGGGGGGGGGGTTGTTTGGTTGGTTTTTTTTTTGGTCCAATCTGATACTCGGTACCTTTTTATGGATAAATTCAGTTCATTTACATTTGGGGTAATTATTGCTGTAGGAGGATTTCCTATAGTCATTTTATTTTGTGTTTAAATATTCAAGGCACATAATGTTTCTGGTAACTCTGTGCCTCCACTGGTGCTCTTCTTTTGTGTTTTTCTCTATTGTTTTGTTTGGTGGTATTTTATACTTTTTTTCTCTGTTTCCTCTTTTTTTAAAGTTATGTGTCTCTGTTTTGGTTGTGTATGTGTGTGTGTGAGGATACCATCAGATTTATAAAAAGGAAAGTTTCATATATATAGTAGTCCTTTTTCTTTTGAATGTATCTGATCTCCATCTTCCTTTGCAACATCAGACTTTTATGTCCTCCTATTTTGTTTTTGTTGTCAAAGTCATCCTTATTTATATTGTAAGTTTGTTGGTGATCCTTCTCATAGTTTTATGACTTTTTGTTCTTTGTTTCATGTAGAGTGACCCTTTGACTATTTACTGCAATAAAGGTTTTCTGGTGATAAATTCCTTTAGCTTCTGTATGTTTGGAAAAGTCTTTATTTCTCTCATATTTAAAGGATAATTTTGCTGGATATATTATTGTTGGCTGATAATTTCTCTCTCTCAGTAGTTTGAATATATGGTTTTACTCTCCTCTAGCGTATAGAGTTTTTGCTGAGAAATCCAATGATAACCTAATGGGCTTTCTTTTATAAGTTATTTTGTTATTTTCCTTAAAAATATTTCTTTGTCATTAATTTTTGACTGTTTTAATACAATGTGCCTTGAAGAAGGCTTTACTTATTTATTTATTTATTTATTTAATTTTTATTTTTTAATAATTTTATTTTTTTAATGGGGTGACATCAATAAATCAGGATACATATATTCAAAGATAACAAGTCCAGGTTATCTTGTCGTTCAATTATGTTGCATACCCACCACCCAAAGTCAGATTGTCTTCTGTCACCTTCTATCTTGTTTTCTTTGTGCCCCTCCCCACCCCCTTTCCCTCTCCCATTCCCCCCTCCCCCCCCGTAACCACCACACTCTTATCAATGTCTCTTAGTTTCACTATTATGTCCCACCTACGTATGGAATAATACAGTTCCTGTTTTTTTCTGATTTACTTATTTCGCTTCGTATCATGTTATCAAGATCCCACCATTTTGCTGTAAATGTTCCGATGTCATCATTTCTTATGGCTGAGTAGTATTCCATAGTGTATATGTGCCACATCTTCTTTATCCAGTCATCTATTGATGGGCTTTTTGGTTGTTTCCATGTCCTGGCCACTGTGAACAATGCTGCAATGAACATGGGGCTGCATGTGTCTTTACGTATCAATGTTTCTGAGTTTTTGGGATATATACCCAGTAGAGGGATTGCTGGGTCATAAGGTAGTTCTATTTTCAGTTTTTTGAGGAACCACCATACTTTCTTCCATAATGGTTGTACTACTTTACATTCCCACCAACAGTGTATGAGGGTTCCTTTTTCTCCACAGCCTCTCCAACATTTGCTATTACCTGTCTTGCTAATGACAGCTAATCGAACAGGTGTGAGGTGGTATCTCATTGCCGTTTTGATTTGCATTTCTCTAATAGCTAAAGAAGATGAGCATCTTTTCATATATCTGTTGGCCATTTGTATTTCTTCCTGGGAGAAGTGTCTATTCATATCCTCTTCCCATTTTTTTATTGGATTGTTTGTTTGTTTGTTGTTGAGTTTTATGAGTTCTTTGTATATTTTGGATATTAGGCCCTTATCTGAGCTGTTGTTTGAAAATATCATTTCCCATTTAGTTGGCTTTCTGTTTATTTTGTTATCAGTTTCTCTTGCTGAGCAAAAACTTCTTAGTCTGATGTAGTCCCATTCATTAATTTTTGCCTTCACTTCTCTTGCCTGTGGAGTCAAATTCATAAAGTGCTCTTTAAAACCCAGGTCCATGAGTTGAGTACCTATGTCTTCTTCTATGTACTTAATTGTTTCAGGTCTTATGTTTAGATCTTTGATCCATTTTGAGTTAATTTTTGTACAGGGGGAGAGACTGTAGTCCACTTTCATTCTTTTGCATGTGGCTTTCCAGTTTTCCCAGCACCATTTATTGAAGAGGCTTTCTTTTCTCCATTGTGTGTTGTTGGCCCCTTTATCAAAAATTATTTGACTATATATATGTGGTTTTATTTCTGGACTTTCTATTCTGTTCCATTGGTCTGATTGTCTATTTTTCTGCCAATACCATGTTGTTTTGATTGTCGTGGCCCTATAATATAGTTTGAAGTCAGGTATTGTAATGCCCCCAGCTTCATTCTTTTTCTTTAGGATTGCTTTGGCTAAAAGAAGGCTTTTTTGAGTTGAGGCAATTAGTGTTCTGTTTGCTTTTGAATTCAAGGATCTTGTTTTTTCCATAGGTTTGGGAAATTCTCATTCACTGTTTGAATAGGCTTTTTATTCCCTTCTCCCTCTCTTCTTTTTCTGGTATGCCTATTATTTTTGTGTTACTCTTTCTGATGAAATCAGATAGTTCTCATATAGTTATTTCATTATTTTAATGGTCAAATCTCTTCTTCCTCCTGAATCATTTCTAGATTTCTATATTTCTTACCACTAATTCTTTCCTCCATCTGGTCAGCTCTATTTCCTAGGCTCTTTTGTTCATTCTTGATCTGATTTATTGAGTTCTTCATCTCCAGAATTTCTATTTGGTTCTTTTTTAAAGTTGCAATCTCTTTGGCACAGTATTCATTTTGTTCATTGATCTGGTTTCTCAGTTCATTAAGCTACCTATCTGTGTTTTTTTGCATGTCACTGAGTTTTTTCAGAACTTTAATCTTAAATTCTATGTCATGTAAATCACAAATTTCAATATCTTTGTTTTCTGGAGATTTTTCATTTTCTTTCTGAGCTGACTTTCTATCTTGGTTATTCATGATATTTAATGGATTTCTTGTCCATGTAGGCATCTCTGGATTGGTAGCATATCTCTAGTAGATTGATAAAAAGAAGTGTTCTTTCTTTTGCTTTCCAGCAGGTGGCACCAAATCACAAGTTTTTTTTAGATCACTTACACTTCTCTGGCTTTTAAGATCTCTGTGAGGTGGTGGAAAATACCCTGTGTTCTTTGGGAAGATGAGCGCCTCTCCTATGTTCCAGAAGTTCCAGTCTCAGGGGGGCTAATCCTGCAGAGGAACATGGTGGGTAATGTGGCTCCAAATTTATGAAATCCCAATGCTGTCCCTTTCAGTCTGATGACACTAGCAATGCAGCCTCAATGTGTGGGGGTAAAATAAGCTAGGGGAATGCCACTGCCTCCTTTGTTGCGTTGCTCTCCCAGCAATGGTGACAAGTAGACCTCCACGGTGTTCCTCTGTGCCATCACCTGACCCTGAGATTAGTCATTAAGTGTGCACTTTACTCAGGGTAAGAGTGTTTCTGTAATACCAATTCTTGGGTTTGTAGCTAATGTGCTCTGAAGCCTCACATGAAGGGTGAGGGGAGGTAAGCTCTGGGAGGTTCAGAAAAGGTGGCCAACCTCATGGCTTTGTTCTCTGTCTGGAATATTGATTGCCAGACATTCATGGCCTCAACTTTATGCTTCATCTCTGCCCAGGTCACCGGGCTCAGCTTCAGCTTCTACTTGCTTATACCTACAGGAATACTCCCTGAATCTTTTTACTCCTCCTGGCTGATGGGAGTGCCAGCCAAAACTGGGTTCCTCTCCACTATAGGCTGAGCCTTGCTCTCACTGTGAGCTCCAAGCTGCAGGGCTGAGTCTGTGGCTCCTTTGAGCTCTTCTTACCTCTCCAGTTTGCTCTCACTTGTCCACCTTTAGATGTTTCAATGTGTAGATCTCTCAGACATGTTTGTGCATTGAACAGTAACTTCTTCATTGAATTATAGCTGTTCAAATTGTTGAAACTTTAAGAGGAGAGACCAAAAAAATTTCTCACACTGCCATTCCTCTGATGTCACTCCAGCTATTAATTTCTTAAGAAGCTTTTGTTGTTGGGCAGTTAAAAAGAAGGCTTTTGCCTGACCTTTGTTACAGGGTTTCTTAGTAGTGGCACTATTGACATCTTGGGTCACATAATTTTTTGTTGTGGAGAGCTATGCATTTTAAGATGTTTAGCAGCATTTTTGGCTTCTGCTCAATAGATATCAATATTTCTGCCTTCCCCGTTCCAGTGTGACAATAAAATATGCTTTCAGACATTGCCAGATATACCTGAGTATGGAGGAAGGAAGCAGACAAAATCACTGCATTGTGAGAATTAACACAACTTTCATATTAGGGAATCCTAACTTAACAAGTAATGTTATCTTACATGTATACATTGCATTTATGAATGTGTTGTCTTTTTTTTTTTTTTGGTCCTCAAAAGGAAAATTTCATATGCTATATGAAATATCATTTTTTTTGCTTATTTAATGAGTCAACAAATGTTCATTGAGTGCTTACTGTTTGCAATAAACTTTACCTAGGCATGTGAAAGATACAGAAAAAAATGATACAGATTTTTGTATTTAAGAAAGTTGATATCTGAGATGAGAATGGGGATTTAGGTCATGTATACACATAACTATCATGTAGGTATGACAAAAGAAAGAGGTAAATCCTATAGGATGTTTTAAAGGAGAGGAAATCCAAGTGATGGATTAGATGTTCTGACCTAAGCTGGTCAGATGCTGAAATCTGATTTTAATAAGGTGAAGCTGACTGATAGTTTTGGGGTATGAGAGTAGTTTGGAGTTGTAGCTAGAGCTCTGGAACAAAACATTAAATCAAGTGTGGCTAGACAGAGAGTTGGAAACCCAGTCTGCATCCAAAGGTTTTCAACCAGAAATAGGAAGATGGAGGAAGCATATTCAAAAGGAGCAATAGAGGAGGAGCCTGGAGAAGGTTTCTGAAACATTGATAACAGAACCTGGTTCCTTTTGTAGAAAACTGTTAACTATCACAAGGTACAATAGAAGAGAAGATGTAAGAGCACTACACTGGTTTGATGTGAGGTAAGTCTTCCAGTGGGACAAAAATTATTCTTCTCTTACCTGTGGTACCCAGTAACTCAACAGTTCTGTATGGAAAGCAATTTTAAGCCAAACACAGTCAGTGGAAGACTAGCTATCATAGGGTCATGTTTCCCTGTCTCTACCACTGACCACCTGCATGTTTAGCATCTCCACCATTAGAGCTTTGTCATTTGGGTGAACCTTTCAAAAAAACAAAAATGCTCCCAGAGATGGCATTATTATCACAAATCTCATGGTGTTACATTCCCAAAGTATATTCCAAAGACTGTTAATAGGTATTACCTTAATGAATTTTATCAACACACTAGTTTTTAAATCCCAGTAAAAAAAAAAAGTTAAACACATTTCTTTATTGCAAAACTTGTCAGTCTTTAAGACAAATCATAAATCTTAAATGGGAGAATATAAAACATTTGCCAAATTTTTTTAAATTACTAGACCTTTTATAATGTAATGTTTCATGAAAACATGGTCTGTGCTACAAGCTTTCATAACCCTGCCTGGCTATGAATGAGTTTGTAACGGCTGTTGTCAACTGTCTGGACTTTAAGTGAATAGGTTATGGCAGGGAAAATATATCTACATGTGAATATTCATAGGGTTCTTCTTCCTTCATCTGCTAAAGAAAAATTTGCCTTGCCTGTTTGGTTCCACCACTTCTACTTTACTCAATATATTTCTCTCTTGATCACCAGTTTCTTGGTTGTTATTATACACCACTGAAAATGGTAAGGTCTACAGATGCTAGCTAATTACTCAAGTAAAGTCAAAGGGCAAATAGTAGGAGAAAAATAATGGAAATATTAAATGGGAAATGAATAGTGGGACAGGTTTGAAAAACAATTGTTGGTTTGAGCTGGGCTGGTGACTGACCTTGAGAGCAGCCTCAAGAATCTTGGAGTTTGAGGAAGAGTGAATGGTCAGTATGAGAACATTTTTCTGAGTATTTTAAGAATAATTCATGAGCTGGTGTTTTTCCTTATCAAACTGTAGCAAACATTAAAATTGCTTATATTTACTTGTAATTGTTAAGATAAATTTCTTTAAATATGAAAATGAGATTAAATGTGGGGATTTCATCAGGGAAACACTTTTTAAAGTATATGATTATCTAACCACTATGCTGCAAAACTGAAACTAAAACAAAGTAATATGAAATGAAAACTATAATTGACAAAAATACTTTAAATGAAAAAGATTTTAAAAAGACTTTACTAAGAGAAAAGACCAAAATAAGTAAAGAGAGATGGCATAAAAAAAAGTGGAAATTTCAGGTGGGATGCTTTCCTAAGGGTTATTACATGGAATATTGAATGGGGAACAGAGGTTGTGCATTAAGGTGAAGGAGGGTCAAAGTATGTGAACATCCTCTAAATAAAGGCTTAATGGGATAACCTGGTGAATATCTGTTATTTTTGTCATTCCACCCACCTTCTCAGGACAACAAACAGCCACCTCCTTTGAGGAACTAACTGTTCATCTTCTACCCTGTGTTGTACTAAGGAGCTGCCAATCACAGAATCTAGTCCTGTGGCCTCTGGAATAGGCACAAAATAGGCATGGCCAATCTGTTTCATGGCCACAGGAATGAACACATGACCTGATTCAGGCCAATCAGAATCCTTCCCTGCTCTTTTATATATAGATAATGGAATCGAGATGCTTTGGTGTGATTAAGCAGCAATGATGAAAGCTTGTGTCTGCAGTCACAGTTCTTTAGCCATTCCATCTCTCAACCTGGCCACAGGAAGAAGCCAGGATATAGGGCATCAGGTAGAAACTGAGTTGGGAGATGGAGGGAGAAAGGAAAACGTAATCACAATAAGTTACTGAGCAACCTGAGTCCAGCTGATCTTTAAGCTTTCTCATTGTTTCAAGCCATCATTCTGGTCTAGCTTAACTAATTTTAGTTTCTGTCATTTGTAAGAAGAGGAGTGCCAATGAATTATCCAGCAATACTCTCAGTACCTTGATGACAGAAAGATGTGGATGGCATCAATGAGGGAGAAAAGCAATGAAGATAGAGAGAGGCATTACTGTAAACTTTCTCATTACCGTGTTTGCTCAGAGCAGGGCTGCTGTTGTGAGGAGGGAATAGAAACTGTGAAGTGAGTGGCACTGAGAAACTGACTTCTCCTCACCCTGAGCTGGCTGCCCTCCAGATGAGCTGGATTCCTTGGGTGGTGTTTTGACTTTGAATCACTTAATTTATGCTTTAAAGATTGATCTCTCTTTCTGACTGCCGCTAATCTATTCCATCATTGTAGTCAGTATACTATATTTGGGTAAAAAAATGCAGGCCCACAGTTGTTATCAGTGTTTCTTTTACCCTCTTCTTTAAGGTTGCAAGAGACTGTAGACACAGAGAAAATATGGTGTTTCTTCAGGATCCACCTGGTGTGGCAACAGGGCTATGAACAGGAGCGTGGTGACAGAGTGGTAGTCTCCACACATCGGCGGCGCCTGACTCAGCACAAGGCACTGCTCTTCATTCACTAGTTTCCACAGATTCTTCTTGTACACACTCTCCCCATGTTGCTTCTGGAAATTCAATGCTGCACAAATTAATATCTCACTTTGAGTCTTTGTGAAAGGCAGTAATTAAGCAGATGATAGACTTTGAAGTAGGAAGCATTTGAATTCTGAAAAGAAGACAGAGACCATATTGATTTTTCACTATGATCCTGAAACACAATTGAGAGTACACATCAGATAGTTTTTTTCTTGTTATTTATTTTATGTTGTTTCTCTATCCTTCTGTAAAGAAGAAAGTTCTTGTGCAGCTGCCCTTGTTCTTAGCTTATCTCCCTTCTTTGCTCTTCTCTATACACCTATGGAAATGATGTAGATAAACTCTGGCTGAATTAGAAATCCATTTCTAAGAACAACTGAACTGGGAAATTAATTTACCCTTTAGTCTGTGTGCATGGGCCTGGGGTGTGCACAGCTTAGGGGGAGGAGCCATGGCAAAAGACCGTGGTCTGGTCAGGAAACAAATAAATTTAGCAGTAGCACTGAAAAACCCCTAACCATAATCCAGGGCATTTTCTGTCTATAGAAAGGCTGTGGACCCTATGTGCCATGGGACTTGAATTTTAATAGTTAATACTACTATGCATTGTTTGAAGAAACTTGAGATGTGTGGCCAAGTGAATATATGTTATATGAGGGAAGTGATAATGATGATGATGGTTAATATTTATTTAACATAATCTATGGAAAAATATGGTCACTTAAAAAAATTTTTTATTGATTGATTTTTAGAGAAAGAGAGAAAGAAACATCAATTTATTTATCCCACTTATTTATGCATTCATTGGTTGATTTTTGTATATGCCCTGACAGGGATTGAAGCTACAACCTTGGCATATCGGGATGACACTCTACACACCTGAGCTACCTAGTCAGGACCTAACATGTTCTCACTTAATTGCTACAACAATTTTATGACGTTTCCCATTTGTCAGAAACTGAGGCTCTGAGATAAAGTTCACACAGCTAATGCATAATGGAATGGGATTTGGGCCCAGAGCTCTGTGACTCCAGGAGCAGATTAAAATTCAACTAGCAAATGATAATTTGATGAGCTTATCAAGGGACTGGTTGCCTTGCCAGGTTATTTCTGGAGATGTCCATGCCTAGGTTGGAGGTTATCGTCAAGTATGTTGTGAAGAAAATTCTTGTACATTGACCAAAGAAGACAAAAATAAAGGCTCAAAGGGGAAAGGCAGCATGTGGTGAATGACCTAAGAATTTGGACAGGTAAACCAGAGTCATGTTATTATAAGGATTTGGTGTCTTAATCCTGAAAGTCTTAGGAAGCATTTGAACAGCTTAAAGCTGGAGAGGTACTTGCATTTTTTGTAAGATTACAATGGCTTCACTGAAAAATGGATTTAAGTGGCCAGGCTAGTCAGCAGGAACTTTTAGGCGATCATTCCATTGATACCATTGACATGGGAGACCTAATCATGGCTTGACCTAAGCTACTTGATTAGAATATACTTGCCGATTTAGGCACTGCTATACCCAGATGTCGGCCACACTCCCTCTTGTCTCTCCTGCTTGAAATTCCATTGCACCTCACTGTCAGTTGGTCAAGAGAACTTGGGGAATTTTCTGAAGAAGCCACTCAACAACTAAGGTAGTCAGGGAGAATTAGGGTGAATAAGTAACTTAATCTTGTCCTTGGATAGGGGTGTCTGGGTGAAAGAACACTTATGTCTTTGGGGTAGAAGAAGGCAGGTTTCACTGCAAGTTTGCTCTGTGCGGAAGGTGGGAGGAATAAGTCTCTATTGGTGCCCAGGTCAGGCATTCAGGGAAGCAGAAAAGTGGTGGACCGAGAATCAAGAAACTCTTCTTTTAAAATTATGGGACCTTTTAAACTTGGCCATGCCATTTAATCTCCTGAAGCCTCAGTTGTTTTTACTAGAAAGTGGGAATAGTAATAATTTCTGCCCTCTGTTTGTCCTAGATTCCTGGAAGTGTCTACCAAAATGACATGTGGAAATACTGAAGAAGCCACGAGTCGTTCTGTGCATGTTGACAGTCATATCCAGTCATTGAGATGGAGACAACTGATGGATGCAATAAACGAATTCACAGGGAGAGTATGCTCATATTTTAAAATTACAGTTTTCTCAGTATCTGTAGCTGTCTTCCTCCTGGCAGCTGACTGTCCTCCCCACTGTAACCAGCTCCTTCCCAGCCAGCATTTTTGTTTTGGAAAAGCACTGCCACAGAGGGCGAGTGCTCTGACTGGGGCCACACAGACACAGTTCACTCCTGTGCTCTGAACCTTGACATCTGTGTGACCATGGTGAAATCATTTAACTTCTGTCTCCTCCACAAATTGGATCTATTGATAGAACTGACCTCATAAGCCTGTTTGGAGGATTAAATGAAACATTATCAGGAAAGTTGCTAACACAGTGTTTAGTTGCCATGAACCAGCGCGACTAGTAATTGTCCAGGTCCTGAGTGAGAACAGTGCAGAATGAAGAAATAAACTCAGAGGAAAAGGATGGGATCAGGAGGTCTCTGAAACACCTTTAGCTTGCAAGAGCAAAAGCAAAGCCCCCAGTCTGCTTTGTTATATAGTGCAGAGCCATATGCAAATAAGGAAATCTCTGCTATAAGTCACACATCTGAGGCATAAACAGGAATCCTCCTAAGAGTGCACCACCCCCCACCATGCAACAGTCAAGGGTGTGAGGAAGATCTTAGTCTTACAGGGCACCCTCCACTTGCATTTTCTCATTTAATCATCCTTACCAAGAAAGTGGTGGTGTGTGTGTGTGTGTGTAGAGAGTCTGATTATTATCCATCTTATGTAATTTATCCACTTAGGTAGATTTTGCATGGATACACGATGGGTCACCCTCCATCCCATATTCTCTGGGAAATGTTCTGGAAAGGGAATCAAATGGGAGTGGAGGGGAGACAGCTTGTTGGTGGAGAGGATGACATGAGAGCAAACAACATTAGGCCACTTCAAAGTCGTGATGTTCTCAGGCCCCTGAGCACCCACGACACTGCAGAGAAGTTCCTGACAGCCTTTGCCTCATCAGCGCCTCTTCGTCACAACCCCATGAAGGAGCACATTGTTGCTATGTCCCAAGAGGGTGCTGATACAGGCCCTGAGAGGTCCCAAGTAGTTCCAAAGAACTGGGCAGCCTGCCGAGCGGAGACTTGTGATGTCACAGAGGAGTCTCAGCACTTGGAAGGCTAACGAAATGCCTTTGCCAGCTACCCTGGAAATCAAAGGGGTTTGGCCTCCAGAAAGCACACTTTCACTCTAGTCTGGAGCCTGTCAGAATCAGCACAAGTCTCAGCAGTTACAGATTCATTCCGCTGAGGGGGAGTAAAACATTAAAGGGACATCTCCTTGCCCCAAGTGCACTGCTGATCCTCTAAGCAGATGGACTGGTGATTCTCTCATTAGCGAGGGGCAAACACACAGCTCTGTCTTATCCCACCATACCCGAGGGTCCCGTCTCCATTGCTGAAGCCCAGTATGGATGAAGGAAAAGCTGTAGGGGGGAGCTATTTTGTTTTGAATATGAGGTATAATCTACCTTTACAAGTAAGCAGGATATTAATACTCTCTCTCTGAGTTTCTTTTGGAGAAAAACTTCACTTTCTGGGAAATTATGAAAATGCCACAGAAGAAAGCCCCGGTCACTGTATAGGAAATGTCATATAATATACATCGATGTGACTCTAAGTTAGGAAAAGAGACACATGCTCTTCCAATTACATCCAATCATTTTTGAACATTTTGCAGGTAAGGAAACCAACACAGGCTTTGAAGCCAAACAGACCTGGGGTCAGACCCAGCTCAGCTAGTCACTAGCTAAGTGACCTTGGGCAAGTTGCCCCATAACCCTGTAGAACAGGCAAGAGGAAAGCCTGCCCTGGGGTTCTTATTTGGATTTAATTTGACAATGCTTTTAAAGCTCAACCAGGGGTAAATGTTCAACAAATGATTTTTTTCACTCTCCTTATGTCTCTAGAGTGTCAGATATTATATCCATTCACACCTACCTATGAATTTTGCTTCTCTAATTGTGTTTTTGCTTTTTATACAGAAGGTGCGATTAGGGTCACAAGAAAAGGTACATACCATATTTCCCATGTATAAGATGCACCTTAATTTTGGGCCTGAAATTTGAAAAAAAAAGTCTTAAATAAAGTTATTAAACTCAAGTTTTAGTCATCATAAAATTCATACAACTCATCCATGCAAAAAAGCAGGAAATATAAATAAAAAATCTACAACTACCCCAAATTTTTCAAAAAGGAGTGCATCTTATACATGGGAAAATATGGTACTCAAATTTAGTTCTGCTGTGAAGCTAGGCATCCCCTGCTCATGTCTCTGCTAGTATGGTTTGAGGCTGGAATCTCCCAGAGGAGTGTTTGGGGATATGGGGGTCTGTGCTCAAGCACGGGTCAGAGAGAACATTGTGACAGATTGGCTTTGGCTTCAGCAGAGAGGCCTGGGCAGTGACTTGAAATGATTCTTGAACCAATGCGTATTTCCTGGCATGCCACAAACACAGGGCTGTGGCAGCCCAGGGACTGCTTGGTTCCTTACTCAGAAATAATATTCTGCTCAGGTTAAGTCTCTCTTACAACCCCAAGGCCATAGGTACAGAAAGCCAATTTTTCTCCCTGCAACAAGACAAAGATTGCTTTGGAATTTATTTCATAAATCACAAATGGGGCTTCCTACCTGGCCAAGGAAACTATTGATAGTTGAACTGTAAATGGAATCAAGAGTGGTGGAAGAATACAGACCCAAAATAGACCAGCAACAACACACTCCAAGGGAGAATGTTCTGGGTGTTTTTTCTTGCTCTGCTGTGTTGGCCCGGGCACCTAAATGAAGAGCTCTGTTCTCTCAGGCGGTTACTTCAGAGAGTTGATCAGAAAGAAACCTGGCCAAGAGATTGCTTTCTGAATTTTTTCCCCTCCAGCCACATGTGTACAAGAGAATTCCATATTTGACAGCATCCTGGTACTTCCTTTATTTAACAAAGGCATCTTAATTTTTCCATGACGGTAACACTGAAGTAACCTCGAGTCCTGTCTTAAAATAGTTGTTACACTTAGAGGTATTATTAGCATAGACCAGGGAGGAAACATGGAGACAATTACTCCAATTGCCTCATTTTACAGGAGACAATTTGAGGACCTAGGCTGAGTGCCTTCTCAAGGCAACACAGTGACTGGGGTCAGGGCTGGGCCGAGGACCCAGATTAGGATTTTGACACTTGATGCTCTTGACATGTAATCATTTGGGTGCTACTTGTCAGTAGAAAACTTAGAGAGTGAACAGGGGTTTAAGTATAAGAGAATGCCACCAAACAGGCTTATTGTGGGAAATCATGACCCACGAAATGTTATGAAGGAGAGACTGCAAAGATTATGAAGATTACATACTACAGTCAGAGAAAATGTGGCAAAGTGAAATTGAGTGACTTGCAGCATAGCTTATAATTGATGGAATCAAAATTTGCATTTGTCTCTGGCCTGGTAGATACTAGTAGTTAGTATCTTAATTATAAATTAAGCTGGAGTTGACCAAGGGTTTTACTGGATTCGTTCATGTTTAGAGAAATCTGGGAGTTTTACTGACCCTCCTTTTGTGATCTGCCAGGAAGTCTGTACTTTGGGAGAATATGGGCAAGGCTAGAAATGGGAATTCTGTCCAGCCTGAATGAAGAAAGTTGTCCAATCTCTTCTCCATTTCTATACTGTGTGGGAGAACATGTTGGCATACTAGAAGGATCCATAAGTACCTTTGAAATATGTGTATATATTGTGGTGGGGACTGTGTTAAACTTGAGAGGTTATTTCTTCTCTTGCTGTTCAACTTTTGCAGAGACTCTGCCTTGCAACCCATGCCTCCTATGATTTGATGGTCCATAGACATAGATGGCCCCTATCAGAGCCTCTCTCCAGGGTTTTGCAATTAAGCGCAGTGATGGAGTTAGTTAACTTTGGAGAGATGAGACTTGTGATCTGAAGCCACCATCTTAGGGATGTGATGATTAGATATGTATCTGTAAACTGAAAACAACTGTGTGGAGAGAAACAAGAATCAATGAGTGAATAAACAGATTGCACATGATTTCTCTTTTTCTGGCTATAAGGGGTACTTACTTGAGCCCTAATTTTTCAGTGTCACTGTGAGGATTCTTGCCATAAAGCCAACACAGTGGAAGACAGAGCAGACAGGGAGTGAAAATGAGCCATGATATCACCTAGATCCAGAATCACGTTGATCCAGAAGCCAACCCCTACCTTGTACATTTCCGGAGAAAGGGGTCAAAAGCTTCTTTTTTAAAAACTTAATTCAGTTTAAATTGAGTTTTCAGCCTCATGCAAGAGAAGGAGTTAACTTTTTAACTGTTACATGAACTTTTTTCTGCCAGTATTTGCTTTTTTTTTTTTTAATGTGCCTAGTCAAACTTCAAGAAAAAAAGAGAAGCATGAAATTGGCTGAATTGTGATTGTAGTTGTTAAATCTATTTTTTTGTTTTATTGTTTTTGTAAAGAAAATGTTGAAAAATCTCCAAATTTATTTCACCTGGTGCCTACATCCTGATATTTTTGCAGAGATTGATAGATAGATAGATGATAGATAGATAGATAAATAGATAGATTTAGACAGATATAGATAGATATAGATAGATAGATAGATAGATAGATAGATAGATAGATAGATAGATACAGATATAGATATATATGTTATTCTCTGGATGGTTCTTGGATATTGTGGTTCTAAAAGAATTAGACATGGAGAAAGTTGGCCAGAGTTAAACTTGAGGAAAAGGTCAGCAACCTGAAGTGGGGTAGAAATGATCAAAACAAAGAAAAATAAAAAAGGGGTGAAATATCCAAGTTTGAGGTTGATTTCATTTTGGTTTAATTTGAAACCAAATTAGGTTGGTTTAATTTGCCAAAACCTTTGAGCAAATTGAGAAGGTGGCCCAAAGTACAATAAGGAAAAGCTTACTTGGGAAGATATACATAAATTAAAAGCAATGCCCATGGAAACAAACAGTCTCTCTTTCAATGTCTTCTGACACTGAAATTCATTGGCTATAATCAGCCAGAATTGAGCACCATTGTTCATTTCTAACCAATCAATAATCACAGGGATATGTTGTGATACTGTTATTGGTCAGGCTAGAATCATTTGTCCACCTCTGGAACTATGGATGATGGACATCACCCTACTGAAATTATGGAAAGGGTGATAAAAGAGAAATCAAGATGCAAAAGTTGAGGGAATGGAAGTCAGGTAGGTAACAACACAAAACATCCAGGCTAGTGCTCTTTCTAAAGTAGATACACATAAAAATCCAAACTTCTTTAATGACTTATTTCCAAGTGAAACATTATTACCTAAAATAAGCATTTCTGTGAGGTTTATATAAAACATACTGTTGCACTATGTTGGAAATTTCACAATAACAGGAATACTTCTGAAACACTGAAAATGTTAGAGACCTATAGAATACTTTCGGTTCACAAGTATAATTCTGAGAAAGTAAGGATTAAATATTGTGAAATCATAAGGACTTCAATTTCAGTTATTTGCTATATGGTCTTATTATGGACTCAAGATTTCCTTCAGAGTGCATTAATAGAAATAATTTCAGAGCCAGAGCATAAAAAATTTTGTGAAACTATCAACTCGGGGCTCCTTGACTATCCACATTCAGAACTTTCTCATTGTTTTAAGAATAGAGAAAAACCCACACTGGTTGGGGTATCTGATTGGCCCAGCCAAAGTGGTTCTTTAAACCATTTTTCTTCCTTATAAGAATTACTCATGGACATAGATAAAAGTGAAGTGGTTACCAGAGAGAGGCATGTGTGGAGCAGGGGAGTAAAGAGGAACAAATACTTGATGTCGGAAAATGATTTGACTTTGAGTGATGGGGACACAGCACAATAAACAGTTCAAATGCTATAGAAATGTTTATCTGAAACCTATATACTCTTATTGATCAATGTCACTCCATTACATTTAATTTTTAAATAAAAATAAATAAAAGCAAAAAAAAAAAAAAAGAATTACCTTAAAAACAAATGTATACATTATGTCTATTCAAGGATTTGGGTTTGGTACTTTTCTCATTGCACTTTTCTTATTTCTTTCAGAAAATTTTTATACATAAATAACTTACTAATTTGGAAATCTTCTTTTACATATAGAAAATGTGTTGAATTCAGAGATAAAGATAGGTGCTCAAAATAAAACAAAAGCACATAAAAGCTAAATGGTCGTTGTTGAATAAATGCATTGTTACAAGAAAATAAGATGGTGGTCATGTCATTGACTTGACTTCTCCTTCTTTGATTTGAATGCTCCACCTTCAGAAACAGGTGAACATGCCATCTATTATAACCTACATTTCCTTTGTAGTAAATTTGACTAGTTTAATTTGTTGATTTGACATAATATGCAACATTTGAGTTGAAAGGGGTATGAACAACTAAAATGACATTTCTCTCTCTCTTTTTAAGAGACCTTTGTTCTTAAATACAGGAAGATGTAAAATCTTCAAAAGCAAATTTCATTAATTCTTAGGCAGTACTCAAAGTGATGGTATTCTATTGAGTTGGGGCCTTGAACATGAATCAGGAGATTAACTTCTGTAGCAAACTGTCAATCTTTACTTCTAAGTTATGGTGCATAGTGAATTTTTTTGTTTTGGCTTTGAAGTTGAATTATTTATTCTCTTTGCTCACTTATGTCAGTCAGAAAGGAGGTTTTTCTTCTCAGCTGAGTTCTTTGTGGGTTTTTTTTAAGGTAATTAGCATCTCTTTCTCTCCACTCTGCCATTACTTTGTTATTATTTTCATCCATCAAGTTCTAAATATTTCTTTACAATTCTGAGGGGCTTGACAGGTTAAACTGTATCCCTTTATTGGAGATATTAAATAACACATTCCAAAAACCTTTCTTCAAACTTTCTGTTATATTTTTATTAAAATGTCATTACATTTGCATACTTATTACTTTAAAAGAGAGAGGTCATTCAGAATCACTTGCTAAAGCTCCCTACAACATGTTCTTAGAAAAAATATGATTTAGGAAAGAAGAAAAAGATGAATTTCTTAGAAGCACTGCATAGTAGCCACTGTCAACAGGCATACATATGAGCTTAAGTGCACATGAATATTTGGCCAAGAATATTCATTGCTGCCTTATTTCTATCACCTAAGAAACAAAAATGAAAATGCCTGAATTTTCAAATAGATGAAAAGTTAAATAAATCATGGTACAGAGAATGCTATGTAATACTATTTGAAGAGGATGAAGTAGATTCATCTGGACTCACCTGAAATGAAGTTTATGAGACATTATTAAAAATAAAAAAGCAATTGCATAATAGTTGATAGAGTAAAATATTTTTGTAAAATATGTCCTTATCTCATATATATAAATGCAGGCAAATTGTATTTATCCCTAAGCAGTGGGAATTGTGGGCAATGAGTTGGTGGTGGAAGGCATTTGCTGTTACCTTGGCATACACCTGCATTTTTTTTCACAATAAGCATGTATAAAGGTTTTTAAATGCACATGGACAAAAGAAAATAGGTTATCAAGCTCTCTCATTTTACAGTGGAAGAACTGAGCATGGAGATACTAAATTACTTTCTCATGGTAACACAACTTAATAGAGCCAGAGATGAAATTTGATTCCACGTGTTTGGACTGCAACTTCTGTATGATTGTTTCTATAGCAGATTGGCCCTCCTTATATTAACTAATCAGAAAAAAATTGTTTTAATCATCAATACCCACATCTTTGAAATCAAACAGAAACATAACCCACTATCACCCCCCCAAAAACTTAGGAATTTAAATTTTGGAGTTAGAATTTACTTTTTTTCACAATATCTAGAAATGTACTTTCTTATATGAATTAGAATTTAACACTCCCCTTTAATTTTTCAAGTGAGTTTGATATCATCTAATAAATAGGATAACCCTAGTGCAGGGAAAAAATATCTTAATTAACTGAAATGTTAAATTGAGTAATCAAATCAGTCTGCAAAATTGAGAAGAAAGGGGTCAGGAGGAGAAAAGAGAAGATTGCTCTTGTGCTGCTTTGTGTGGGAGTCTATCCAGGCAACAAGAGGGAAAGTCATCAAGGCTCAGCTCCTCCAACAAAGGTGCCATTGTGTGATGTCTATGAACCGACTATGCAAAGACCATTTCTCCAGGTGGGCTATGAATTGAGCTCCATGGTTTCTACTTTTCACTTGTTTTCATTCTTTTCTTTCTCCTCAGCTACCCACAAAACATCACTCAGATAGATGCTACAGTGCCCGAATACATCTTGCTGAATACATACTCATTGTTTTCTTGCAGTCTCCTTAAATTGCAGACATTTAAAGTTCTTACACTGTTGATACTCTTTTTCTGGAAGATCTGATATCTGTAAGTACTGAGAAAACATTGTAGGGAGAGGGTAAGGAAATGATCAAAAGAATAGAGTTTCTGAGCTAAATTTCAGTGTCACCAGTCATCAATATCATCTTCATTACCAATCATCAATGTTCAAATCTGTAGAGAATTTTAATGAGTTTATTTGAGCCAAAATGATGTCAATTGCTGGAAAGCAAAATGTCAAAGAATTGAGAAAATGCTCTAGAGAATGGCAGTTTTGCAGCTTATTTGATAGTTTCGAATCAAAGGAAGAGGAATAAGGGGGTTACGTGAAATCCATTGGTGATAGATTAGAAGTGGGAGAAAGCAACTCAGGAAAAGCTCTGGGATTGGATACAAAGGGAAACAGAAACATGCTTCCTTTACCTTTTGGGTGCAGGATGGTTAACAGTAAAGTTTACAGCACATGGAAATGGTATGTGGGGGAATACGCTAACAAGGGGGGTTTGTGGTCTCAGGCTTCAGTGGGAGATTGTGCCCTGAGGGGTCTAGAGAAAAGGGGATTACTCGGACATTTCAAAGGTATGTTATTTTAGATGCAGAAAGACAATAGACAGGCTTAGTTAAGGTAAAAATGGACCTTTGTTAAGAAAGCTACTAGCCTAAAAACAGGACTTCCTACCATGGCTCCCTTTCAGTTAGGAAGTTTTATGTTCAGATCATCTTATGTGGTTACTTTTAGTCTCTGAGTTTGTAAGGCTCTCCACATTGGCCTCTCCTGAATTTGTCAGGTTTAGTATGTGTCCCCATTTTTGTCCATTAATCTAATTCTTGTCATCATCAGAGCTATCATTTATTGGTCATTGACTGAAGCCAGACACTGGGTTGGGCATTTTACGTAAACTTGTGCCTCAGTACAACGCACTGGGGTAGGTACTGTTATTATTCTTATTTGTATATAGGGAGATTGAAGCAAGTGAGACTTAGGTGATTTGTTCAAGGTCACATTGGTCAAGGACTTCCTTCTCTGTTTTGGAGGAAAATTGTCTTCCCTCAGGATCAATCTTAGGATGGGAAAACAGGTCAAGAGACCATAATAAGACTCATTGTAGAAGTGAACTCCTCTACCAACACTCCTTTTCGCCATTGTGTTAAGCTTATTTGTATATTAGGGGACTCTGACTTTCTGACAACATCTATTGATTTCCTTGTGAAGGGAGATTTACAGAGACAATTTGTAGACCTCAGAGGCTGTGGAAACACTCACTGCCTTGTCATGAAGAGGAAGAAAGTTTGTGAAAGGGAGGCCAAGTAATGTCATTATTTGGCCTCATTTGTGAAATGGATGGCTGTGTTTCTGGCACTGAGAAAGATGCCCTAAAGCCATTTGAATGATGAAAGCACTTATCTTGAAACAAGGAAGATCACAAAACAATCATCTAAAATATTGGTTCAGATAAAATAAGAGCAAAGAACTATCAGAATCTTCCAATTGAAGGTCTAATTAGGATTTTAACAGCATGTAAGGAAATTACCCTTGCTCCAGCCTTTGGAATTGGTTTTCAATATAGGAAGGGGATCAAGTTTTCCTATGTCCTGGTGATGGATTTCAAAAATATGCAGTGATTAGGGTGTTGTTGTTTTTTTTTATCTTGCCCAGCCATGCTATACAGGTGTTCCTGCTAGATTCTATAGTCAAAATTCTTGTCTGTAGCTCTGGGCTGATTTTAATATAAATAGCAGGTTTGTCCTATTTCAGGTGCTTATTAAAATGCCATTCAGCAATTGATTAGCTGAATAAAAAAAAGAACATAGTACATCATTATTCTGCCTCAAAGCTTGTCCATATCGAAGTTGAGAACATTTCTTTGCTCACATCATACAAAGCAGCTATTAGTTTGGTGCCTGCACTATAAGTATAGGAGTAAGTGCTGCCCTTTGGGAATATCTGAGGGGGATAACTTTTGCTGCCTTCTCTGCTAACATCACCAACTAATTTTTGAATTGATAAGGGTGCTTTCCCCAGGGCCATCAGATGCTATATAATATGTAATGAAATATAATAATTATATTGAAAATGTTGCTAATTTATACAGTGCTTTCCACAATGTTTAGATTCCAAGTAACCTTGAAAGTTGAATATCAACTGCTCTCCTAAAAGAAAAAAAAACCCAGACTGCAAAAAGTATATGTATTCCTATTAGCAATGAGATTCTCCCACCCCAGTATTTTTTGAGGTAATCCCTGAGATGTTGCTATCACATTAAAGGTTAAGTTTTCTTAGAACAAATCTAAAAGTGTTTAATTTTCTCAGTATTGTACTCTGCTTCATCTCTGGTAGCTGCTACAACATGCTTCATTTTGGTAGCACAGCAGTTAAGACGTCCTTCTGGTATAGAAAAATGTCACAAAAATAGGAAATCTCTCCTCACTCTCAGTAGTTATTACCATGAAGAAATATAATTAAGGATCTGCATGCTTAGTATAATGAAAATATTAATATTTCCAATTCTGTTTGGTTCTGAATTAATAGTAAGCAAAGGGAAAAGAAGCTTATAAGTAAAAGGACTGTGCTGTGTCACTTAAAAAATAGATTTGCAATACTTTAGGTTAATTGGCACATTAATTTTTCTTTATTTTTTAGAATTCACAACTACGCCATTTACCCACTTCTTATTAAATGCATATTCCAAGGAAGTTCACTCAAGTCTTATCTTTGATCATTCTTTTCAGAATTCTGGAGTAAGAATCTCATTTTTTAAATAAAAGGCATTGGGCTAGCTTCTGGAAGTGTTAAGTAAGACATCAAAAAATTTACTCCTCTACATAAGATATGAGAATATTGGCAAAAAACTGTCTATATCAACTTTGGGGGCACTCTGGAAATTAATTAAAGGCTACAACAATCTGCAAAGAATTTGTTTAAGATAAATTGCTGAATTTTAGCAAGAACAGTAATGTTTATGGCATAAATCTATCCCCTTCTTCAGCTCTGGTAGCCTTGAAAGATAATGGCCTTGTACTATAACAACTATGAAAACCAGTAGCCTGCCAGCCATTGGAAGGGGGAAATGGGTTTGGAGATTCCTAAAACTAGTCCACAGAGAATTTCCACTGTTTGGCCTGTATGGAAGCCTGCTGAAAAACTCCATCATTGAGGCTTGTTTTTATGTAACTTGATTTAGAATTCTATATGAATAGCATTATATCCACGGTACAGTCATCCCTCACAATATTGCGGTTAACTTCTTGTGGTCTCACTGTACTATGGATTTTTAAATTGTATATATCTAATTTTGTATCATGGATTTTTTGCTATATTGTGGGATTTTGCAGTATATAGGTATTTTTATATATTTATTGTTTTAATTATTTTTGTGGTAAAATAAGCAAAGTAAGTGTGGGAAAGGTTAATAACAGTGTGGGAAAGGATTATAAGAGTGTGGGGAGGGTTTATAAAGCCTTAAAAGGTATATAAATAATAAAATAAATATAAAGTTGCTACTTAATGGATTTTTGCCTATCACGGGGGATTCTGGAACCTAACCCCCGTGACAGACAAGGGACCACTGTATTTGTTGGAAATACTCAGTGGTAATTGTTTATTATTTCAGCTGCCTAAATCACTATTACTAGTTTAGATTGACAAAAAATATTGAAAGAAAAAATTGAGGAATGGGAAGCCCATAGGGGTTTTGAAAGTCTCTGACATATTCCTGGGAATAGAGAAGGCTACAGAAATTCTATACAGAAAATCTTAAAGAATCTTCCCAAAGCTAATAAATGACTTCAGCAAGATTACAGGACATAAGCTCTATACAGCAGTCCTTATCCATGATTTCATTTTTTGCAGTTTCATTTACCTGTGACCAACTATGGTCTGAAAATATTAAATGAAAAATTCCAGAAATAAACAATTTGTTTTAAGTTGCATGCTCTTCTGAGTAGCATGATGAAATCTTGAATCTCTCATTTTGTCTCAGTCAGGATGTGAATCATCTTTGTGTCTAGCACATTCATGCTGTCTATACTCCCTGCCCAGTGTTTACTTAGTGCCATCTAGTTATTAGATTGACTGTTTTGGTATTGCAGTGCTTGTGCTCAAATAGTTTTTATTTCACCTAATATTGGCCTGAAAGATTAAGAGTGGTGATGCTGGCAATTTGGATATGCAGATGAGAAGCTCTAAATTGATTCTTTTAGAAGAAAAGCCATGCATGTATAGGGGAAAAAAGAGAATATATAGTGGTCCCTCATCTATCGTGGAGGTTAGGTTCCAGAACCCCCTGTAACAGGGAAAATCTGTGAAGTAGCAACTTTATATTTATTTTATTATTTATATATATTTTAAGGTTTTATAAACCCTCCCCACACCCTTATAAACCTTTCCCACACTGTTATTAACCTTTCCCACACTCTTATAAACACTTCCTATGCTCTTAAACACTTTCTACACTCTTTAACCTATGTAATCTTAACAACATATAAAATTCTATATGGATATTCACCAGTGAATATACTACAACTTGAATGACGAAGATGATTTAATATTCTTTTAATATGTTTTAATTACTATTTTTATATTGTTTTCAATTTTTTAGGCTAAAAAATGCTTATTTTACCACAAAAATAATTAAAATAATAAATATATAAAAATTCCTATAAACTGAAAAATCCCATGATATAGCAAAAATCCATGATACCAAATTAGATATATACAATTTAAAAATCTGCAATACAACAAGACCACAAAATGTGAACCATGATATGGTGAGGGACAACTGTATAGGGCTTGGTATTATCTGTGATTTTAGGAGAATCCACTGAGGATCTTGGAAAATAGCCTCACAGTTATGGGGAAACTATTGTACATACAAAATAACTGTATTTTTATATTTAGTAATAAATAAATTAAAAATAAAAAAATGCCATTCATTTTAAGGAGCATCAAAAAATATGAATAAGCTTAACATAAAAAGTGTGAAACTTGTACACTAAAAACTAGAAAACATCATTGATTGAAGCTAAATACCCAGATGAATGGAAAGTCATCCAATGTCCATGGATTGGAAGAATTAATATTGTTAAGAAGATAATACTCCTCAAATTGATAGATGGACTTAATGCAATCACTTTCAAAATCCAAGTTACCTTTCTTTTCAAAAATGAGCAAGCTGATCCTGAAAATAATACGGAACTGAAACAGACCCAGAATAGCCAAAACAATCTTGAAAAATCACAATGTTGGAGAATTCACACTTCTTAATTTCAATTCATACTACAAATCTATAGTAATAAAAACAGGGTAGTACTGGCATAAGGACAGATATATAAATCAATCAAATAGAATTGAAAGTCTAGAAATAAGCCCTGATACACGTTTAACTGATTTTTGACAAGCACACTAAGACAATTCAGTAGGAAAAGCATAGCTTTTCCAATAACTGGTGCTAAGACACTGAATACCCACATACTCAGATGCAACAGAATGAAGTTGTATCCCTACCTCACATCATATACAAAAATTAACTCACAATGCACAATATATTTAAATTTAAGCACTTAAAACAAATTTTACAACATTGAATTAGGCATGATTTATTAAAAATAGTAACAAAATAATGATAACAATAGAAACTATAGATAAATTAGAATCTTTAAAATTAAAAACCTTTGTACTTCAAAGAACACCATCAGTGAAGTAAAAACAACCCAGATAATGGGAGAATATTTGCTCATCATATATCTGGTAAGAATCTACTATCCAGAACACATTTAAAAAAATGTTTTGGAACTCAACAATAAAAAGACAAACTATTTAAAAAATAGACAAAGAATTTGAAGAGCCCTTTCTTAAAAAAAAAGATATACATCTAGTCAATAAACACATTAAAACATGCTCAATTTCATCAGTTATTAGCGAAATGCAACCCAAAACTTCAATGATATATATATATATATTGTAACCACTAGAATGTCTGTAATCAAAAAGAGAGACAGTAGTTGCCTCACTGGGCAGTGCCACAGTGGGTAGAGCATTGACCTGGATGCTGAGGACCCAGGTTTGAAACCCTGAGGTCACCAGCTTGAGCATGGGGTCACTGGCTTGAGCATGGGATCATAGACATGATCCCATGGTCACTGGCTTAAGCCCAAGGTTGCTGGTTTGAGCAAGGGGTCACTGGCTTGACTGGAGCACCCTGGTCAAGGTACTTGTGAGAAACAATCAATGAACAAATAAGGTGCCACAACTATGTGTTGCTGCTTCTCATCTGTCTCCTTTCCTGTCTGTATCCCTGTCTATCCCCTACCCCCTTGCTTTAAGAGAGAGAGAGAGAGAGAGAGAGAGAGAGAGAGAGAAACAGTAGCAAGTGTTGACCATGATGTGGAAAAATTGAAAATTTCTTGTTGTTAGGAATATAAAATGATGCAGACAGTTTGGCAGTTCCTCAAAAATTCAACATAGAGGTACCATATTGCCCAGAAATACCAATATTAAATATGTAACTTAGAGAATTGAAAAAACAGGTCCATGTAAAAATGTTTATATCCAAAAGTAGAAGTAAGGCAGATGTACATCAATTAATGAATGTATAAACAAACCTGGTATATATATACAATGAAATATTACTCAACCATATGAAAGAGTGAATATTGTTTTAGCCTACAACATGGATGAACCTTGACACACGATAAGCTAAATGAAAAAACTCCATCACAAAAGGCTATATATTTTAGCATTCCATTTATCTGAATTGTCCACAGGCAAATATATAAAGACATAAAGTATATTAGCCCAGGGGCTGGGTGGATGAGAAGCTAGAAAGTGACTTTTTAACAGGTATGGGGATTCTTTTGGGGTTGATGAAAATGTTCTGGAATTAAACAGTAACGACGGCTACACAACTTTGTGAATATACTAAAAACACTGTATGTTTTTAAAGGATGAATTTTATGGCGTGTGAATTATATCTCAATAAAGCTATTATTAAAAAATAAAGGCATTTCCCAGTTGTTCTTAATTAATGCTCTAAGGTCATGTGTGGGTGAGTGACTTGACAGAATTCAGTAGTATCTACCATGTATATATGAGAGGAAAGGAGGCCAAGACAGATTTCTGCATGTGCCATGACCAGGATCCACCCAGCAGGCCCATTAGTGGACGAAGCTTTGCACATCTGGGGCCCTTGCTTTGTTGAAATCAGTCATTTTTTTAGCTCCTGAGGCGGATGCCATGGAGCCATGCTCAGTGCCCAGGGCCAACTTGCTCCAATTGAGCCTTGGCTGCAAGAGGGGAGCAGAAGAGAGAGATGCAAGAGGGTGAGGAGTGGAGAAGCATATGGGTGCTTCTCCTGTGTGTCCTAACTGGGAATTGAACCTGGGACACCCACACACAGGCCAGCACTCTACCACTGAGCCAACTGGCCAGGGCCTCTAACATATTTTTAAGAAAATCAAACTGATTTGCAACACAGCAAACATATTAAACAGAATGTAGTCATCACATATCATTGTTATAGACTAGATAAATAAAACAGATTTCTTCACAGACACCATATGGGATGGGATTACCCATAAATACCTCCATGTTGTTTTCGTTATTTTACACGGAGCTTAAGTTGGCAGAGAAAAAGGAAGAGAGGTTAAGGCAGAATATTCCAAGGCTGATGATTCTGCTCTTGATTAACAACAGTAAGAAGGCTTTTGTTAGGTCCTTAACTGTCCAGCCTGGCTCCCTCTACTGATTACCTTCAACAGATAATAGTTTGTTAACTAGGTACTGGTAATTATTTTAGATTGTGAGATTGTACTGTGATTAAATTAATTAAAATCTGTCTCCCTGGAATTCTAAATAAAGACTGTATCTCACAAGAGCTTAACCATTCTTTTGCCCCACAAGTTGGAGAATGGTTAAAGAGAGACTGGCGTGCCCTTAGAAAAGAAAAACTAGTCTCTTCTAACTATGTCATAATCAAATATGATAATCAAGAAAGGAACTGGGCTTTTGGCAATGAAGATAACTTTAAACCTGAGCTACCCCTTTGTATTTCTTGTAAGTCTGGTTTATTCCTTTCCAGGTAAATATCTTTGTTTATTTAATGCTCACATTTTATTCTAATACTGACTTTTATTCCCAGTCCCTTGGATGCACAACAGTATCCTGCTGGGAGGCCTTTAATTGTCATTAGATATTACCAGACACATCTGTAAAAAGAGGGGACACATGAGAAATTTCAACAGTTTGAGTTTCAAAAGTTTAGTTTTCAAGGTATTCATCTGCATAAATATTTATATTTTTCTCTGTGTTTGTATTGGCATAAAAGCATGTAGAACATGATCTTGGTGCACCAAGGCTACACACCCGAGGAAATGTCATTGTAAAAGTGGGTTGCAATTTAAGTATTCTATGGTAGCAAACTGAAGATCTTGTTCATGATCAAGTTATTTCAGGGAGAAGTTGAAACATAGATCAAGTGTAACTCTTTCTCCAAGTGAATCTCTTACCATTTGATAATTATTCTACTTTGGTCATGTTTACCTTAGGTTTGTCATAAGAGGAAAAAGAAGAATGCTTTGAACTATCATCTGCAAACTAAACTATCTGATATTATTTTTATGTTTTCAGAAATCTGGGATCAAAACTTGTTTGTTTAGATGTAATTTATACTGTGGAATTCCCATGTGGATGGAATTATTGAAGGTTAGTTTAGATTTTCTGTTGCTTTTCCCTAGTGACTGGTTTTTGCCAAAGAATGCATCTAAATTGCAAATTAGAAGGAGCAATGTCTTCAGAACTTTGAACTTGTATTGGTAACTGAAGTTGCCTAGCATCGTCATAAGCAACAGAAAAATCTGAAGATGTTTCTAAGGTGGAGAGGTATTGTCCCAAACCTGTTCAGCTACATGAATTCAAAAAGGAAAAATAAATTAGTAGAAAATTAAGATTGGCTTAATTTTGGAATAATTAACTAAAAAATGGGAGTGCATTTTCAGAACACATTTCTGAAAGATTTGGAGAGTCATCCGAGAGGTGTTAGGGTAATAGAACCTCAACACGCATGAATTAGTGACAGTTTTCCCATGTCCCATTCAGGGCAGACATCTCTAAGAGAACAGAACACACTTTCCTGTTAAACCCTAAGATAAAGTCTAATAGTCAACCTCCAAGATGTGCCCAGTGACCCTAGACTCCTGTATAAGTACCCTTGGTAGTTCCCTTCTATATTGTATAAGGCTGGCCTGTTAGACTAATAGAGTACTGCAGAAGTCAAGTATAGAAGAATTAAGTAAGTGTGTGACTTCTGAGGTAGTCATAAAAGATTGTGACCACTGCCTTGATTTCTCTTAGATTCGTTCCTCTGGGGTTAACCAGCTACCATGTCATGAGGATCTTCAAGCTATGGAGAATTCCACATGGTGAGGCCTCCTACTCATGCTAGCACCAGCTTGCTAGTCATCTGAGGGCACCATTTTGGATCCTCCAGCTCTAGTCATAAGAGATGCTGAATCAGAACCACATAGCGAAGCATTTCCTAATTTCCAGACTTATAGAAACTATGAGAAATAGTGTTATAATAAGCTGCTGAATTTGGGGATAATTTGTTAGCAAGTAATAGGTAATTAATGTGTAATGTTTAAAGGTGATCGTAGGAAGCTTAAATGAAGGAGTGAGAAAAAATGAGTCAGGGAAGAAAGATAAGTTAACAAAGGTAATATTAACGTGGGCAACTGGGCTCAGTCCCATTGGACAGCCTCTGAAGACTATTTAGTGTAAAACTGACAGTTATGTCACCAAGGGATGGGGAAGCATGTGCATTTTTCCAAAATCCCATTCCTCATTGGATGAAGGTTGCCTGTGAGGGCATTAAATCCTTAGTACTTCTAGGCTGCTTTGTTCTCAGACTCCTAAGGAATCAGAGAAAATCCTCAGAAAACAGAAGGCTGCCTGTGGTTGAAATGGGAGCATCTGCATGTAGAAGAACTGTTCACTGGGGCCACATGTGAACTTGGGTAGAATGAATGGATTATGGATGGAGTGTGGAGTGGAACATCAATAATGTCTGCCACATAGCTCCGGTCCTTTCATTGCCACACTTGAGCAACACCTCCCAGTCAATTAAAGCTTCTGATTTAAGATGAAGTCCACTTGTCTTCCCTCATCTAGAATATACTCACATTCTTTGTTCCACTCACCACTTTCCACCTGGTGAATTCTTACTTAACTTTCAAAGGTCAAAGGTTACAGATGCAGTGAACCTTCCCTAATAACACCTCCTTTGCCTGGCTAAGTTAGCCTCTCTGTCTTTGTTGGTCCCTTGCTTTCAATACTCACAATAATTTCATTATGTGTTTATCTCCCTGACTTGCATGGTAGTGCATTTTTGCTCATCTTTGTGTTTCTAACCTCTGGCTTATATTAGGCTGTTGCAGTAATATAAGGTTATAGTAATTAAATATATAGAAATATAGAAAAATATGGAAGATACATAAAAATAATCAGGATATAATATTAAAACAATTAAGGAAATTAAATAAAGTGATGCCGTCTAGATAGGAATTAATATAGTGTGTACAGATATGATAAACAGACTCTGCCTTTCGCTCAGCGCTCAGTTAGTGTGTGTGTGAAGTTATATATAGATAAGAAGTGTTTTGATGTCATGACTTTGTGGGTTGACTAGACAGGAGGCTTCCCTAGGAACATCTTAAAAGTGGTTTGATGTAACATTCAGTATTAACATAAAAAGGGCTCCCTGCGAGAAACTCCCAAAAAGGTGGTTTGAGGTGATAATCCTGTAGATTGACATCTGTTAGAACACAGTCAGAAAAGGTACTAAAGCTAAGGGCTCCCCTGCTGTGGTAGTCACCCAGACCCCAACCTTGACACGGACTGTCTCCATGCTGCTCTGACCAAAGACAGCAGAGAGGAGCATGCCTACGGGGCATGCTGTACCCAGGCATGCCAAAAGGATTTGTGAGTAATAAACTGCCTGTGTGATTCTTGCAACTAACTTGTGTGTCGATTGTGTCTTTCCTCCAGTGGCAGTTGGTGTTGGCACTGATAAGTAGAATCCTCATATTGGGCTCTAGTGGGACATAGGCCCTCAAAAAATGTCAGCTAAAAGCAAGACTGGAGGACTTGAGGTCAAGGTGCAGAGGTCCTCTGTGCTCCACAATATTCTCCCAGGGCTTATTCTTCTTACAGAGGTATTCTCTGACAGTGCTTTACTCTGGGTTAAAGAAACAAGTTTACACACACACACACACACACACACACACACACACACACACACACACACATATACACATATTTGGATTACTTGGACTGCTTTGTATAGGAGTAACCCAAATGAGACTAAATATTCTGCTTAACTCAGTTTGGGAAGTGTTGGTCAAATAAGTTTGTAAATATGATATATATGTTTGCTCGCTTATAGTTTGCATTGAGTGTGGGGAACAGGCAGGGTCATTATAGACTAAGGCTTAGTTTTAAGACTAAGCCTTTCTCACCCTAAGTGACTTTGTATCAGAGACTTCCTTGTTTGTATATTGAATTAAAGGTTTTGATTTCTACACTATAAAATGAGGCAGAGGAGCCCATGCTAGAGGAGAGCAGAGAAAGGCCACATGGAGGAGAGGAGAGGCAGTCAAGATGGCAGAGTGCTGAAGGAGAAGCCAGTTTGTGCAGTTTGTGCAGAGAGAAGGAGATGGGGAACAGAGGTGACTAAGGCTGGTGAGGTAGGGACCTTTGATTCTAGGAAACTCAGATGAGTCAGTGGCTTTGGGAGCCCTGCATGTAGCAGGTGTCCCCAAACTACGGCCTGTGGGCTGCATGCAGCCCTCTGAGGTCATTTATCTGCCCCCCCCCCCGCCACACTTCCGGAAGGGGCACCTCTTTCATTGGTGGTCAGTGAGAGGAGCACTGTATGTGGTGGCCCTCCAACGGTCTGAGGGACAGTGAACTGGCCCCCTGTGTAAAAAGTTTGGGGATCCCTGATAAAGGAAAGTGTTTTGCCACTGTGTGTATTTCTTGCCCACCAGGTGCAAGCTAGGATTAAAGCTAATGGCCCACCAGTTTTAGGCTCCGTTGTTTCATTACTGTCTGTCTGAATCAAATGTGAACCTTCAAGGGCCAGGCGGCTGTGTTGGTGGTCGTGGCTACTGGCTTTACAGGAAGATAACATTTTAAACCTCAAACCATTCAATATTTGAATTTATTTACAGTATTATTTATTTATTTATTTACAGAGACAGAGAGAGAGTCAGAGAGAGGGTTAGATAGGGACAGACAGACAGGAATGGAGAGAGATGAAAAGCATCAATCATCAGTTTTTTGTTGCGACACCTTAGCTGTTCATTGATTGCTTTCTCATACGTGTCTTGACTGCGGGCCTTCAGCAGATCGAGTAACCCCTTGCTCGAGCCAGAGACCTTGGGTCTAAGCTGGTGAGCTTTTTTTTTTTATTAGCTCAAACCAGATGGGCCCGCGCTCAAGCTGGCGACCTCGGGTCTCGAACCTGTGTCCTCCGTATCCCAGTCCAACGCTCTATTCACTGCACCACCACCTGATCAGGCTATAGTATGTATTTTTTAAATAGCTGTATTTTGGCCCTGGCTGGTTGGCTCAGTGGTAGAGCGTCGGCCTGGCCTGCGGAAGTCCTGGGTTCGATTCCCAGCCAGGGCACACAGGAGAAGCGCCCATCTGCTTCTCCACCCCTCCCCCTCTCCTTCCTCTCTGTCTCTCTCTTCCCCTCCTGCAGCCGAGGCCCCATTGGAGCAAAAGATGGCCCGGGTGCTGGGGGTGGCTCCTTGGCCTCTGCCCCAGGCGCTAGAGTGGCTCTGGTAGCAACAGAGCGACGCCCCGGATTGGCAGAGCATCGCCCCCTGGTGGGCATGCTGGGTGGATCCCAGTCGGGCGCATGCGGGAGTCTGTCTGACTGCCTCCCCGTTTCAAGCTTCAGAAAAATACAAAAAAAAAAAAAAAAAAAAAAAAAAAAAAGGATATAAATAGCTGTATTTTACTGGCTTAGTAGAGAATCATTTTAACTTAAAAAAGAAGGAAGAAATAAAGGACTCTCCGTAGCAAAGTCATGGACAGGCTACACTGCCATGTGAAGTGTGGCATGAGGTTTGGTTCCTATTATTAAAGTTTAAAGGATAATGTTTATATGGGGTGGGGGATGGGGGGTGACCACCATTATTTGAAAGCTGGCATTGTTTCTAAAGGTCTCTGGGGAATGTTACCATCCCCAAACATTTACAGATGTCAGTCTCCTGTCCTGGACTGACCTGAGGCCCTTCCCCCCCACCTCACTTGTGTAGCTATTTAGCCCTTGTGAATTTCCTCATCTTTCCCTTCAGGGCAGGACAAACAGAAGAGAAGTGAGTTTCATTTTGGCTCTTTTTGTTTTGTTTTGTCTTTATCCCATCAGAGCCACTCCATGGCTCATGTTTAGAGCCTCTATTAGTTGCTGGACCTGGAGAATCTTTCTCTGTGGATGCCAAGAGTTAAATGGATTTAGTGCATTTTCCAGGGGGCATTATTAAAGGTGCTAACAGATGTTGATTTCAGCTTCATCATTAAAGTGCTTCTCAAAGGGCCACCTGATGTCCCTGGGTTAGAGCTTTTCTTTCAGCCTTTCCTCATTACATTTTAGCTCCATTTTGTGAGTAAAGCTTTGAGGAAACTTGAGAGCTGTTTTGGAAACTTAAGAATAGAAAGTTTGAAGTGCCCAAGCTCTGAAATACGCATTTGACCTTATTCCCATCTGCCCATGGTGCAGAGAAGACAAAGGTAGATGCTAAGTGTATTTCTCTGTGCTCTGAGAAGAGGCTGGTCCTTAAACAAATTAACCATTAATTCTATTACAATTATATATGTACACACATTTTCTACTGCAGTCTTTGTAGACATTCTTAAAATGTAGTGTAAAAAACTTATATACTGTATTTCTTCATGTATAAAACACACTTTTTTTGGAAAGTTTGGGGTCTAAAAACTGGGTGTGTCTTACACAGTGGTTGTCGATCTTTTTATTGTATTTCCTGCTTTTTTGCTCCTGTTTTTGCGCTCATTGATGAAGATAGTGATTTGTCATCAGACATAAATGAACAATCTAATGGATGGGAGTTTTGACAGTGATGAGGAGTTGTATGAATTTTATGATGAATAAAACTTGAATTCAATAACTTTTTGTAATACTGAGGTGACCAACATTTTACAATGAAAAGGAGGACAAAAAATAAATTGAAGAAAACTATATCATAAATAAAAAACATTTTATTTATTGCAACAATAATACACTATAATATGATAAATGCTTAATAAAAACATTTGTAATATTTTATATTGTAATTATGCTTACATGCTTATTAACTTTTAATAATAATTGTAAGAAAATTGTACTCATTTAGATAGCATTAGATAGCACTTTTCCATCGAATGAATATTTTTTGTCAATGTATCATCTGGTAACAATATATTGGAAATATCTGAACAAGAAATACCTTCATATTGAATTTTACGGCAAGTGCTGCAGCTAGAGTATCAACATTTACTCTCAATTTCTCACTTGTCCAAAAATCATTAGCAATTGAAAAAACTCTTTCAACTGCTGCATTAGTTTCACGGCAGCACAATGTAAATTGAACTGTGGTAAGGTGCCAGAGAACTGTAAAACTTAGTATTGGCAACGCCATTTTAAAGAGGAAAAGTCAGGCTTTCTGTCCTGTCTTTTCTTTGGAAAATGAGGGAAAAAGATATAGAAATCTCCTGACTTACAAGGATGACTAGGGTCATTTGGTTTTAAGTTCTCTGAAAACATTAAGGTTATCTGAAGAACTCCCTTCCTCTTTCAATAAGAGGCAAAATTTACATACCACCCTACACTGATTTTAGCTCTTCCTTCCTTCCTGGAATCCTGAGATTAATATGTACCTCTAAGCCAGGGGTAGTCAACTTTTTTATACCTACCGTCCACTTTTGTATCTCTGTTAGTAGTAAAATTTTCAAACCGCCCACTGGTTCCACAGTAATGGTGATTTATAAAGTAGGGAAGTAACTTTACTTTATAAAATTTATAAAGCAGAGTTACAGCAAGTTAAAGCATATAATAATAATTACTTAACAAGTACTTTATGTTGGATTTTCACTAAGTTTGGCAGAATAAATCTTTATAACACAACTTACTATAGTTAAATCTATCTTTTTATTTATATTTTGGTTGCTCCGCTACCGCCCACCATGAAAGTTGGAACACCCACTGGTGGGCGGTAGGGACCAGGTTGACTACCACTGCTCTAGGCAAAGGAGAAGAGATAGATACTAAAAAGTTTATGAATGTCTTTGATTGTATTACCTTGAAAGTCTTAAAGTTTTTTGCAAATCCCCACCTAGACAAATGTTATAATCTTGTTAATGATTGTGTCATGCTGTCATGTCCCCCAACCTGTATGTAGTCAAAGGTTATATAACCAGCCTTTGAAATATACTTGGCGTGCATGATTTGGGTCTGCAAATGCCCCGTGTCAGCCATATGCAGCTGGCATATTTAATAAATCTCCTCCTTTAATAAAACCTTTCAAAATTCATCTGGACTTGGTGTCTCTATGTAAACCGGCTGAAGTGAGGTATGGTACTTTTCAGAATCTGGGGTACGGTACTTTACAACAGAACAAGAATAAATAATTTTTTTTTTAAGAATAAATTTTCACATGGCATATGTTCATTTTTGAAATGGCTGAATATTTTCACCCATCTTTCACCAATTTTGACATGTGTATTTTCCCATTGTATTAATTTTTTAGAATTTATACATATTTGGAAATTATTAAATAGATAATGAATTAATAAAATGTGAATTTTGCTTACCTGTCTATGATTGAATATTCACTGAGAAATAATCTTGAGTCTATAATGTCATATATGCCATGTCGTGTTTCAGTAAGAAGTACATAAAGCCATTTGTGTGCTTGGTATATCATACACTCTCTCAAGGTCTCGCATATGGAGCACATGTGTCTCATAATCACATCTCGCCACATTGTACTGATTCTTGACGAATCGTCATGTCAAATACACAGACGTCACATCACATGCAATAGACAGACTCTGCATCAATAAAATATGGACATTTACAGGTTAGTCTTCCAATATCAAAAAGGAGGACATGTAGGAGAACACTTTTCAAGGGAGGACAGAACTTACAAAAGAAGGACTGTCCTCCTTAAACGAGGACGATTGGCCACTGTTGGTCAAATAAGTTTGTAAATTGATATATATGTTTGCTCACTTATAGTTTGCATTGTGTGTGTGGGACAGGCTGTAAGCAGGCCAGATTATTATAGCCTGAGGCTTAGTTATAAGACTAAACTTTTCCCCACACCCTTGACTGTTGCATGATGTGGGTGGTGCACTCTCATGAGGAATTCCATTATGCCTCAGATAAGTGACTTTGTATCAGAGAGTTTTTCTTGTTTGTATATTGTATTAAAAGATTTTGATTTCTATACTATAAAGTGGGGCAGACCGGGAGCTTGCTCTCCTGGTTTCTGCTGTCACCATTGCAGGGGCCTCCCTGATCCCTTGCCCTTCATAAAAACCTGCTTTTCCCTTGTCTTCTCTTGTGGTTTGCCTGTCTTGGTGAGACACTAATAAGCAGAATGGCCCACCATCCTCCAACTCAGCCATTTCTTTACTGTCTGCCCAAATCCAATGGGAACCTGCATGTGAATGGCCACGATGGTGGCTCTTGGCCATACAATTGGTGTAGTTTGCGGCAGGATTCAAAGATCGGTATGGGGCCACCACCCTTGAAGCGTGGGGTAGAGGACTGGTTGCTGCTCTGGCTCCCCATGGCTGTTTTTTTTAGGGGCCGTGGGCTGGGTGTTCTTTACTCAAGAGGAAACCAGAAGTTCTGTGCAAGAAGCCGCCCAAGGTCGAAAGCTTCAGTATGAATTGCAAATTGAACGGCAGAAAAGGCTGAAATTGGAGCGAGCACTGGAGAAGGAATTATGGTTTGTGAGTTGCAGTTTGCCCTGGAAGCTGAACGTTTGCACTGGCAGTTGTTGGAGAAACTACTGTGGATTCAAGAGCTCAAGCCTCAGCTTCTGGCCAAAAGCCAGCAACCACAGGAGACTAAATGGTCACCAAAGGACAGGGGTCCCCAAACTATGGCCCGCGACGGCCTTTTACCCAGCCCCTGTCGCACCTACGGGGATTCAGCTGGTTCCCTGATTCATTTCAATTGTAGGCGCTCTGGCGCTTACAATTGAAATAATGCACCTGCCGCTATACAGGAACTCCCTTTCCTGTATTGCACTCGGCGCTCACTGTCCTACCTAGATGATCACGTCACGACGTTGTAGCGCGCGACGTGCGTATCTAGGCCTGACAGACTGAAGACCGAGGCGCCGGGTCCACAGCGTGGCAGCGGCTGCCGCACTAGGTAAGTATATTTTTTATTTATTTTTTAATTGGATTTTAAAAATGGACCTACATTGTGGGCAGAGACCTGAACCTACATGGGAGGCAGAGACCTGGATCTACATGAGGGGCAGAGGCCTGAACCTACATGGGAGGCAGAGACCTGGACCTACATGGGAGGCAGAGACCTGGATCTACATGGAGGGAAGAGACCTGGATCTACATGGAGGGAAGAGACCTGGACCTACATGGGAGGCAGAGACCTGAACCTACATGGGAGGCAGAGACCTGGATCTACATGGAGGGAAGAGACCTGGATCTACATGGAGGGAAGAGACCTGGACCTACATGGGAGGCAGAGACCTGGACCTACATGAGGGGCAGAGACCTAGATCTACATGGGGGGGGGCAGAGACCTGGACCTATATGGGGACAGAGGGCATGGACCTACATGAGGGGCAGAGGGCATGGACCTACATGGCAGGCAGAGACTTGGATCTACATGAGGGCAGAGACCTGGACCTACATAGGGGGCAGAGGGCATGGACCTACATGGGGGGGGGGCAGAGGGCATGGACCTACATTGTGGGCAGAAACCTGGACCTACATGGGAGGCAGAGGCCTGGACCTACATGAAGGGCAGAGAGCATGGGACCTATATGGAGGGGCAGAGAGCATATATATATTGGTATTTAACTATTATCAATTTGGAATCCCTAGGAAACAATGACGTCAAGAAAGAGAAAAATTGACTCAGAGTGTAGGATATTCAAAGAACAGTGGACTTATGATTACTTTTTCATGCAGTACAAGGAAAGAGCTGTGTGTTTGATATGTCAGAATATAGTGTCTGTGTTCAAAGAGTATAATTTGCGTGGACACTATCAAACTCAACATAAAGATAAATATGATTGGTTGGAGATGTGAGAAAAGATAAAATATTAAAACTGAAAAATTCATTGTCAACTCAGCAAAATACTTTTGTGAAGCAGAAGCAGCTAAATATTTCATCACTGCAAGCAAGTTTTCAAGTTGCCAAGCTAATAGCGTGCACTGGCAGACCATTTGTGGAGGGAGAATTTGTTAAAGAGTGCCTTCTTTCTGTTGCCAAAGAGATGTGTCCAGAAAAGGCAGACTTATTTAGTACAGTTAGTCTTTCAAGATCTACAATAACATGAAGGATTGAAGAAATGGGGGACAATTTGCATCAGCATTTGCAAAACTCTGCGAGAAAACTTTCTTATTTTTCCTTGGCACTCGACGAGAGCAATGATGTTCGTGATTCTGCACAACTTCTAATTTTTATTCGTGGGATGAATGACAATTTCGAAGTCACAGAAGAGCTTGCTGCACTGCAAAGCATCAAAGGAACAACTATGAGAGAAGATATCTATGAAAAGGTTTCCCAAACTGTGAAGGGTTTGGAGCTGGACTGGGCTAAACTATCCAGTGTGACAACTGATGGTGCGCCTAGTATGGTGGGGCCTAAGAAAGGAGTAATCGCTCGCATTAACCTAGAGATGGACAAACTTAACCATTCTCATCCAATAGCCATACACTGCCTCATCCACCAACAAGCGTTATGTAGTAAATCACTGAAGTGGGACTCTGTTATGAAAATTGTGGTACGTTGTGTTAACTTCATTAGAACTAATGCACTAAACCACAGGCAATTTCAGGAATTTCTGTCTGAGCTAAATGTGGCCTATGAAGATGTTCTGTACTACACCGAAGTCCATTGGCTGAGTCGAGGGAGAGTTTTGAGATATTTCTATGACTTACTTCCACAGATTACAGCTTTTATGCTTTCAAAAAACAAAGAAGTACCAGAGCTCAATGATGCAGAATGGAAATGGCACCTCGCCTTTCTGACAGATGTAACAGAGCTACTCAACAGTTTCAATGTGCAACTTCAAGGAAAAGGGAAGCTCATCTGTGATATGCAATCACATGTAAAAGCATTTGAAGTAAAATTAGGCCTCCTTATTAAACAAGTGAAGGAGGAAAATTTCTGCCATCTCCCCTTAACTCAAAATCTGTTAGCGGAAAAACCCTTGATTGCATTCCCAAAAGAAGTATGTGTGGATTCACTGGAAAAGTTGCAAAAGGAGTTCCAATTTAGATTTAAAGAGCTTCATCTCCATGAACAGGACATTCAGCTTTTCCGTAACCCATTTTCTATTGACATTGAAAATGTGGATTCAATTTACCAAATGGAACTGGCTGAACTGCAGAATTGTGATTCTCTGAAAGACGCATTCAAGTCAAACAACTTGCCTAATTTCTATGCCTCTCTCTCATCAGAGACATATCCTAATATCAGGAACCATGCTCTTAAAATGTCAACAATTTTTGGCAGCACTTCTGTCTGCAAACAGACATTTTCTAGGATGAAAAATTTAAAATGTCCAACCCGATCTAGACTAACCGATGAACACTTGCATCATTTGTTGCAGCTAGCAGTGACAAATATGGAACCGGACATTGACTATCTGATTAACCAAAAGCAAGCCCATAGTTCCCATTGAAATGTTGGTAAGTTTGTTGATTAAAATTTACTTGTTCTTTATTTTAAATATTGTATTTGTTCCTGTTTTGTTTTTTTACTTTAAAATAAGATGTATGCAGTGTGCATAGAGATTTTCATAGTTTTTTAGTCCGGCCCTCCAACGGTCTGAGGGCCAGTGAACTGACCCCCTGTGTAAAAAGTTTGGGGACCCCTGCCAAAGGAGCAGCAGCACCCGTGCAGGTAGATTGGCTTTGAGTCAGCGGAGCAGGCACTTGCAACTCCTCTTCTGAGGATGAGGAGGCTCAGGCTGAAGCTGCCATACGCACACTGAGAGCCCGACCAGTCGTCGCCAAGAAGATAAAATCCCAGCAGCGAAGAGTCCCTCAGGGGCAGCCACAGCCTCCTGTCTAGGTAATGGAACACTGTGGTCCAGCCCTGTACCCAGGCAGAGCTGATGGAGTTGGGGGCACAATTTAGGCAGAAACCTACTGAATCCCTGGTAGCCTGGTTACTATGATTATGGGACATAGGGGTGGATGGCATCATGCTCTCTGGAACAGAGATGAAGAAATTGGCCGCTATTACCATATACTCTTCCTTGAGGCAGCATCTTTAGAACTGCCATGGCAACCCAGGAGACCATACCCTATTAGAGTGAGTGATGGCCGCCATTTGTATGGTCTGGCAGAATGCTGGAGAATTGCTGGGGGCAATGAGTCGGTGGCAGTGCTACAGTGAGTTAGTAAAGGTCCTTCAGGAACTAGGTATGAAGATTGCTGTTTTCAACCCTGGGTCCCGTGGGCCAGACAAGGAAGTGTTTACGGCAAAAGTGAGGAAATTTATCCTTGCTAGCACCCTGTCAGCCCTTTTTGGGTCACTTGTGGCTATCTTGGGCCCCTATATGGGGCAGCCTATCAATGCAGTTACACAGATGGTAGCAGATTTGGGAGAGCTGGAGGCCGCACGGGATCATAAAGCAGTGAGGGCTGCTGCCTATGTTTCCCCCCCAACTAACAAGGGAAACGGGCCTGTAAAGGTTACCCGAACGCAGATGTGGGTAGACTTGATTGTGGCTGGAGCAGATAAGGGGAAATTGGACGGCCAGTCTAATAAAATTCTTTTGGAGCTTTGGTGGCAGCTTAAACCAGAACAGAAGTTCCAGCCACTGAGATGAAAGGCCCAAGCAGCTACCAATAAAACGTTTGGTGCGCAGGCAGTTCAATTACAAGATTATATGATAGAGACAGCTGAGGGAGAGGAGAACTCCCAAGACCCATTGTACCAGTTTGAATAGGAAAAGGGCCGAGGGACCCGTCTAACAGGGATGGGCGGGGACCGGAGGCCACATGTGGAACTGGCTATCCACTGGTTCCCTTCCAATGTACAACGGGTGTTGGCCTTGGTGGATACAGGTGCAGAATGTTTCCTCCTCTATGGGAACCCAGAGCGGTTTGCTGGGACCCCAGTGGATATTGACAGTTATGGGGGCCAAACTGTTTAAGTGAAGCCAATAACTATTCCATTGGAGATAGGAAGACTGCCTCCTAAGCCATATAAGGTGGATGTGTCTTTTTTCCTGAATATATTTTGGGGGTAGATGTCTTGCAAGGACTGTGGTTGAAAACTACAGCCGGGGAGTTCCGGCTGTGGATCAGGGTTGTGAAGGCAGTGTTTCAGGGACACACATCACATTCCCCTTTGCAATTACCCATCCCTCGGCGTGTGACTAACACCAAGCAGTACCGCCTGCCAGGTGGTTATGAATGTTGGAATCCATGGCAGTCCGGAAGACCAGAGTAACAGGCTTTATTGAAAGGAAGAAAGGAACCCTGCCAGGCACTTTTCCTGGGGGAGAAGAGCACTGGTTACAGACTAGGGGCAAGTTATATAGTGTTTGGGAGAGCCTGAGGGGATACTGAGGCAAAAGTCCTGGTATGTCCGAATGCTCCTCGTTGGGGGGCTTTGAGCATGTGGGTGTTGAATCAAAAGTCCTGGTATGTCTGGAGCTCCTCCTTGGGGCAGCTTATCAGCTTTTTGAATTTCTCTGTCTCAGGGGTGATAGTCCAGTAAGAGTCTGACAGATAAGCGGAACATCAAGAGGGCAGTTTGGAATACACATATCTATCAATGAAGAACTCACAGGGACTGTCCTCGAACTAGAAAAGGTGGGGATCATCTGGCCAGCACACAGTCCTTACAACTCCTTGCATGGCCTGTGCACAAACCAGATGGAACTTGGAGAATGACAGTAGGTTACAGAGAACTTAATAAAGTTGTTCCCCCTTTGCACACTACTGTTCCCTCGATAGCTAACATGATGGATCAGCTAAGCCATGAGTTGGGGACATACCACATTGTGGCAGATTTGGCCAATGCTTTTTTCTCTTGATATAGCTGCAGAGAGTCAAGACCAATTTGCCTTCAGTTGGGAAGGGAGACAATGGACCTTTACAGTATTACCTCAGGGCTATTTGCATAGCCCCACCTCATGCAATGGGCTGGTGGCTGCTGACCTGGCTAAATGGAAACAGTCAGAGGTAGTCCGCATGTACCATTATATTGATGATATTATGCTAACTAGTGATTCTCTTCCAGAATTGGAGCAAGTGGTCCCTACCCTGCTATCCCATTTGAAAGCATGTGACTGGGCAGTCAATGAGAACAAATTACAAGGACCTGGGTTATCTGTTAAATTCTTGGGAGTTGTCTGGTCAGGTAAGACAAAAGTTATCCCTGATGCAGTTATAGATAAGATTCAAGCATACCCCATGCCCACTATGGTAAAACAGTTACAGGAATTCTTAGGTCTGTTGTATTGGCGAGCATTCATACCCCATTTGGCTCAGTTACTATGCCCCTTGTACAACTTTATTCGGAAGGGGGTTCATTGGGATTGGACTGAGCAGGCGCAAGGTTCATTTGCAGCTGCTAAGAGAGCTGTCAAGGTGGCACAGGCCTTGAATGTGTTTGATCCTGCCAGGCCCTATGAGCTGGATGTTCATGTAACCTTGAAGGGGTTTGGATGGGGCTGTGGCAGTAGACAGAGTACTTACGGCCACCTACTGGGTTTTGGTCCCAACTGTGGAAAGGCCCTGAAGTTTGTTACTCATTAGTGGAGAAGCAGCTGGCAGCTGTGTATGCTGTCCTCCTGGCCACTAAGGGCATTACAACCAGAACACCAGTTACAGTCAAGACAACATACCCTATTGCAGGATGGGTGAGAGATTGGGCGACCAAACCACCTACTGGTATGGCCCAAATGTCCACCCTGGCCAAGTGGGGTGCCTACCTGCAACAACGCTGTACTCTTAGCACCAGCCCATTGAGGACAGAACTGCAGGAAGTCTTGGGTCCAGTCACCTATGCGACCTTAGAGTCAGGTGCAGCTGGGGCTCAGGAGGCAGAACCTGAGGTCAGTCTCTACCAGGAGGGGCGGGTGCCCATCCCCGAGGATGCCTGGTATACTGATGGTTCCAGCAGGGGCCAACCTGCCAAATGGATGGCCATAGCCTTTCATCTGGCCACTGAGACTATTTGGATGGACATGGGTACAGACTAAAGCAGCCAATGGGCAGAATTAAGAGCTGTTTAGCTAGTTGCCCATAATGAACCTTCACCTCTGGTGATTTGTACTGATAGCTGGGCTGTCTATCACGTACTGACCCTTTGGATTGCTACTTGGCACACTAACCAGTGGATGGTAATGTACCATCCACTATGGGGTCAGGCCATGTGGCAGGACTTACAGGAAATAGGACACCAGAAGCAGGTGACAGTATATCATATCACAGGGAATGCCCCTCTAGCCCATCCTGGGAATGATGAGGCAGATATGCTGGCAAGGGTGCGATGGTTGGAGACTGCACCTGCAGGTGATGTGGCACAGTGACTCCACCGGCACCTGCTCCATAAGGGACAGAAAACTATGTGGGCTACGGTTAAGGCTTGGAACTTGCCTGTGTCCTATGCAGAGGTACTTGCAGCCTGTGAGCAATGTGCAGTATGTTCCAAGGAGCACCCTCGGAGACCAGTGGTGTCACCTGGACAGGTCCAGAGGGGTCATGTTCCACTGACACGATGGCAGATAGACATCATTGGACCCTTACCAAAGTCAGAGGAGTACCACTATGCAGTCACTTGTGTAGATACTGCTACCAGTCTGCCTGCTGCTTACCCCACCCGTAACACTGACCAGAGGGCAGTCATACAGGCTCTGGACCACCTGAGTGCTGCATACGGGCGACTGCTGGTCCTTGAAAGTGACAATGGTACCCACTTCACTGGTTCAACGGTGAGGCAATGGGCTTAAGCTGGGGGTGGACAGAAAGTACCATGTTCCCTACCACCCCCAGTGCTGGTATCACTGAGTGGTATAATGGACTCTTAAAGCAGAGACTGTGACAGGAGGGGGACACTGGCTCCCTTATTGGATGGACACGCCGCTTATGGACAGTACTCCGGATTTTGAATGAGAGACCTCGACGGGGGAGCTCAGCTCCAGTAGAGGCCCTCCTGCATCGGGCAGCTGCCCCCATTCAGTTGCAGATATGCACCAAGGATATTTTACTCAAGCGAGGTTTTGGACAGCAGGGCAACGTGCTCTTGCCTGCCCCAACAGTCGTTCTTAAAGGCCAACGGCTTCAATGGACTTGGACCTGGACTGTACAGGCCCCCCATCTGAGATGGGTGTCCTTGTTGGAACATGGGGAAAGGGGCTTGAGGTGGACCTCCAGTTAACTCCTTGGGCAACCAGCACCTGGCCACCTAAGGTAGAAGTGTATTATCTCTTGACTGCTCAAGGGGACAGCATTATTGATAGATATATGAAATTCCAACTGCCCTTTTGTCCCACATGGCTGCTTGACCTCACCCTTACTTACTGGATAATCACCCCTGAGGCAGAAAAGTTCCAAGAAGCTGGTCAACCTGCCCCAAGAAGGAGCATTCCAGAAAGCTGAAATCCTAAAACTGTAAAAGGGGACATACTAGAACTTTTGACTCAGTATCCCCTCAGGCTCTCCCAAACCCTATAAAATTTGCCCCTACTCTGTAACCAGTGCCCTTCTCCCCAGAGAAGTGCCCGGCAGGGTTCCTTTCTTCCTTTCAATAAAGCCTGTTACTTTGGTCTTTTTGGACTCCTATGGATTCCAACATTTGGTGCCGGAATCCAGTCCAAACTTACAATCAGTGAAGCAATGGGCAGCGGTAACTCGTCCTGGGCTTACGCCCTAATTCTGTTTGGATGTGTAATTGTAGGTTGATTGGCTGGCAATCTGTCCCTGTCCTGAACCCCTGCTGGACCAGAGAAAGGTAAGAAGTTTCTCTCTCTCCCTTCCCTGGTTGGCCTCCACATTTCTTTCTAAAAACACCCCTTCCTGGTTGGACGGTTTTGACTTTGGAACCAATATGTATGAGCGATCTGCTTCTACTCCTTTATGGACTTCTATGAAAGTCTAGGCACACCTAGCCAGGCCCCTCTCCTATGTCCCTGGGTCTCGGCCTTGGGTGATGACCTCTTGTCTGAGACTCTCTTTTTTCTTTTTATTTTATTAATGCACACTTTTTTTAAAAATTATATTAAAATCAGGCAATGGTCTGACAATAAAAGGCTGCTTATGGAATACTGTTATGTTAAACTTTACTTACAGGACATTAAATCCTTACAACTAAGGTTCTTCCCCAGAAAAAGATTAATGGAAACATCAATTGCTTTTCAGACTTGATAGCTGCTGCTTCAAAAGGTGGTTTTACACAAACACTAAATTACAAAAAAGGAAAAAAAAAGGAAAAAAAATCCTTTAGAACACAATGAATTGCTTTTATTTTGGTATACATCCACACCTCAGCATTTAGTGGTCCTGAACAGAAAAGTGGAAAAATTGGAAAAATACAGCAATTTGCCAGGAAGTCCAGCCCGCCAATTTCGGGGTTCTGCCGTGTGCACCGAGTTCTTTTCTCATCCCTGCTGAGGACCGTGAGAAGCTGCAGCACCAAAACCAAAGTATGCACTGAATTCAAGGTTCTTTTTGTTCCAGTTGTCAGATTGCAAACTAGACCCAAATGGATGGCAAAGGTGACCAAATGAGAACCCTGTTTAAAACGTCAATTTGTAAAAGGAAAACCAATCATAGGAACAGAGAAAAATTCATTCAGAGGGACCATGTGTGCTTACAAGTGTCTTCTGTGGCCTTCCTGAGCTAAAAAAACGCATCAGCTGATGACAGCAGAGGGCGGCAGAGCTGAGGACCTAGCGTTCATTTCCTAGGCTGGTGGCGAGTCATGAATGTGGGTCCAAAATTAAATGAGGGAGGTCAGACTCTTTCCAACCTCACCTGATGGCTTCTGGCCAAAGCAAGAGAGCGTCATGGAAAGTGTTGGGTGGTGAAGGTGCAGAAGGGACTTGAGAAGGGAGTAGAAAGCAGCACCCCTCGATATAAAGGTGGGGGGAACAGATATAGGGAAAGCCCTGAATTCCTCACCAAAGGCCAATTTTGGAGGGGAGCAGAGGGGGTTACAATCTATGCTTTGGCCAAGGGTGATGGTAGAGTGGGGGATGGATGGCTTGGAAAGGGGGCATCATTTTGAGACTCTCTTTCTGTGGAGATTTTCTCCTCTCAGAACTGTGACTGAAGGCAGGGACGCCCCCTTCTCTCACCAGTCTCCTCTACTGTGGGCTGCTCTCAGTCCAAACCATCCAGCCAGGCTCCCCTCAGAACACGGCTCCTCCCAATCTCAAGCTTCAGAGACTACTCCTCTATTCCTTCAGGACTTCTCTATTCCTTCAGGAATCCTCTACTCCTTCAGGACTCACTCTACTCTCTGAGGTTCACAGTTTGGGAGGTTTCTACTCCAAGCAGCCTGCTTCTATGGACTTCCTTGAAAGTCTAAGTACCTAGCCAGGTTGCTTTCTACTACCATTACAATATCCTAAGAGATCTTGACAATTTCTGCCACTGGACAGGAGGGAAGGCATCAGAAATTCCTTATGTTTTCAGGCCTTTCTTCTCTCTTCACTCCTGTCCTTAATCTCTGTGCCGCTTGTTCTACACACAGGCTGTTTTGGCCAAAGAAACCTCACCTAAAACCTCCACTCCTAATCTTTCCTTCTCTGAGGACTCCCAACTCTCTCCCTCCTGCCTGACCCCAGGGGCACCCCTCTCTCAGAACCCCTCTCTGGTCCCTCTGCAAATCTCTACCACTTGAGTCTCTTCCCTCCAGAAAACCCCCTCTGCTCCCTTCACTGAATCCTCTTTCTCATTCACCTGCAAATATCAGTCTCTCTTTCTCCTCCCCTACTGGCCAGGGGCCTCTCCCTCTCCACTGTGTTCTTAAACCCCTCCTCTCTTCTTACAGATGGGCAGCTCTGTCTCTTTTTCTTCTTTGACCCATTCCCCCCTCCTCACTGGCTTCAGTTACAGCTATGCCTTTCTCTCCCTCGTCCTTTCCCCCCTCTTCAGAGTTCTAAATCTTCTTAACTCTCCTGACCACGTGGCACCACCACCAGCACCTCAGCCTCCTCCTCCTCCTGCAGATTCTGACCCTCCTTCTTTCCATCCAGCTGTTCATGCTGTCCATCTGTCTGATTTCTCTCTTCCTCCCCTCTATGCTGACAGCTCCCTGCCATCTCAAAAAACATAAAAAAGCAGAATTGTCTGTTAAGCTGTGTGAGTAAGTAATCTGTTTTGTCTCTTTGTCAGAAAATATCTCTAGTATAATTTTAATTGAAACAAGTAAAGTGAGCTCATTTAAATTTCTTAATGTATAATTTGTATGTAAAGTCTTTGTTTAATGTGTAACTGTGTTTCTAAGGCCTTAAACCAATTATTACCCAACTCTTAAATCAAGGCTTACTCATCCCCATTGACTCTCCCTGCAATGCCCCCATCCTTCCTGTTCAAAAACCATCAGGGGCTTATCACCTCATATAAGACTTATGCTTAATTAATGAGGCAGTAGTTCCCCTCCATCCAGTAGTCCCTAATCTCTACCAGTTACTGTCACAATTCCCTCAAACACCACTCACTTCAGAATCCTAGACCTCAAAAATGTCTTCTTTACCATTCCTCTACAACCTGACTCTTACTTTCTGTTTGCATTCACCTGAACTGACCCGAACACTAATGCATCCCAGCAACTTACATGGACTGTCTTACCCCAGGGGTTCAAAGACAGCCCACACCTGTTTGGGCAGGCACTAGCTCAGGATTTAGCAGCATGCAATCTCAAAACTAGTACTCTCTTACCATATGTAAATAACCTACTCCTCTGCAGCCCCTCCCTGCCTGTCTCAAGGAGACACACCACCACCCTTCTTAACTTCCTCACTGTGAAGGGATATTGTGTCTTCTCTGCTAAGGTTCAATTTCACTCTTAGTCCGTAGTCTATCTGGGCATCACCTTAACCCCCACCACCTGAGGTCTCACCATAGATCGAATTCAGACCCTCCAGTCTCCAACCACCTACCGCCACAAATCAAATCCTTTCTTTCCTCGGTCTAATAGGCTTCTTTAGACACTGGATTCCCAATTTTGCTCTCTTAGTGAAGCCCCTCAGTGAGATCTTTTGAGCATAGCTTTTAAAGTCTATAATGGCCAAGGAAGTAAAAGAAAAGGCAAATAAGACCCAAAAGAAGTCAGGAATTATCAGCTTTTGGCATATGCTCTTAAAGGCTCCAGCACCCTAAAGGGATTTATGGAATTCCATTGGGGCCCTGCTCCAGAGTGGAAAGAAAGGTCATTGAACTGAAGCCTGCCAGGCTTCCTGGCCCCATCAAGGGAAACATTTTGCTGTGGAAAGAGGGACATGAGAAGGTAAGCTGCCCCCTTGCTCCATGGAGGGAGGGTTCAGTCTCTTCTAGCCCTGCTCCAGCTACCTGTGACCTGATCTTGCCCAGCATGTTGGGAATTGCCACTGAACACTCAAGGACATTGGTCACGAGCCTAAGGTATTTCTTCCAAGTAGCAGATAAGCTGATCTCATTTCTTGTAAAAACAAGGGCCATCTACTATGCCTTGCCTGAATATTTGAGTTTTATTTATCCCTGGAAGATCTCTGCTGTGGGTATTGACAGTCTGATTTTGTTGCTTTATTTAATGTATAGTGTCACCTTTATTCCTCTTGTCTCAATGCCCCATGCTTATTGTAGGCTGGGACCTACTGCTAATTGAAGCTAGAAGCAGTGGTCACTAGGACTTAAACTCTAACTGCAAAGTGTAGAAATGTAACCACCCTTTCCCTAAGTACTTGCAGGATTTACAGGTTACTCAGCAAATTGTTCAAAGACTGTCCAAAAGGTGCTTCCAGCACTACATAACCCAAGGACTGACTTTCACGTGGACAGGTCCACACACCATGATCCTGACAACTTCCACTGCTGCTAAAGTAGAAAAATGGCATAATACCTATATGTGTCACCTTACTAATTAGACAGAAACCTGTACCCTAATCTATCTCACCACAAATATCAACCTAATCCCACCCCATGAGCTTCTTCCAATTCCTACTACACTACCCATTAATCTAAAGACCAAACGAGCTATACAGGTAATCCCTCTTCTTGTTGCTTTAGGAATCTCTACAGAAGTAGGTCTAGGGGCAGAGGGACTAGCTACTTCCCTGTCTTATTCCTACTCTCTCTCTCTCTCTCTGAAGCCCAGTGAATTTGTAAACATGGAATCAGTGGCTTCACACAAACTGGGTGTCTTGACTATTGTCTTTCATTGGTCCACTCACTCTCCTATTTATTTTTCTAACTTTTGGACCCTGCCTCTTACATTTGTTCACCAGTTTTTTACAGAACTGCATGCAGACCTTCGCCAATCAGAAAATTGGAAAAATCTACCTAACCCTACACACAAACCCTGAAACCTGCCCTTGCGAAACAGAAAAATTTGGAACCCTATAAATACACTCCTACTCTGAACAATGATGGAAGAACTCCTTATTCTCGATGCTAGCACCAATTATAGGACCAATCCTAATTTTGTGCCTAATTTTAATGCTTGCCTCTTTCTTTATCAAGTTCCTGCAGGCTCGAATAAGGGAAATCTCCAGAATTACCTACAATCAAATGCTTTTACAACCCCTACTCCAATTACCCCGGGGGGGGGATTCATGAAGGAGGCCCCCTATATAGGGATAACAGCAGGAAGTGGCTCCAAAAGATGGCTGGTCCGAGACAAACCTCCTTCCTGAACCCCATGCCCTTTCCTTCCCCCACCTCTTTTCCTTTTTATCATATCACAGAGTTGAGAAATTATAGATATATGAAATTCCAACTGTCCTTTTGTTGTCCCACCTGGCTGCCTGACCTCACCCTCACTTACTGGATAATCACCCCTGAAGCAGAAGAGTTCCAGGAATCTGATCAACCTGCCCCAAGAAGGAGCATTCCAGAAAGCTGAAATCCTAAAACCATAAAAGGGAACATACCAGAACTTTTGACTCAGTACCCCCTCAGGCTCTCCCAAACCCTATAAAATTCACCCCTACTCTGTAACCGGTGCCCTTCTCTCTGGAGAAGTGCCCAGCAGGGTTCTTTTCTTTCTTTCAATAAAGCCTGTTACTCTGGTCTTTTCGGACTCCCATGGTTTCCAACAATTATGAAGGGCATCTTCGTAATTTCTTTATGGCCAATAATGAGTTCTCCTATTTTACTACACATAGAACCAGTAGATGCTGGTGTATTGGCCAATAAGGTTTACTATGCCCGCTCAGGGCAGCCTCTGGTACCAACTACAGTGCTGTCTGCAGACAAAACTCTGGCCTGTATTCTGCCAGAGGGAAAAGATTTGCCTCTCTTGGTGCCGCAGACAGCTCTCTCATTTCGCCCATACCTTTTGATTTGTTAATCCTATTGCTGTAGTTGGTACTGTTTCTGTTTATGCAATGTACCCCACTCCTTGCACAGTGACCATCATGGAAGATACCTGTGGTTTAGATTGTGAAGGGAGCAAAAGGGGTGGAAAGTTGGTCAAATAAGTTTGTAAATTGATATATATGTTTGCTCACTTATAGTTTGCATTATGTATGGGGAACAGGCTGTAAGCAGGCCAGATTGTTATAGCCTGAGGCTTAGTTATAAGACTAAGCTTTTCCCTACACCCTTGACTGCTGCATGATGTGGGTGGTGCACTCTCATGAGGAATTCCATTATGCCTCAGATAAGTGACTTTGTATCAGAGACTTTCTTGTTTGTATATTGTATTAAAAGATTTTGATTTCTATACTATAAAGTGGGGCAGACCAGGAGCTTGCTCTCTCTTAGTTCCTGCTATCACCATTGCAGAGGCCTCCCTGATCCCTTGCCCTTCTTGGGAAAATCAGGTTTTTTGCTTTTCCCTTGTCTTCTCTTGTGGCTTGCCTGTTTTGGTGAGACACCAATAAGCAGAATGGCCCACCATCCTCCGACTCAGCCATTTCTTTACCGTCTGCCCGAATCCAATGGGAACCAGCATGTGAATGGCCACAATAGTGGCTCCTGGCCATATAGCCACCTTAGTAATACATTCTTTTTCATATTTTGGGCTCCAAAATTAAGGTGTGTCTTATACATGGGTTCATCTTTTACATGGGGAAATATGATAATATTTAGATCTTTTGAATTTTTTATCCCAAAAGTAGATATAATAAATCTAATAAAATGCATTAAAATACTCTTTCCATAGCTATCTGTAGTAGAGAAAAAGAATAAGTGCCAATATCAGGCTTAGTATTTGCATTTTCATTAATGGTTTGGGACCTATCTGACTTTAAGTAAAATACAGAAATCTTTTAATTCAGCTGGATTCGCTTTACTTCAGTTCTAGTTGACAGAACCTATCTTTCTTGGGGCCTGATTCAATTAGGATTGTAACTGATAGGTAAAATGGCTACTCAGCCACCATCTTTCTTAAGCACAATGCTGGCCTGAAGGAGAAAGAAGGACTTGTCTACTCAGTAATCTGGCTCAGACCTCCCTTGTAGCTGGATGCTGATAAGGGATGACTGGATCAGGTGCAGACAATTTTGAGAAACTGTGGCACTACTCCCAACCATAAACAAAAGAAGTTATCTTGTAACTGCCTTTGCTGATCTCAGCCTGCCTGCACCCAGGCATTTTTAAAATAAATTTTCCTTTTGAAATACACTAGCCTGGTGTTTTTGGTTCACCTGCAATTTCTGCCTTTCCGTAATATTTGACTCTTCACCACAGTGAATAGAATAGTAGCATCATGTATATCTTAAGAATGCCTTTTTACATACAATTCCACTTTCAGCAAGCAGGAAGTGACCTGGTACAGACATAAAATGCCAAGTATATGCCTTGCATTTGCTGACCAAGCATTCCCACACCTTTCCTTAGAGCACCAGCCCAAGTGTCCATTTAGAAACCACTGACTTCTCTATTACCAATCTTCCTCATCACCTCCCAGATGCGGGTAATTCTATTTGAAGTTCCAGGGGTGGACCCAGGCTGAGCCAATCCCAAGATCTCATTTCCCCTGACCACAGTTATTGTTGGTTTAAGGATGTATGTGTGCCAGTCCTAAATCAGTCTTTCCTGAGGACTTTTGTTGGAATTATCAGACAAGATTTGAACTTTTCAGGATCTTGGATATCAGGAAACTTAAACTCAGAATTATTAGTGGTCATGTTGGTGGAAAGAATCTGCCTTCAATATGAAGAAATCCACAGGAAAGCTGAGCCAAGAGACTGATGTCAGTCATGGTGTCACTCTATGATTTTGCCACCTCTCTAGGCCTGGAGTTGAAACACAGCTGAGGCCTAGCTGTCATCTCCAGGGGTTAATGCTTAAGGAGTGGTCATGCTAGAGTCTGTCATTTTGCCTGTTGCTAGGCACCCAGGGCTCTCCATCCTGGTGACCCTCTGCACCAGGCCGGTCTTCCTACTCTGCTCGTGCCTAACTGCCTACTATGATTCAACAACCAAATTTTTTAAAATTAAGACTTTGTTTAAAAAAATAGTTTTAGGTTCACAATGAAATTAAAGGGAAGGTACGCAGATATCCCATATACACCCATTCCACCATAAACACTACCTCCCCGATTGTCAACATTCCCCTCCAGAGTGGGACACTTATTACAATTGATGAGCCTACACTGACATATCAGAATCTCTCAAAGTTTACCTTACAGTTTACTCTTGGTGTTTGGACACGTGTATACCGACATATTCCATCATTATGGGTATCACACAGAGTATTTTCACTGCCCTACAAATCCTCTCTGCTTTTCCTATTTATCCCTCTCCTCTGCCCTCAACAACCATTGATCTTTTTACTGTTTCCATAGTTTTGTCTTTTTCAGAATATCATTATAGTTGGAATTATATAGTTTATAGCCTTTTCAGATTAGTTTCTTTTATTAGTGATATGTATTTAAAATTACTCCATATATTTTTTATGGCTTGATAGATAATTTCTAATTAATGATGAATAATATTCTATTGTGTGGAAGTATCACAGTTTGTCCCTTTAGCTACTGAAAAACAATTTGGTTGCTTCCAAGTTTGGCAATTATTAATAAAGGTATTATAAACATTTGTGTGCAGGTTTTTGTGTGGACACACATTTTTAACTCCTTTGGGTGAATATCAAAGAGCATCTTTGGAGATCATTTGGTAAGAGTATGTTTAGTTTTATAAGAAACCACCAAACTTCCTTCTAAAGTGGCTGTCCCATTCTGCATTCCCACCAACAATAAATGAATGCTGTTGTTCCATATTTAGTCAACATTTGGTATTGTCAGTGTTCTGGATTTTAGCCACTCTCTTAGGTGCATACTGGTATCTTGTTGTCTAATGTGGAGCATCTTTCCACATGCTTATTGGCCATTTGTATATCTTCTTTGGTGAGGTGACTTGGCCCATTTTTAAATCAGGTTGTTTGCTTAATTTTGAGTTTTAAGTACTTCTTTGTATATATTTGGATGGCAGTTCTTTATCAGATGTGCCTTTTGCAAATATCTTCTTCCTGTTTGTGGCTTAGTTTCTTATTCTCTTGACATTATCTTTCAGAGACCAAAAGTTTTTAATTTTAATGATGTCTAGCTTCTCAATTATTTTTTCATGGATTGTGCTTTGGCATTGTATCTAAATGTCTCTGCCATATCCAAGGTGATCTAGGTATTTTTCCTGTGTGGCCTTCTAGAAATTTTTAGTTTTGTGTTTTGTATAATTTAGGGTTATGGTTCATTTAGACTTAATTTTTGTGAGGGTGTAAGCTCTGTGTCTAGAGTCCTTGTTTTGCATGTGGATGTTCAGTTGTTCCAGCACCACTTGTTGAAAAGACTATCTCTGCTTCATTGCCTTGTCTTTGCTCCTCTGTCAGAGATCAGTTCGCTGTATGCATGTAGGTCCATTTCTGGCCTCTGTGTTCTGCTCTATTGAGCTATTTGTTGATTCTTTCACCAGTACTGTCTTGATTACTATACTTTTGTGTTAAGTCTTGAAGTGGTGTCAGTCCTCCAACTTTGTGGTTCTCCTTCAATATTGTGTTAACTATTCAGATTTCTTATCTCCTCATATAAACTTTAGAATCAGTTTGTTGATATCCATAAAATAACTTGCTGAGATTTTGATTGGCATTGCATTGAATCTATAGATTAAATTGGGAAGAACTGACACCTTGACAATATTGATTTGTCCTATACTGAAGGCAGAATATCTAATTATTAAATTCTTTGCAATTTTTTTTTTTTGTATTTTTCTGAAGCTAGAAACGGGGAGGCAGTCAGATAGACTCCTGCATGCACCCAACCGGGATCCACCTGGCATGCCCACCAGGGGGCAACGCTCTGCCCATGCGGGGTGTCGCTCCGCCGAGACCAGAGCCACTCTAGCACCCGAGGCAGAGGCCACGGAGCCAACCCCAGCGCCCGGGCCAACTTTGCTCCAATGGAGCCTTGGCTGCAGGAGGGGAAGAGAGAGACAGAGAGGAAGGGGAGGGGGAGGGGTGGGAAGCAGATGGGTGCTTCTCCTGTGTGCCCTGGCCGGGAATTGAACCCGGGACTTCTGCACACCAGGCCAACGCTCTACCACTGAGCCAACCGGCCAGGGTCTCTTTGCAAATTTTTAAAAAGATTTTATGTATTGATTTTAGAGAGAGAAGAGAGAGAAAAGGGGGGGGGCAGGAACAAGAAACATCAACTTATAGTAGCTGCTTCCTGTATGTGCCTTGACCAGGGAAGCCCGGAGTTTTGAACCAGTGACTTCAGCATTCCAGGTTGATGCTTTATCCACTGTGTTACCACAGGTCAGGCAGAATTTCTTGACATATTTATGTGGTCATAATTTACCTCCCAACATTATTTTCTAAAGGTAATTTGTGCTACCAGTTGAGGCTTTAGTCTTTCTATGAGTCCTCTGTTCAGTGTTGATCCAGTAAGTGAGAGCCATCTCCCTTTGTTTTCAGTGCTGTCTTTTCTATGCCAAGGCATTAATATTATTTATATGATATATTCTGTCCCTGTTCTGTGTCAGGCACATGGTAGGTGCTTGTCTATATATCATCAGTGGTGTATTGCCTAGAGCCGTGAAGAGTAGAGAAACTTCACTCTTACTCTCTAGATTAGAAATTGGAAGCTTCTAGATGTGAAATTACTAGCCTCAGGATATCCACCTGTTAAGTACCCTAATGGAGGTTTAAAGTGAGATTTAGATATATCTAAATTCAAGGTATTACTTTGTCCTTATAATTGTTCCCTCTTCTATAAACTCAGCCCAATATATATGGAGTTTTTGTTGGTCCATATTGAAGTTTTCACTAGGCTTTAACAAAATATAAAACTTAAAAAAGAAAAGTAACACATTCTCCTAATTCAACTAGCTTAGCCAGAAAGTAAGGTTACATTCATGGTATAAATGCAATTGTAGGTAGAAGTTCAACCTGTTCTAATGTGGAAGATCTTTCATTCTTGCTGCTGCTACTTAGGAGAAAGTAATTGAGCCCATTGGAGAAGGAAGTGTTTTCCTGAAAGATACTAAGTGAATATTTCCTCTCACTTCCAGGAAGTGGAATTAAAGAATTTTGTTTTAACAACAAAGACTTTCCTTTTCTGAAAGGAATACCAACCAAATTTTTGCTTGCTGAATTTAGATTCTTCTCTAGATGAGGCAGTGAAGTTTTCTAAGTGGGCCAAACAAAGAAAATAAGATTTAGGGGTGGGTAATTGAGTGGTAGCTCATAGGAAAGAACAATGAGGAATGAGCCTAA